>NC_091494.1:23885894-24189466 GCF_947461875.1 Haliaeetus albicilla | reverse complement strand
CTGAGCAAATTCATGTGCTGTTCCCATTAGTGCCCCTCACTGACCCAAGTCACTTTTTCTCAGTGTCTCCTAATTCAGGTGGTTTAGTCCTTTACTTGGCTGGAGTGAGCTGGGGATTCAGAGCTACTGAACTCACAGTGGTTCACTTGGGGCTTCCTTTGGGGTTGTGGCAATGTCCAGTGCCTCTGCAGACTGGGGGCATCCTTGTGCTTCTCAAAGCTGGCTCTGCAACCCGGCTCAGCCTTTTCTAGTGGCAGGCAGAGCTGTTCAGTAACACACTAGCAAATAGGCAACAGTTGCAGTGGTTTTGTTCTTTGGAGATAAACCATGTAGGATGGAGTATAAAAGTTCATGTCCCATTCAGGATGATTTACAGACTATGAAAGCAATTTGTATCAAGTCTGAAAAGATACTCAACATTTTCCCTTTTCCCTCTGAAACACTTCCATCCACAGTCATGATGTATGAAAAGAAACTAATTTTAATACAGATTTAAGTCAGTTGTATACTTTCTGCTGTCCATGTTGCCTGTAAATTTGTTAAAATGTGTTAAGAGATGGATTAATGTGTGAACTTCCAGTCTGTTTCTGGGTCCTACAAACTCTGTCACCTTCTGTATTCTGTCTGTGTTTATAATAGAGGAAAGATTTAGAATGAAAAAATAATTCCATGATTATTAAAACCAAGGAAAGAGCTCGCCTTTTGTTTGTTGTGGATCTCAAGAGCACAACCTTCAGTTGCTGTCAGATTTGCTTGCACTCTCTTTTATTTCTGGAAGTCATGAAGGACATACTTTGTTTAACCATTTTGAACATAATTGCCTTAATGTTGTTCGAAGTGATGTTGATCTTAGCAGGATGTCTTCACTTACAGTGTGCAAATATCATAAGTGATGATGTACATCCAGATTTACTAATCCGTAATTTAAAACAAATGCAGCCAGGTGTGTCTGTGAACTTTCCAAACCATCAGTATTCTTGCATCTTGTTTTGTCCTTCCATTGTAATTCTTCTCTTTTCTCGGGTTCCTAAACATCTAGATCTTAATCCTCATTTTAGTGGGCTATCTCACTACCAGGTGAACAGCTTGAAAAAGCTTCCTCTGTAGTAAAACAGTTTGAATGTTCTTGCCCTTTCTGTAACAGGTTTTGTTATTGTTGTTAATGCAGGTATCCTGGCTGGAGATGAGCAAAAACTTTCTAGGTTTGCCTTACTTTGTGTATTGTAAACATTAGTTTCACTGAAGCTTTTTTTTTTTCTTTTCATTTTTAGTGTAATTAGCCTTCGACTGGAGCAGTGTTGATGTCTGCCTCTAAGATAAGCATTATGTTTCATTGCTTGTGCCAGAATGGTTAAGTCTGTTGATGGGCTTAATGCATAAATGCGAAGGGCATTTCTGAAACAAAGCAGGAGTTGAATCCCTCTGAACCAGTGACTTCTTTGACTGCCATTATCCTTCAGCATTAAGAGAACTACACCATTTAGGCCAGTGTGATAATGTTATCAAACTGTCTTCCTCCTTTAGAATAAGTCTGGAATACGAATAGTGTTCTTCCCCCAGCTGGGGTTTTGCCAGGAGATGACTGACCAGCACTCCTTGCTTGCAGTATATTAATTAAATCCTGTAAAGCTTATTGCCTTACACTTGCAGCATTTGGAAGACAGGCAGATTAAATCTAGCTTTAAGCAACAACAAGCAAACCCCCAATATATGGCTCATAATCTGGAGTGAAAAGAAAAATAATTTGCTTCAGAGCTGTTCTGCAGCAGCCCGTTTCTTTCATTATGTGTTACTGAAGAGTTCAGGAACTTCAGTTGCCCCTTTAGAAATGTGAACAAATTTGTGCCTGTGAGTGGTGGGTGATTGTGGCAGACAGGGAGCTGCTTTCACTGCTGTGCAGTGACCCTCACTTTCCTGCTTTCATCCCCACTGGCATTGGTGTTACTGTTCTGATTTGCATCTTCCAGTGGGAAATTTCCCTTTTTGTAGAGGAAATGTTTCTAGAACACAGTGCAGTACTGATGGTAAAACATTCCCAACCAATATGTTTACCTAGTGTTGAAGATAGAGTAGAACTGGCCTGAAAGCCTGATAGATGCTTGCGTATATGCCTCAGTTGGGTTTGTTTATGTACTGAATTCATACTGGCGTGGAAGGGACAAAATGGACTTGTTTTTTTCCTCTTTCTCTCGAGTGCCAGCTGCAATGATGCCAGTCTGGGTTGTGCTGGGCAACATAAATTGTTTTGAAAGAGAATGCTATTCGTGCTGCCTGGGTTTGTCAATAAGTCATGTTTATTTGCACCTTCCTGGTTGTTAGTATTACACACTTCGGAGCAAATGGAGTAACTGTACTATCTGTCGGTGCCTGTTGACTGTGGTCTAAGTTGTTTTCTTCACTCGGGTTTCCATTTGTTCTAGTTTCGGTGTGATGTGAGTAGCTGTAACACTGCTGGAGCTTTTAGCAGGGTTGATTGCTTCACTTGCAGAAAACCTGAAGGGATGGGAGGTTTTACACTGCCAAATAGTGTCCCCGAGTCCTCTAGTCACTCTAAATAAAATGGATTTAGCACACATGTTGTTATGTGTATCACAGCTGGGAAGCCTGGAAGCTGTTTTGAGGTAATTTCTAGGGTAAGGAATGAATGATAATAGATGGCCAAAAAGTTGGGGGCGGGGGGGGGGGAGTGTCATCAAACTCCAGTGTGTCCAACTGAAATATGCTTTGGGTTGTTTTCATCGTTGTTTTTAATAGGCTGCTCTGTTCTTTTCAGCTGGGAAGGAGGTTTTGCTGAGGCATTTGTGTGTTTGAGGGATTACAAACCATGCCATGGGCCTCTGGCTCCTCAGGGCTGTGTTGATGCGTGTGCTAGTCTGAAATGCTGTGTGTACTAAAACTATTCTGAGGGGAAGGGAAAATATTAATATTGAAGAAAAAAATTGTAAAACTAGAGGGCATCGAGTACCTCGCCACAACAATATGTTCTAGCAAAGTGTTTATTTCATTGACTGATGAATGTTTCCTCTCTTTTTCATAGACCTTACTTCATCTGGTGGCATCTGAGAGTCTCCAGATGCTGAGTGGTGCTGGGCTTTCTTTTCCTAACCTGTCTCCACTCCTGTCTTATGCTTCCTTTGCTGTAGAATAATCTACAGGTGCTTCCATCTGAGCAGTTGGATCCACCTGCTGCACAACTGGCTATACAAGCATTTAGTGTGGTATTATTTTTCAACCATAAAATCCTGAGGAAGGGAAGGCAATAGTAGATTCCTTTATCAGTCTTTCATATGATTAAAAATTGAGCAGCTAGTGGGCTGATCTCGGGTTGGGCAAATCCTTTGAGGTTATTTTGAGGTTCTGGATGCTTCCTCACACCTACTCCTTCACTTAGGAGATATGATGTACAGCATCTGTGACAAATTGAAATACCAAGAAGCAAGAGACCAAAAAGCTTTGTGTGGAAGCTGACCAGATGTACTTAAACTTCAGCTGGATTTGTAAAGTGGGAAAAAAATAATTCACAGTACAACTTCAGAATAATTTCAAGATCCTTGGAAAGGTCTGCCAGATAAAAATGGGCTGCTAATGACTAGGGTGTAAACATGGAAACACATGATTAGTGGAAAAGATCTCGCGTCTGATATAGCTTGCAGGCTATAGACTTAATGCTGTCTTCTTGCTTCTTGGTATAAGTTTGCATAGACCTATCCAAATATTTTACTGGTGGGCATGACTGTGCACATACTAGAGGTTTAAAGAGGAAGGTGATCACTTTCAAGTCCTAGTATCAGTGCTGGGTTGAACTGAACCTTTGAGATCTGGCAGTTAATTTCAAAATCTGCCAAACTTTATGCCTTAACTGCTAGAAAGCAATTCAATATGGTAGTGGTTTTTTCCTTGAGGCTTTTCACTGAATGCAAGATAACCAGTTTTAGAGTGCTGGGGCAAAACAGAAAAGACAAAGAATATACCATGGCCAGTATATTGCTAGTACCTGTTTCTGTAGCAATATAAAGATTTTATACAACTGCTCTAAGTAGCCTCTTCAGTTCTTTGGAGATGATCTGTACCCATTTTTCTGTGATTGGAACGCGTTACTGCATGTATTTAATATGTGTATTTTCTTATTGCAGCCTTTATTCTGTAGTTATTTGATTCCAGCCCTGGCCATGAATCACTAGAACTGGGTTTTCTGAATAATGTCTCTCCAGTCTCTCTAGTCTCACAGTATACTGGGTAAAAGAAATCAGGTCTTATATAGGCTGCTTGAGTATTCAAATTCAGCTGTTTGAAAGACCGTACCAAAGTTTAGACCATTAAAATGCAATATTTTAAGAATTCTATCATGTAACAGGGATTAACATTCCAAAAATGACCATTTTTTCTGTCTTTGTGGATAAATTTAGACAGCTAATTTTTTCAGTAGTTGGCTAGGAAAAAATGCTCACTTCCTCCTCTGGTTTCTGCTCAAAACTAGTCTGTTTTCCCCCCTTCTCTTTCTGAAACATTATTTTTTTGTGAAGGATGCTCTAAAAAAGCAGAAACAGTATAAAAAAGGAAGGATCGAATATCGTTTTACAAGGAGAGAAAGAATCTTTAAAAAAATATTTATCCCACACTTGGCAACCTTTTGCTCACCCGCATGTGACTGGCACGGTGCCATCCTTGGCAGAGGCCGGTGCCTCAGCTTGCCAGAAGTCTGGCTGCATTTTCACTCGCTGTGACTGATTGTTTATTCACCTGATTTTTCTGTTTCAGCATTGCTCAAGTAAGTCATGGCGTCTTGGAGATAAGAACACTTTGTCTGTCCAAACTGTACAATAGCCATGATGTCAACGCAGAGTGTTTGCAGCGAGCTTTAGCTCTGTGTGCACTTCAAATAGCTGGGAGGTATTAGATGTCAGACAAACTTACTACCACCTCCTTAGCATGAGGCTGTCCAAAAAGGAACTGCTGCCATAAATACAGAGAGGTGATTTGTTTCTTGCTTTTTTTGGAGAGTTGTGTTTGAGGATTTCCCAACCTTTCTTTGTGTTTGCAATTTTGCTTTAGCATCTTGGGGATTTTAATCTGAGAATAATGAGTCTCTGAGTCAGATTCTTCTGGAGCTTCTCTTGTTTGTAAGATCTTTGCATTTAGTTTAAAACTATCTCCTTTCTGTATGTCAGGTCTGAATCTGATTTGCTCAGTAAGTGGGCATCTTGGAATGAAATATTTTGCCTTTTTTGCGAGTGATCATAGTATCTTAATAGTATTTGGAAAATCTCCTGAATTTTGTTGACAAGGAAAACTTCCCATTTGAAAAAATCTGAGAGAAGGTGAAACATGGATGGTCAAAGAAACTACTGTTGTTGGTTTTGCTCCAGTAAATTTGATTTGTGGCTACTGGTGCTCTTGTAATGTTCTTCTCTGAAGATATGATTATTCAGTACTTTCACTCCCTAAAGGTAAATAGACACTGTGATCTAGTCAAGCCTCTATCGTCTCTTTTAATAAAGTCACGAAGCTGTTGAAGGGTCTGCCCTTTTTCAGGTCTTGCTTTGACTTCCTTCTTCCATGGCTGCCCTCCAGGATCTCTGAAATTTTCCATTATCTTAGTACCTCCACGTGATGACAATTAAGCATTTTTTGCCCTTGTGCTCGTCAGCAAGTATTTGTTCGAGGGTTTGGGTTTTTTTGTATACAGTCATCGGCCTTCGTGGTCCAAGGCACTGTTGTACCTGGCTGATAAATTCTGTCCCCTAATGTCAGCCCACTATTTGCTTATGTTTGTCTCTCTAATGTTCTTGTGGACTAAAGTCAACAAGTTATGGAGCCTATTTCAGGGTTGTGTTTTTTTGACAGAATTATTTTGGAACCTGCATTTTAAATGTTTTGGTACAAATCTAGCAGCCCAAGTAGCACAATTTGGGAGGACAGAGAGAAGGATAGATGGGGCTGGATTGTAAGACCAGCCATTGTTGTTTAGTAAGATTTTTATAACAGGGATGTCTGAGGCAACTGGCATGTAAGGCAGATAAGTCTTTTGTTGTTCATAATATGTGCTACACACACACACACAGACACAAAAGTTCTTGTTCTGCCTCTTCAAAGAAACAGGATACCCGTATTGTCTCCAGGCTGAAAACTATGCCAACGTTAGCAAAAACAAGTAAAAAGTAGGACTGACAGAAAAGCAAGGTTGCTGAGCTTTTAAAAAATTATCTTTAAAAAGTTTTCAAGACTTCTTGTTAAAATGGTTGTGATTAAAATATTACTATAGTTTTGAAAACCTGTTTCACTGATTGCCTTTTTCATGTGAACTTGTGTATCCGTCTGTGCTTCAATTTATATTTCTGTAGACAATAGTCAGCAGATTCACCAGGAGATGCAGGGAATCCTATTTATATAGCAGACTGTTCATGAATGACATTAAGGGAATACAAAACTCTTTCCCAAGAATGAAATAAACTCAGTCTTTTTCTACTATATTTATCTGAATACTTAATGTAGCAGCATTTTGGGGGTTTTGTTAGCAAATTGTCTAGATGAAAACAAAAAAATCCTGTAGTTAATACATCTAGTAATGAACTTTGTAGAGTCATGGGGGCTGTGTGGTTTGTTTTGTGGTTTTGTTTTTTTTCTTAGTAGGGCTTTGAACTGGAAATGTAGCCACCACACGAAATCTTACTTCTGGCACCCACTCAGAACAGCAGTCCATCTGCTAGCAAGACACACTGATTTTTTTATTTTATTTATTTTTTTTTAAATCCCTTAGTAGTTGCAAATGCAAGTAGTGCTGTATACATTAAGGTGAGAGGCAATTTGTGATGCCTTACTGAGGTGGCATCTGGGCAGACTTTACTCCTTTTACACTGATGCAGGTTACCATCAAAAAAAGAATATACATCTCCATGCTTTTTTATTTTTTGCGTAAGGGTTTTGTGTGTATGGGTTTTTTCCTTTTCAAGAAAAAAAAATAATCCAGCATTTTTACACAATGCATTATTTAGCAGTGATTTCCTCTGCATTCCTGCTCTCAGTAGTCTTTACAACTAACTGGCTCTGCAAAAGGTTCTTAATTTGACCTGCATGTGGTATTTGCACTACCAGGGCAGGCATCAGTCATCCTCATGCTCTTACCTCCTTGTTCTCCTAGTCTCCCCCCTCTACCCCTCTTCTACTTTTTTTGCCTGGTTTCACTCTGAAAAAATTGAGTATACAGGTATGGAGCAGTGTTGATAACAGCACTGCTGTTGGGTTATAATAGCAGTATGTGCAAGGAAAGGGCTGCAGGGTTAAGTTATGTTTCTTTTCTAATTGGAAGACAGATGAACTCTTGGGCAACTTCAACAGTACCTTCTCATACGGTAGACATGCTGCATTCAATTCAGTGTGTCCAAGCTATCTTTAATGCAAGTGGCTTGTGTTAGTGGTAAGTGGCTACGTATATACAAGTAATAGCACTGTCGGATGTTATAAGCAGGTCTGCTGATGATACTTCATAGCTACCTGCTATTATAGGGGAGATACTGTTAAGGCTGTCAGGTTACTTGGGGAGTACCTGCAGGTGGAATTTCCTCCACAAAACCTTTCTTAGCCTTACTTGTATAAGGAAAGCCCAGCTTCATACCCAGATGCTTAAACTTACAAAGTTGGCAGTTAGGACTTTAAAAAAAAAAAAGTGAATAAAATTAAGCAAGATCAATATAGAACCATTTTGATAAGAAATGCAAAACTCTCTGATGGCAGTTGTACAAGTCATTTTCAAGGTGGACACTACCTTAAAGCTAGGAGGAAATGGCTTCTTGTAATCAAAACTTGATGTAGGATGTCTAGATCCTGATGCAGAGCTATGAACAGGTTTTTTTATATTATTGCTTAATAGCACTGTCATGTGTTCAGTCCTGTGTCATGATTGTGGTGCTCTGCTCAGTAGCATTGTAAAAACATACCGGAAAGCCTAGACCTCATTATGGGAAGAGGAGGGGTCAGGATTTTAGGCTGTTTAGTCCTGCATTCAAACAACACTGTAGTTGCAAACTACAATTGCAATTGTAAAAAATTAAAATAAATAAATTGCAATGCAGAACTTCTGTGGAACTGTCACAGTTTCATAAACATTGTCTTTCTCTACAGGCTGGGCTCTGCTGCTTCTGTGTTCATTCTGGGATATTAACTTCTTTGCTGGTTATATGCTTTTTGCTCAGATTGTTCATTTTAAATGTCTTGTGGTGCTTTGCTTGGATCTCACTGTAGTTGTACTACTGAAATTTTTGTTTTATGCTGTTATTATTGGTACTGTGTTTTAGCTAAGTTAGAAATTGGAAAACAGTTACTTAATGCAAACCAGATTTCCTATCTGTGTTTGTTTACAGAGCCTCTGGCACACAACTCGCATGGCTAAAAGGCCATACAATGCTGTAATCAAAATGTTGTTGTTACATAAATATAATGCTGCCACTTCTTTTGATGTAACAGTGGTGAGCTTGTCTGCTGACGATTCTGCTCTTTGTTCATGTCTTCCAAGCTGAAATGCTTTCACATAAAACTAATGTCTCCATAAATTTGCACCCCATTTTTTCTCCCTTTCATATTTTGTTCTCTGAATCCAGAATTTGGGGATAAGGCAGAATTCTGTTACGCTCTTCAGGGGAAAATAGTAGCTCTGTGATTCCTCAGTATTTGATGTGTACCATCTGTACTTTATTAAACCTCATTTTGCGTACATAAGCAACATTGGGATGCTACATTGGGGTCAACCTAACCATGTGTGCTACAGTATAGCAGTGCTTTATTGTACAAGTGTAATTAAGTTTTTTAAAGGAAGCTTGTCTTCTTGCCAGTAAAAGACCAATTTGAAGTACAAATAGGGAAGACAAGAAATGCTTAGAAAGACAATAAGTCAGCACTCAAAAAAAACCCCCAAAAAA
This sequence comes from Haliaeetus albicilla, assembly GCF_947461875.1. Classification (NCBI taxonomy): domain Eukaryota; kingdom Metazoa; phylum Chordata; class Aves; order Accipitriformes; family Accipitridae; genus Haliaeetus; species Haliaeetus albicilla. The sequence continues at coordinate 24,180,554 of NC_091494.1, read as the reverse complement.
CTGTAAAACTAGGGCTATGGAGTCGGTTCCAGTACTTGCCTGTTTCCATTATCTTATGTTGATATTGCTTTCAGCAGTTTTCCTTATTATTTAATTGGTTCATGTTATACATTTGATCTGAGAAAAAGATATTTTCAGGCCACTAAAACTGAGAAAAACAGAATTAATTTGTCAGTTTTACAGGAGTTGGTTCTTTTGCAGAGATACTCTAGAGCCCAGGGAATGAAAGCATGGATTATATGGATCAGGGTTTTTCTTTTAATGCTATTTACTTTAATAGCCCTTGTTCATGCTACCTTGCTTTCTGTCTTGCAGTGTGCCCCAGCTCATGTGGCAAGCGAGCCTGTACAGACCAAAATGAGTGTTGCCATCACGAATGCTTGGGGAGCTGCACGGCACCTGACAACAACACCGCTTGCGTGGCCTGCCGCAATTACTACTATGAAGGAGTCTGCATGCCCACCTGCCCTCCCAACACCTACAAGTTTGAGGGCTGGCGCTGTGTGACTAAAGAGTTTTGCTCCAAAGTCCCTGCCACTGAAACAAGTGAATATGAGAGGTTTGTGATTCACAATGATGAGTGCATGGCAGAATGCCCCTCTGGATTCATACGCAATGGGAGCCAAAGGTAATGCAGCTTCTGAAAAGTCCATTGGAGTTGTCATGTTCGGGTTTTTCCACCCCATATTTTGTGGCAGCTTGTGACGCAAATTGGAGTAGGTAGAAATGAGAACATACGATGGGGAATTGCATGACTTCCTGATAAAGGCTTGCTTAGATGAAATCACCACTGAAAGGTCTGGTTCTGTGTAGTCCTGTGCATTGTCAGGTGCCACTGATTGTTCTGAAGGGCTTGGAGGTCAGTACAATGCAGAACTGGGTCTTCAAGTAGATAGTAACAAAGGAACAAAGGAACACAAGGTTGGAGGTTGGCCGATGACCATTATCACACAGAACAAACTGTAGGAGTTATCTTGCTTCCTGTATTACTTGCTTTATGTGTGCTTGCATTTTAGACTCGTTTTCTTTAGTGTATTTAATTTTATTTTCCTTTTTTCACTGTTTCCAGAAGATAACAATGGTGTTTTAGAAGGGAGCAATCATGTAGATGATGACAAAAATAATGCAGCAGCTGACAATATTACACAGAATAATTTCTTGCAAGAATGTCATTCACCTACTCTTACTTAATTCTAACAGTTGGAGTGATGCATGCTTATGATTTTCTTATTTTGCCAGTGGTTTAAGCAAGCAGCCTTAGTTGCATAGTGACCCTTGGAAGTCGTGGAATTTGAGTAAAGGATAGTCAGCATGCTAAAATCCGTAGTGCTTCAATACTGTGCTGAAATGATGTCTTTGTAGGCTGTTCTAAGATGTTGGGTTTTTTGGAAAGGTGGCTGTGATGATTCCTGCACTAGTTGTGTGCCTGTGCATGCATGTGTGTCATCTGTTCCTTTGATCAAATAGTGAGGCAGTCTCTGGTTGACATTTGGATGTAAGCAACTTAACACTGCCTTTGCTCGAATCCAGATATTCACATGAGAAATGTTTCTTTTGTTATCTACTTGAGCTTGTAGTACCAGCTGTTTGAACCGCTTACACTGAAGTGCATGGCCATCCTATCTTATCTCAGTGTTGTGCTGCAAAGCTGCTGCAAAGATTGAAAGGAGCTGTAACTCAAGGCTAGTGAATGTTTTGTTCCCCAGAGGTGGTGTTAACAAATAGTTGCAAATGGAAAGCGTTTCCAGCATTCTTTGTACATTTAGTTGAATGCCTCTTGCTTGTGTCTGCAGCTTTTAGTGGTTTGTGGCATGTTATAGTGCAGGATTTTGAAATAGGAGCTTACTAGTGAGAAAAGGAAGCTTGTTTCTTTTATTGTTTATGGATAAAAAACTGTTGATATTTTACCTGTTTCTTTAAGCCTCAAGAAAGTGAGTCAGTTTCTTTTAAAAAGAATAAATATTAAGTCCGTGTTCATTGGTGTTGTCATCAGAAGCCTTTGTCTTTGGAGCTGGGTTTGCTTTTTTCTTTTTCATTTTTCCCCTCTAAAGCAATAAGGTGGAGTAAGTAATAATGAAATATGAAGGAAAGTGCTAGAACAAATTGAAAAATAAATATGACCTTGAATTGGGAAAGACATTTACCAAGAGGAGTGATCAGAGGGCATGTTTCATACATACATGGAGTGTTCAACTTTGAGATGAGTATGCAGACAGTATAACATGGAGCCTTTAAAAAGCTGCTGTAGCTAAAGGCTAGTTTGACCTGAGTTCTTGCTCCTTGAGTTTGGCCACTAAATAATGCTTGGGAATGCTTGTGAGTATAAGAAGCAGAAGTGAGCCCGTGCTTCAGTGTTTCCTCCCAGCTTCTGGCAATCGGATTTCTCCAAGTTCGGGGCTATGTCTGTCTTGGTGTTTTATAGTCACTGGTGGACCTGTTCTCTTTCCATCTGTGTAATCCATTTTGAACCTGCTTAGACTTCTGACCTGTCACTCCCAATTTCTGTTGCAAATTATTTTTGCCTTGCATCAAGATGCATCCTTCTGTTTGCTTAAACTTGCTGCTTTAATACCTCTTAAGCTATTAAGAAATAGTGACTAATTCACCACTTGCTTTCTCCATATCACTCCTGACTGTACGCTCCCACAGTTGTCTTTCCTGAGTTAAAATGTCCAGGAGCTTGGAATTCCCTAGTGCTGAGCTTCAAATGTTGGTTTAAGGGCATCGAGACAGACAACATTTATAAGATCTTGACCAGTATTTTCCCATCTCCAGTTCCTGAGTGGCCTATTTTTGGAGGTTCGGCCTGGATTAGCATGAAACTTCACAGCTCTCTGAAGTTGTCTGCATAAATGAGAAGGGTGGTCTTTCTGGGTATAATTAAGTTAGAGTAAATGCACAAATACAAGGGCACTGGGTTTTACCTGAAGTGCCCTTCACTTTGGAAGGACCACAAAGCCTTTCAGAAGCGGACAGTGGGTATGGGTCCATTCATTCACTCCTGTGTTGCTGTAAGTGGGAGGTAAGATGCTGCAGCCTCTTAAGTCCAGTGGGCAAGTGTGCTAATTTATCTGCAGCCCTCTGCAATAATATGGTAACTTTCATTCTAACTTGAAGAATTCGTTTAAGCTTTGGAGGGAAATGTCTTTCAAAATTTAACTCAGAGCAGTCCATAGACTCAAGAGTTGTGTATTGTTGCTTATTTTCAGTCTCCCTTTCTTTCCTAACAGCATGTTCTGCAGTCCTTGTGAGGGGCCTTGCCCCAAAATTTGTGAGGACGGGAAAACAAAGACCATTGACTCTGTCACGTCGGCACAAATGTTGCAGGGATGCACAATACTCAAGGGAAATCTGCTGATTAACATCCGTCGTGGAAGTAAGTGATTGTCCTCCCTTTATGAACCTCTGATAAGGCTGCTTTTAATATTTTTCCTTTTGTCTGTCAGCATAATGATAAGAACATTAAAAACTCAGCAAACTGTTTGCTTTCCAGTCCTATAGCAGTGTTCCTGTTTGATTTGGCCCACTGTAGCACTGTTCTCCAGCATGCGGATGGAATAGGTATTCAGCTACCGAGTTGTAAGGCACTGAAAACTGGGTTTTTTGTTAGCTTTTTTGGCAGGACAGGGAGCCAGGATTAGGCAGTGAGATGAGCAGTAGTCCCAAAGGCATAATAAAGGCCTGAGAAGGTGGAAAAGTCAAAAATCCTTGCATCTGGGTAGGTAAATAACTTGTCTGCAAGTAAGGCATGGCACTGTAAGACTGCATAGCCTCACTTTTTAAGGCAAGGTGTGGTGTCTTGCTAAAACATGGAATCCAGAGTGCTGAAAGCTCACATAAAGCCTAGCACCGTGCCTCTGGATGGTCATCATTAGTGAGCTGGCCACCTTTGTCACATGTCTAGAACAAGCTCTGGATTAAATTTGTCAGAGCAGTGATTCATCAGCCAGGGAAGTGTTGACAGTTGATGAACTCTTAAAAGCAGAGTAAAAATCACTGTTAGTTTTTATTGGAAATGTATCTCTGTATGGAAGGTCCCTTTTGGTTTCCTGAATAAGGTTGGAAGATTGAGATATATTTGATTCCCTTCCTCCTGCTGAATGAAAACTTCAGGGTTTAGAAGCAGCAGCATGTGGATTATTTCACTTGTGGTCCTGCTGCTACAGGTACAATCTTTCCCTTATGGGAGATGTTCCAGTTACCCGGGGAAAGTGTGGGTTTTTTTATTTTTTAAGTATTATCTTAGAGTGCTGAAGAGCATCTGCTTCCTCCCAGCTTATTTGGTATGGCAACCAAGCATTGGTATTTGGTAATTGGGCTTCCCAGCCATCTGTTAGGACTTCAGTTTGTTTATGGCAGCAAACATACCGCATAGCAGCTTCTCCCATCCTGAGTGCTTAAAACCTTCCCCTCACAACTGCAGTGTAACTCTGCAGGATAATGACACCATGCAGTGGGCATGGGCTAGGGGTTGCTGGAGGTAAGGACTTCAAAGCTTCAGTCTTGTGAAGGTTGGGGTGTTGCAGACCTAGGCAGGGACGGTATAGTTCCTAGGGAGGGGGCAGTACTGAAGAGTAGAGCTTGCTCTGCAGTCATTTTAATAATTTATTATAGAAAATCACCTTTAGTGAGCTATATGGAACATGCTCCATGGCATGAGGACACCCTTACAGTTTTATCTTTGCTGTTTCATCAAGAGTTCTCAGTTTTGTAGCCAAAGCTTTTTAGGTCACTGAAAGCAATGCTTTATGCCCCAGAGAAGACCGATAGCATACCTCTTCATCTTCAGTCTCATTCTCTGTTTTCCAATGGAGCTTTCTGCCTGAGCTTTGCTCCAGTCTCATGGATGTGTACATTTACACAAGGGTCTTTTCATCCCTGCCATAATGCTGGCTCAACATTTGGTGCTGGCTTCAGAGTGCAATGTCCATGGAAAAAGCAGGTATACCAGTATGGAAAAGCAAGACTGGTTTTCCACGGTTGCTCTGTGGCTTTATTTTGCCCTTCAGCCATCTGTACAGGCAACTGTTACTGGGGGAGGACTACCAGTGTCTCTCATTTTCAAAAGCAACAAATACAAACATTTTCTTTTACTGACCTAATAGTGGCTTAAGCAAAATAGCAGTTAAAGCTATGAATTCTGCAATAATAAAATTACATTTTTCTTACTGTAGATAACATCGCCTCAGAACTGGAGAATTTTATGGGCCTGATTGAGACAGTAACAGGATATGTGAAGATTCGTCATTCCCATGCATTAGTCTCCCTGTCTTTCTTGAAGAACCTGCGGTATATTCTGGGAGAGGAACAGGTGGATGGGTAAGTGTTCAGATATCTGTAGATGCAATTTTACTTTAATAGAAAGCTGCAGAGAATAAGTCCCCTAGTAAACAGTCACGTACCATTTATAGAATCTCCTCTTTCACTAATACACAGTGTTTTTCTCCTAATGAACATCATTGCACAGTCATTGCTCATTTGGATTGCTATCCAAATCAGCATATTAAATTGAGTATATTAAAAGTATTTTTATGGTGACTGTGCTGCTGTTTTTCGCTTTAGGTTTTTCTAGGGAGATTCTTGACATTGATAGGTGTCTTCATTTGTTCTTTTTGCTCTGTTTGAGAAAAGCATCTTCAGAAACAATTGGATTTCCTTGCAATTCTTTACTGTTGGCTCTTAGCAGAGTTTTATGGAGAATGTCAGCTGAAGGGAAACCTGAAGTTTACTAACTAGGGAGAGCAACTGGAAGTGACCTAACTAATATGAAATAGATTGCAAGTTGCAATTGTTTGCAACTCCTTGAAATGCTAACATTAAATGAACTATCTATCGAGCAGGAGAAAGACTGGTTAGGAAAAGTAAAGTTGATCCCTTGTAATGTTTGCTGTGGGTTATATTGCTTCTATAATTACACAGTGTGTGATATTTTTTGCCGTATGTAACTCTTGTTTTCCTACAATGGTAAGAGATAGTTGAGACAAGCTTTCATCTCCGCAAAACTTGCAATGCTGAGGTGTACTGACGGTCCTTCAGCCAACTGCTTTGTTTTCTCTTCTTCAATCAAGTAGCCATCCCAAGTTTAAACCAGTGTTCTCTGGAAGAAATAAGTTTCCCTCAGGAATGACAGAACTATTAAATGAAGGATTTTGGGAAATCATGTAAGAAAAGGTGGTGGGAGGGTCATGGGAAAGGTTGCTTGAGTCTAATTTATCTGCTCCGACAGGATAAGGTTACAGTGTGAGGGATTCTTCACAACCTCCCTCTTTCTCTCAGGCTAGTCTTTGGTCAGCCTTAAATTCTTAAAATTCCACCATCTGACTGAGTGAGTTAAAGGGCAGCTCTTCATCCTGCACTTGAAAAGCACGCTGTCTTTTTCAGTAAGAACACTGGCTCTACGGAAAAGCTTGCTTCTAGTTGCAAATCCTAGAGGCTTGTCACTTTGCCGAGCACAAGGCTCATTCAGCCCACTTACGATGTGGTGTGCTCTCACAGATAACTCCAATTATCGATTTGTCTTTTCTTCTCTCACCCTCTCTTTCTTGCTCTCTTTAAATTTGGGTTTAGCATTGTGTTTCAAGTAGTAATTATGTCCTTGGTACCTTGTATGTCAGCAAGCAGAGCTGATATGAAGGGAATGGCAGGTTTTTAGATTGGATACCCAAATAGAGAAGTAAATAGGTGCAGCTTTGAAGAGGGAAAATGGGGCTGAGTGGAGGAGGTAAAATAGATCTATAGTTAAGACCTACTTGTGCTAAAATTCACCCATGCTAGGACATTCCTACAGTTACATACTTTGGGTCAGGGGCAGGTTCTTTGCTTGGAAAAAGCCTAGCATAATTTAGGCATTACCACGTTTCCAACAATACTTAGATGGAAGTAGGCACCTGGCAAGGAAAGACTGAGCTTGAACAATTACTTTGGCAGAGTTATGAACAACAGGGAGCAGGGTCTTAACCTGGGAAGTACTGGTCTGCTGGAACAATAGCTGTTTATGCTAGCATTGCCTTGGGGGGTGAGAAGGAGGTTAACTTGAGATCCATTATGATAGGTGTTCATTACACAACTGACCCCACCACCACCATCTCTTTTTTTTTTTTTTTTATTGAACTGGATTAACAAAACAGTACTTCATTATTTCTTTCTTCCTTATTCAGTTTCTGGTGCCTGCCTTGGTTATCACAGAAAATGGAAAGATTACTTTGGTTTTGGAGTATTCATTACCCCTTTTGAACACTATGTCTGTAGTAAATGTGCTCCCATGGCAATAAAAAAATTTCTCTTTGGAAATAGGGAAACTGAAATGGAGGTGTGCTGGAAGGGTCTCGGTGTCTGTTGCAGGATTTTGATTCCTAGTCTGGTGTTCACTCTGCCAGGCCCCTCTCTCTCCTCTGCTGGGGCACTGTGTGTTCATTGCTGTCATCGACTGCAACTGCCATGTTGATGGATGGCACGTGGGCAGCACTTCTCAAAGCACCTCCAGGTTAGGTACCTGGAAAATGAGCAATTTGTGGCCTTCAGGAGCAAGCAAGGAGATGGTGACTGAGGAAGAGTGTCTGTTGTGGCACCGACCGGCTGCTGATGTTGTGTTTCAACTTCTGCAGCAAACTGGGGGCAATCTTTATAAGAGCAAAACGCCCCCCGTCCCCGACCTGTTTTCTGCATCATTTTGAAGCAGAGACATCAGTAGCTGTCAGGCTTGTTGGAAGGTGTGAACAGGATCTCTAGCTGTTGTGTGGCTCCTCGCTGAAGACTTTACTGTTTGTTTTCTTGGGATCATTATTGTCAGATTATGGTGAATTCAGGCAGTCAGCATGATAGCAGCAGGGCTTGTTCTAGCCACAGCATTTCAACAAAGCAGTCACCCTGTGTGTGAGAGTGTTTTAGGAATGAATAACACCCTCTGGGCTGGTGGTAAACACGGGTGGTGAGCATGTCTGCAGTGGCAGGCTTCCATGGGGGAATGCTCCTCAGCTTGTTTTTTGTTTTAAGAGGAGTCTGTAAAAACACTGTTTCTCTGTAAAAACATTGTTTCTCAGCCATCCATGTGCAAGTGAACTTTCAAAAAGTGAGTTGGGGAGTTTGTACAACTGAGGTGTGAGGCTGGATTTGTGGGGGGGTTTAAGAAGCCGTCAGGTCACCTTTTCGAACCAGACAAGAAAACACTGAACTTTTATTAGTATTAGTAAGGTACATTACTTCCAAATCCATGGGTTAGTATAAAAGCCCCTAGTTTCCTACCCACGTATTTGCCTGTGGAGATGCAATTCTTGGCCAAAATCAGCTGTTTCTAAGTTGCTTACAATTTATGTTAGCAAGGTGTGTTCAAGTATCTGTTAGTGACAAGTATTTTGTTAATAACCTCAGTGGTTCTGTTTGAAGTGTTGGTGGACAAACACAAGCAAAAGAATATACCAGCATTATTAAAAAATTAGCAATGTTTTGGAAATTTGATAAAGCTCAGGCTTGTAGAGAAATGCTGAAGAATGAACCTGCTTGAAGAGAGACTATCAAATGGAGCATTTTGTTCAAGTGTTGTCCTCTGTATTGTTCTCTGTTGTGGTATTGTGTTATATATGTTTGACTTTGTTGTCAGGTCCTCATCGGAGATCAGGGTCACACTGTGATACAGGTGTAGAACATATACCATGTTAATACACAGTTTCTAGCCAACATGTGGCATGTTCTGTGTATTTAAAGCAATACGGGTTTTCCTTTTCTCCTGTCTCTTTCTGGTTGATGTCCCAGCTATCTGGTCTAGTGGGATTTTTCTGTCTTTCTCATCACTGTAGCACTGAGAGATGAAAGTTTTCTATTCTATATGTCCTGCAGGGTTGCTCGTCTTGTCCCAGGGTAGTCAGCCTGCCATAAACCTTTGCTGTTTGGTCATCTTCTGTAGCCAGCTCATCCAGTGCTCTCCTTCACAGTCCTATGCCAGTTCTCATTCCCTTTTTGGTGCAAATCACTTCCCTTTACAGATCATGCATTGCACTCTTATTAACAGTGCACTTATCTGGTCATTACCCCTTTCAGGAGCTTTTTGTGTCCTGTATGCTACGGAAGGGATAAAGGTTGATTGAAAGCTTGTTGAAATGTTTTCGTCACCCACGTCTCCTTTTGGTTTGGATCTCATGTTCTGCTTAATAGCTTTACAGTGGATGAATGTGCCAGATCTAGCATTGTGTGCAGATACAGTGTGAAGCAGGTTTTTAATGTATGCAGTCAATAATTAAGTGGCTGTGGGTGCTCTACAGTTGGGGATACACATCATGTAGGAATTCTCTCCTGTGGGTGTACATGGGTTATGCAGGTTGTCTTGAGGCTTTTTATGGCAAGCCTGGGACCAGATGTGCCTCCTGCTCCTGTTCAGAGGTTTAGCCTGTCCTTCAGGCAATAATCTCCAGTCACTACATTAGTTACTGTCTCCAGGGTTTGACTGGCAGTGCTTTGTTTTCCTACAGTGAATCTTGTATTCTTTCCATGCTATCTTCTTTGGCATCCTGATTTTTTCCACAGCTGTTAGAGCCAAAGTCTGATATAATGTTTATTTATAACTTTATTTAAAACCTAAGGCCTAAGTGCAGTCTGGTTGCCCTCTGCTCCATCTTTCAAGCCATGCAGTGCTGCGCCACTCCTGTGACTGAGACTATATATAGCCCTCCAAATGTGGTTTCCCTGGTGCTTTGAATGATGCTAGAATAACTTCCACTAATTTATACTTTCATTGTATATATGAACCCTTAGGACCTGTTTGCCTTGCTTCAGATGGCTGCTGAAACTTGTGCAGCTGGCTTTGACGTACAAGCCACACTAACTCCCAACTCTGGCCCAGTCACTGTGCAGTTGTGTAAAGCACCAGCGTGTACTTGATTTGCCTCATTTATTCACACTCTTGAAAGCTTAGCCACATTGCTTTGATACAAGAATTATCCCTAGTGTCTAAAGAATAATTGCCGCGGTTGTGAGCAGAAGCTAGGCTGTTATTTAAGATGGTTTCTGTAGTCGTGGAGGCACACCTCTGTTTATTGTGTTCAATCTGAGTCCAGTTTTTTGGTCTTTCCTGAAGAGCTTAGTTGCCATCACTTAATCATGTGGTTAATTATGGTGAAGTGTCATCTTTTCAGCAGTGCACAGGGAGCTGCGGGGATTTTAGTCATCTATAACAGAGTAATAGGTGTCTCAAATAAACACAGTTTTTGGTGATGTCTGTCAAATCCCATATGCAGTTTAGCATCCTTGTTCTCCCCTGACAAGATGCATTTAAAGCACAAATGTGTATGTACTCCATTGTCAGCTGAGCACATTCTTCTTGGCACCTGTCTGAAGTGGTACCAGGTATATTGACTTCATCAGCAATCAAGTCCTGAATAATTAGAGGACAGCTGGAAATAGGAGAAACCACTTCTCTTTTGCATTGTTCTGAAAATACACTCAGCATTTTGGTATGTTACAAGAAACTGCAACTGTGGCCAGCGCAGACTGCAACCAGAATGCACAGGTTTCACTTCAGGTTGGGTGAGGGAGGAATTAATGCGAAATTCTAAATGACGTAGTTGAAGGAAAGCCATAAATGAGTATTAAGTCAGCTTCTTCTGAGCCCCATGGTTGTCTGCCATGTTACCCTGCAGAAACTCTGACTGTAGTTAAAAGGATTTGTAGAAAGCCTAGTTTAACTATGTTGACGTGTGCTTACCAATGCAAAATGGCTTGCAGAGGTTGCAAGGCTTCGTTGTGTTAATAATGGATTTCATGCTGATGTAGTTAACGTTGGTGGGACTTTCTGCAGAAATATAATAAATGCTGCCATGATGGGTTGGTTTGATTTAGGTTCATCAGGTACACAGACCTTTAACTCATTTCCCGATTGTGCATTCCTGTCCCTGCTATCCCAAAATGTGTCTTTGCAGGTGTTGTCTTGCTGCTGGTGTAGAGCCTATAATCTTGCTTCGGCTGCACCTGGGTTGTTTTGTTTTTTTTTTCCAATTCAGGACAACTGAGTGGTACTGGGAATTTCTTCTTAACATATAATAGGATTTCCGCACACAACTTTGTATTTAGTTTCTGTGGAAATAAAGGATGTTCATGTTATTCCACTGCTGTGCTTAGGGAATAGGCTCAGCACATACTGCTGCCTGTGTTGTTAGTTCTGTACTTTGAAGTCTGGATCCTGTGCTGTGCAGTCAGTGCAACTGTTTACTGTCAGGTTTTGATGTATAGGTGCAACTGTACTTGGCACAGTGTAGGAAATCTTTATTGGGCCAACAGGTAAACTAAGACAGAGAGGCAAGGAAACCTCACTATGCAAACTCTTAGAGTTGCTTTTGTAAATGTAAGTTCGTGATTGTATTTTATTGTCAGAACTGCATCGTGCTTTTCCTCCCATGAGGTATGTAAGGTTATTGCTTCCCATTTGCCACAGAATGGAAAATCCAGTGTAGAGACCTGCTGTTCAGAGGACATGAATTTATATTCCTCATAGCAGCTTCTATACAATTATTAAAACACGTGTTGGAGTGGGCTTTACATGGTGTGGTGTCAGCCTTGAAGTCCTGTGTTAGTCATTTCCCTGCCCTCTGACCAAAGTGAGCATTCAGGGAAAACTTGCTCCATGGGAGAGAGGAAAATCCTTTAATCTGCTGAACACCAATTTAAAGTAATAAGAGGAAACATAGTGTTTTAAGGTTTTCTTATATTAAGGTATTCTTGGTTGGAATTGGCTATGAATTAAAACTAAAGTTTTTCCTTCAAAAATTTCCTTCTAGGAATTATTCTTTCTATGTGCTTGACAACCACAATCTTCAGCAGCTGTGGGACTGGAACCATCATAACTTGACGATCAAGGAGGGGAAAATGTACTTTGCATTTAATCCTAAATTGTGTGTTTCTGAGATTTATCGTATGGAGGAAGTTTCAGGAACCAAGGGACGACAGAGCAAAGGAGATATAAATCCAAGGAACAATGGGGAGAGAGCCTCTTGTAAGTAAACAAACAAAAAGAATTTCAAGGCAAACTGCATAGGAGGGTATCACAAAAAAAACCAAGCCAACACACTGCCATGTTGCTGACCATTACAATATTTAGAGTTTAGAAATTAAGTAGGCTTTTAGTCATTCTACTTGTTCAGTTTCTAAAATGTAGCTGCGAAAGTATGTTTGCATGTATGGAAAATTGTGTGGTTATGTAGTCACTCTCTCATCTGTAAAAAAAGTTTGATGAAGGTGACTGCTTTCCAAATACCATTTTTTGTGACAGCAGCATCATATGACAATAGGAACATACCTGGGAAATGAGAAATAAAATTCAGTGTTTTGGTATATCCAATGAGGAGCAGTTTCTCGGTTTCCTTTGCAAGTGTACATCAATATAGGTATTTTCCTCTCTTAGATATCTGCTCTTTCTTGATACTAAGGAAGCTGCTGAATAACAATTCCAGAGACACCAAAACAAACTTTATTACGTTCATGCTTCTCAGCTCCTACCAAATATTGTACCTTGTTGCTAGAAATGCTTGTTGTAAACTCAGTTTTCTGTGCTTTATTTTCAAATTATTTGCTTTTGAATTGAGAACACTTTTTAGTCTTCTACAGTATTCCTAAATGTCAGTGTCTCTGCATTTAATTTTGGATTCTGCAATGGTCAAAGTTATTGGAAAGTCCTCTTTTGGCTTCGGTGGTCTGCATGTCAGGTCTCCAGGTGTAACCAACACATGTAAAAGCAGTCTCTCATCTAGGAATTAAGGTGACAGAACGCTTACAAATTTGACCTCATACTCAAACTCTTAGAACTGACAGTGCATTTTTCTTTGGTCTTTGTGGTGTTCCTGGAGCTGAGTAAATTAAAATGGATCTTGTGTATAAGTCAAGTCCCCTTGTTCTGGATGGTGTTTACAAAAGTAGGACATGTACTCTGCTGAATGTCTCTTTAGGCACAATGCATAAATGCAAATGGCATAGATCCTCGTTGTAAGCACACTCCATTCTTTGCACATTCAATAGAGCAAAGGCTTGCAGTCCTGGAGGAGTTACAGACACACAGCCAGTCCTTACTACCACTGAGGCTAGTGCCAGCCACTGCCTGTTTTTTTCAAAACCATTACAGAAAGCTTTCTGACTCTGAGAAGGGGAAAAGAATCAACAAAAGCTAAACTGCCTTTGAAAAGATAGCACCAATAGTGCCAGTGTACATGAGGGTGAAAACCCCTTTATTTTCAGAGACTTCTATGGAACATTAGAAACTAAGTCACAGTAGACACTTAGAACACAATTTTTTCATCCAAGAATTAAGTTTTTAAAATGCTATTTTGTTTTGGATCGGAAAGCTCAGTGAGTTGGTAGGGGGAAGCCATTCATTTCAAAACTGCCAGCTTCCATCCAGCTCTGTTCAGAAGAGTAGCTGGAAGCTGCTGCCATCAAATGGTTGTGCTGTATATGAACTGAGTTTTGGAGTTCTTGGTCCAGCCTCTCATGAATAGGAATGTAAACTCCTTTGTCCTTCCCTTGTTGTCCATTCCCCAGAAAAACAAACTGTAGTTGTCGAAAGTTGTCCTGGAAAGTGAGAACACACAGGCCAGTTACTGCTCTGCACGTACATTGGAGTTCGGTGATGAACTTAGTGCTTCTAAACCAGTCCTGTGAATGACCAGGACTTCATTCCTCAGTCAGGGAGAGTCTGAAGTAGTTTTCAAGAGCTTTCTGATGAAGCATTACAAGAAAATCTGCTTCAGAAAAAATAATAACAAGTAGCTCCAGCATATTCTAAAACGATTGCCAAGGTCACTGCTTGCCCTTAAGCACTCAAATGTAGTAGGATGAAATATGAAGCTCTACAGAGACAAAGGCTGTTGGTGTACTGTGCTATCATAGGCACTACTGGAAAGGCTAGTTAGCTAAAACTGATACCGAAGAAATAGCAAAAACTAATAGGCCATGTGATGCTAACTCTGTCATGTCATGTCCTGTCCTTTTCTATTGCAGGTGAAAGCCACATTCTGCGTTTTGTTTCCAACACTACACTCAAAAATCGGATTAAACTAACATGGGAACGGTATCGCCCTCCAGATTATAGAGATCTCATTAGCTTCACTGTTTACTACAAAGAAGCGTAAGTAGATGTCGTCAGAGACTAATCAGGGCAGTCCAAGAGATAGTAGACAATTCTACTCTGACTGTTGGATATCTCATCCAGTTTACATGTTTCATCCTCAAATCCTGCTTTTGTTCAAATTCTTTTCTTGGTGGAATACAAACCCCCTTTAAAAAGAGTATTGTTTTGATTGAAGCCTACAAGTGAATTCCAAATCCATCAGGAAGTTTCAAATTGGGGGGGGGGGGGGGAGATGGATGGCTTGGCTGTTCTCAGGGGCCTAATTTGGAGCTCTTCGTAAGTCATGTCATGTTTACCAAGATCTTTTCCTTTTCTAGTCATGGTATTGACTAGAGAGCATCACAGCTCACGAGTTTGCCCTATCGCCTTGATGACTTGTCTGCTCAGGGTTTGGGTTATTTAGATTAACTAGCATTGGTAGTTTTCTGTATTAGTGTCTCTTGATAATGAAGGAGTGGTGCGGTTACTGGAGACACCCCAATTTCTTGGGAGGTGTCTCTGCCTTTGCACATCCTTCTAGTGTCTCAGATTTAAAATAGTAAAAAACACAAATAAGCACACTAATAACTCTCCAAGCAGTTTGGAGGTGTGAAAGGGAGGTTCAAAATGTTGATAATGACATTCTGCGAGACACAGAAGCACAAATTGTTAATGTCCAGCATGGCTTGAAAGAGAATATCATTGTGACGGTGTACTGTCATGCAATAAACTTAGTGCTGATAAGTCTATAGTAATTAAAAACAAGAACAGTACTTGATATGCTCTTGTGCCAGTGTTGTAACTTACAAAAAGTAGAACTATATGTGTTTGTATTGTGTGGAAATAAAATGGGAAAAAAAAGCCTGTTGGATTGGTCAAGGCCAGTCATGGAAGCTTGGGTTCTTTATGGTAGAAAACTCAGCCACTGTCAATAACTGTTTCGAGTTGCTTCTGTTTCATTTATGCTTAGCTAAAGTCTAAATATGTCTGAAGCATTTCAGTGTCTGTTTTGGATAAAAAAAGATAAACATAGTGTTTTCTTGGAGAAATTTACCTTATTACTAGTGACTGAAGGGAAGACCTGCAGCTAAAGCTGAACTCTGAGTTTTGTAGTGCTTAGAAATAAATAAGAATTTTATTCTGTTTTATTCTGCTATGGAAAACAAGTAAGCTTTATTTGTTTCATTGAGCAACATTGAATCGAGGCACTCTCATAAATACATGATAATTTTTAGGAGAAAATATTTTGTACTATTTTTTTCTTTTAATATTTCAGACCATTCAAAAATGTGACAGAGTATGATGGACAAGATGCATGTGGCTCCAATAGCTGGAACATGGTTGACGTTGACCTGCCACCAAACAAAGAGAACAATCCTGGAATTCTACTGCAGGGATTGAAACCTTGGACTCAATATGCCATTTACGTGAAGGCTGTTACCCTCACAATGATGGAAAACCATCATATTCATGGAGCGAAAAGTGAAATTGTATATATACGAACCAACGCTGCAGGTGAGATCCTAGGCTCTTGGGTAAGAAGTTGGTAACACTGCAGGTATGCTACTGTATTATTATGTGATTTCTGTTGTTAATACAGAAATTGAATTTATGTGCAGATGACATGCATAATGCTAGAAAGTTTCAGTAATTATGAAAGCAACATTAAGATTCGAATTAAAACTCCGTAGTTGCTCAGACATTATTTTCGTTGGGAACTATGGGAGTTTTTTGGAGTTAGGATTTTGGACTTTGTTCCATTGGTGAAGGTGAATTTAAGTACAGCTTTGGATTGGGACTGTACGTGGTTGCCATTGAATCCTTAATAACTGTTGTTGGTGTGGCATAAGTAGGAAATCTTTTATAGGATGGTGTTTTTTCTTGCAGCGTAGAAATGGATTGGGATTCATTTTGAAAGCCTGCATTGAAATACATTGTAGAGTGCTCTAGACTTAAATAACTTCTTTTTCTTTTTTTCTTCTTTCCTTTCCAGTGCCATCCATTCCCTTGGATGTTATTTCAGCATCCAACTCCTCATCCCAACTGATTGTGAAATGGAATCCTCCCTCTCTTCCCAATGGCAACCTCTCATACTACATCGTACGATGGCAGCAGCAACCTCAGGACAGTTACCTTTACAGACACAATTACTGTTCCAAAGGTAGGAAAATGAAATGCGGTTGTGTTGAAATGCCTGTGACTCTTCCCTGCCAGTGCACCTTATTGACAAGAGCTAAAGCCTGTGCCCTGCTTCACAACTCTTTTGTGAATAACAGCAAGTAGAAGGGAGTAGGTAAACATGGATTGTTGCTGTATTCATAATATGGAGAGAAAAGAAACAAGCTGCCTCTGTTCTTTTCTTTTAAGATAAAGTCCCAATTCGAAGATATGCTGATGGGACCATTGATACAGAAGAAGCTACTGAACCCACCAAGCCAGAGGGCTGTGGGGGAGAAAAAGGACCTTGTTGTGCTTGTCCCAAGACAGAGGCAGAAAAGCAAGCTGAGAAGGAGGAAGCAGAGTACCGGAAAGTCTTTGAGAACTTCCTTCACAATTCCATCTTTGTCCCCAGGTGATGGATTTTGGACACTTTCTCTTTGCAAGTGGGGCTAATAATTGTATTTTTTACCATTTCGTAGAGCTGAATCTTCCTGGATGTGACAGCATATGTAGATAACATCTGAAACACATAAACGATGCCTTTCCTTTTATGTGAGACAGTCCACAGCCTTTGCAGTTTCTCTTATTCACTAATTTTCATCTCTTTCTCTTAATTTTAGCTAGTAGCAAGGGTTCTTACCTACATTGTTCAAGGACTTTAGTGATGGTTTCTTTTCAGAGTCAAGAGTCACTTGAGGAGCTCATTGTCTGTAAGGGTTTCAGAGATGAGCAACATGTGGCAAACATAGGGTTTCAGATGTGATCTTTCTCTAAATAGCCATTTAAGTGCTTGTGTTCCTAATCTGAAGATTTATTTGCCTTTGAAATTGAGGGCATAGTCACCTCGCAGAATTGAAACTGGTCTTCCTTTCTCATTGCACTAATTGCAAAGGCATATCGGTCTGTGCTGCAGACAAGTATTAAATATGCCCACTCTTCCATTATAAACACTACTGCTTACACATTAAGTGGAATAGTAACGATTTTGTGCTGCAACATAGAGTAGATACTACTAAATTAATTGGTGATTTTGATCCTTGAGTTTCCAATTTATCCTTCATGTAAGTTGTTCTTATTTTAGATAATTGGATCCTGGGCCTAGCACACGTTGTTGCTGTTATGTTACAGTCTATAAGCAATCACATTTCAATCATGCATGTTATCTCATTGTCTTTCTGGGCAGGTGAAGTTTATGGTGAAGTCCTGTGTTTGAGAGCTCTGAAGTGTGGTATTGCTTCTCATTAAAACTGGTTCATATCACTCTCCACTGTGATTTTTTTTTTGGACCTTTATTCAAGGATGTGTTGGATTGACTTGTTTGGGTTTGGGACTGTGATATGTGCAGAGCTTCTTAGCTTTATCCAAAAAATGAGGGAACTAAATACTGCCTTTCTTTGGAAATGTTAAGTATTGTGTCTGAGCTGTGTTTGAGTCACATTTGGCATTTGTGGTTGAACTTATGCAGTGTTTCCCTACTGATGATGAGAACCATCAGCAAAGATGAGGTAGAGAAGTAACAGCTACCATGAGTGGCCAGGATGTAATTCTTGAGCAATGTGAAGTCTCATAAATGTGATCTGATTTTGGACTTTATGAAGTAGCACAGCAAGGAGTTGTGAAAGGCATGTGTCAGGTCTAAATTACTTGAAAGTCTATTGCAAAGGGATTTTTTTATTTCACTAAAGCTTTGTCATTTAAAATGTGTTACCTTCTCCCAAATTTTCTTGCATTCCCCCTTCTCAAAGGAAAGTCACAGAACCTTGAACTCAAACAGTAACAAATAAACTGACCAGTTCACAAAGAATTTCCTGAAAGCTTGTGCATTTCCCTTTTTTCTTAACTTACTGACATAAGGGTGTGTTTTGTAACAGCAAGGGCAGATAAGGTACAATGCTCAGAAATAGCTGCATAGCTAAGCAACTTTAAAGAGACTGTATGTCAGGGAAATTAAAGATTATGAGCTAGTGAGATGTCTCCGTGGGACAAATCCAAGCAGCTTGTTACTTGCTGATGTCTATTTTTTTTTTTCCTCTTTCCCAAGGGAGAAGTTAATTAATGTGTTAATGCAAGCCTCAATAGTAGTATTTGTTTCCAGTGTTCTACCTGTCTCCAGGATATTATGAAAGAGATGCAGCATGTAATACAGCATGAAAATATTTGACTGAGTGGTTTTAAGGCAGTTTAAAAAGCCTGTTGATCTAATCTTGTGTGCAACTTCTGGATGACCCCATGTGTATTAATGCAGCGGTGAGGTAGATTTCAGACATTAGGACTCTGGCTAGTCTTGAAGAGACACTCAAAACCACAGGAGGATGAGTTATTCTTCAAGGTTTTTGGTTCTCTAATGAGCAGGATGAGATGGGCTCTGTGTGTAGTAGAAGGTATCTGAGAAGTAACATTAAAAGTGCCATAAAGTGTGAAAACAGTTAGCTTTTATGTTAAATGACCCACATTTTTTTTCTTCTTTTTAATTTCAAATTGATTTAATTTTTTATAGTGTTATTTTTAATTTTTCTCTTGCATTTCTCTTTCTTCCTCTCCTTTAACAGAATAGGTGAATTTTCATGTTTTATGTCTAGACTTTCCCTTATTTCCTTGGATGATTGGTTTTTGTCTTTATGCCTTTCATGAAAGCAGGAAGCTGCTTGACCAAAATGTGATGGTGTCAAATCTTTTGATGTTTTAATCATGTTTGCCTTGTGGTTATCCTGCAGGTCTCTTTCTCTGTTTTAATCATGTTTGCCTTGTGGTTATTCTGCAGGTCTTTTTCTCTTCCTGATATAACTGTAGTTTTCACGAACAAGTTTTGTGTTGCTTTCTCTTTATGTTTTTCCCCAAAGGCAAGGTAGGACTGTACTTCCTACACTGCTGGCCCCCCCCCCCCCCCCCAAGAGTTGAAACTTCATGCATCCCATAAAAGTAGTGATAAAGTCATGCCTTTTGGGTTCTTGCGTTGGCACATGCTTTTGTGGTTGATTGAAAATGAACTTTTTGTTTTCACTGCTTTTATCACAAAATCTGTGCAAATGTTCACCAGTTCAGTGCTAGGCATCCTGCGTGCTTTTACTGGTTCGGAAGTTTCTTCCTTCCACTGAGTTAAAGCAGTATGTGAATACTCATCCTAAGCAAGGTGAATAGCTTTAGTAACTTCCATAAATACCGGTGTAGAGGAGGCACAAGTGCTTACATCCATGAAATTCCCCCGTGCTCCACTGACAAGTTAAGATATTCACTTGTATGTTGCTTAAAACAATTTCTTGGTAACTTAAGAAGTTTTTTTCCTTGTCTTTGTATATTTCTGTGCTGTGGTTTACACGACATCTGAAAGTGTCAAAATGACTACTCAAGACATAGTAAAAGGATTTTGGAAAATTTTGTAGTGAACTCCTAAAAAAAAAAAAAAAGTCATCCAATCTCTGCCAGAAGATTTCAAAACCGAGTCAGTCTGGTTTTGGCGCTCTCTGCAGCATGCTGTTTTGTGGCTGAATGTACTAAGATGGTATATTTGACAGTGAATTAACTTCTCCTGTTGAGTCATCTTTCTTCCTGTTGTGTGTTTGTGGGAGGCCTTATTTGCCTGGTTTGTAACTCTCTGTCTGATCAAAATGTGTTAGGCTGTCTGATTGAAATGTGTTAGACTTCACCTTTGCCCTTGATAACTGTTGCACTGACCAGGTGCTAAATGGGCCCTGGCTAAGTGATTTCAGGTGGGGTAGGTTTCAAGCCAAAACTGTGTAGTGTGACTCTTCTTACATTCTTTAACTCCCCTGGTGCATTGCTTTCCAGGTGTGAGCAGTCCTGCAAATTTTGGACACTAGGAGAGCAGGAGCTGGAAAAGCCAGCTTGCCCTATGTAGTTAGTGGTCCTCTGCAAAACAGCCTTGGATCTGACACAAGACCAAGTGACAAGTCTAACATGTAGCAATCATGTTGGTTAGCTAATACCATCCAAATGTTTATAAGAGTTTTTTCCATATTGATGCTTGTACTGATATTCAGGCCTGTCCACTACAACAGTTTCTTAGACTTGAGAAAGCAGTAGTGTTGCTGTAAACCCTCAGTTTTTTAACTCTGCTTAAATTTCATATAGATGCCTGTAAGGCAGAGCTAAGTTGCTTGATGAACTCTTTGCTATACACAGTATTAGTACTGTGTTTTCTGATGTAGGAAGATTGTTTCTTTGCAGAGCTTTTGTTTGGGTGAGAGAACTGGAGATATTACCACACATTAGTGTTGGTTAACATTCATGGTCTTCAGCTGCCTTCCAAGGTTTCTTTTCTCAGTGCAACACATTCAAAGTTCTGTAATTTCATTGCAATTGAAAAGAAAGTTAAGCCTTCTGAGAGTTAGCTTTGCTAATCCAGCAAACTTCAAAACATTTTTTCCCCTAACCTTTTCAACCTTTAACATCTGATTTTTATTTTAAGCATCAACATTACTGTCATTAAATACAAATCTAGGATGCTTATTGAATAACAATGAAGCCATTTTTGTTATTTGGTTTATTGTGTGAGGTCAGAAGTTTGCACGTTTATCTTGGGGTGCAGTGTGAGCTTCAGAGCTTTGATTGGTTTCTGACCACAAGAGAGATTAATAGGATGTGCTGACATGCTGCAGGTTCAGATTAAGAGAAAGCTTTGATCTTGTTTTGCAGTTTCCTTTATTCAGCTTTTTTAATAGCAGAGTTACCTATTTTACTGGGGGTTTTTTCACAGTTTTCCTGGAGCTCGAGAAATGTGGATTTTCTCGAAAGAGACCTTTTCTATACCTGTCTGTTTGCCCCACAGACCCGATCGGAAGCGGAGGGATGTGTTCCGAATCGCAAATGCCACTTTGGCTACTCGAAACAGGAATGCGACTGGGACAGATCACTTCACCAATGTTTCTGATGCAGAGGAGAGTGAGGTGGAATACCCGTTCTTTGAGACCAAAGTGGATGGCAAGGAGAGAACTGTGATCTCCCATCTCCAGCCTTTTACTCTTTACCGCATTGATATTCACAGCTGCAACCATGAAGCTGACACACTTGGTTGCAGCGCTTCCAACTTTGTCTTTGCAAGAACCATGCCTTCAGGTATGCCCTCACAAGTATAAAGCTTTGTTTTGTTTTATGGGGAGAGATCAGTCTCAGGGAGGACAAACTCTCCAAAAACAGTTAGAAAGACATTGGGATATAATAAATTATATGCAAGAAAACAAATTGGAAGTGTATAAAGATCTGTTACAGTAGTTGAATGTCCTTGCTTGGTCTCGTGTGTGTACTGCGTGATACATATTAAGTCTGTCCTGTGACCTGGAGAAGGGTAGAGGTGTGTGCATTGACTACCAAGATAATTATGAGAGAATCCATTTCCCAGTGATATAGGTGAGACCCACAGACATGGAATGTTGAAAGGTTTTATTCTTCAGTTCCGTGTATGCTGAATGGAGAGGGGGAACATTTCTCTGCTAATGTTTAGTTTTGCTGTGTTCACTCTGAACTGTTTGCAGATGTTAGTTTTGCTGGTGGGAATGTTTGCCAAATGTTTCTTCTGTCACAGAATGACCATGCATTTGTCCAGCCTGGAAACAGGAGGAGTACTGTGTTGCTTTGTGCCCAATCGCCAGCATCTAGAGTACTTCAAATAGGAAGCATTGAATACTGTACTCATGTTTGGGACTTTTACAGATTGTACTTTTTCTGAGAAGAATAGAGATGATTTTAGTGCAAGCTCATATGCATCCAGCAAAGAGCTTCTGACTCCAGCAGATGTGTGGGAATATTTGATGCAGAATGGTAGCAATTTTGTTTTGTTTCTGGAAGGAGAGACTATCATAATCCAGATCCAGCTGTGTCAGTAAAAAAGCAAAAAGTATTGCTTATTTCAAGGAAATAAGGAAATCTGTGAGATCAGGGAAAAGGAAATAAGTGTTCCCAGATTTTTAGCACATGGCTTTGAAAATTACAGGCTAAAGAATTCTGTTTTCTTCTAAACCTAACAACTGTATTTTTGAAAAAGTGGTCTTTTTTCTTTGACCGAAACAGTCTTCATATTCCTGTTAAGTTTTGAATAAGTCATAAAATTATCAGGAATGAAATAGGGATAAAGCAGTTCCTGAATTGCTGATGAGACTTGGTTTTAAACTGTGACAGATTTCCTAAGACTGGCTGTTTTAGGAAAGGGATGTCACTGGGGCAGATTTTATGTGTTTACAGCCATTTGCAGACAGGTTGCTGTTCACAGCCGTTGGGTGGGAATAGCTGTCTGCACTGTTTTGGTGTAGTGGAAAGTTTGGAAGGAAGAACCAGATGCTGATAAACAGGTTTTTTGGCACACAGAGCACAGTGACTAACACAGAGCCCGTACCCGGTGAAGCTGTGTACACTGCACTGTTGTTCAGGCAACCAGCAGTTCAGACTCCGCTAGTCTGTCCAACAAGCCTCTGGCCAATGCATTTTGTTCTCTGGATCTTTGAATAGCACTTACTGCAATGCTTTGATACCTAAAGAATAGCATGAACTGTTTATTTTCCTCAATTGTTGCATAAGTTCCTGTTTCAGTATTAAGTGGTGTTCTCACATCACTTGTAAATATTTTACAGAGGGAGCAGATAACATTCCAGGAACGGTAGCATGGGAAGCAAAAGAAGAAAATACTGTCTACCTGAAGTGGTTAGAGCCTGCAAATCCAAATGGGCTGATACTAATGTATGAAATCAAATATGGGCAGCATGGAGAGGTGAGGATTTGACATTTCTCTGTTAAGAGTTACTGCTTGTAACTAACTTATACACAAAATGGGATCTTTCTTAACATGCTTCTGTGCAGTGCTGCAGACCCAAGATAGAAATTGTGATTTCAAACACCCAGCACCAACCAGCATGCCATTCCTTTGTTTTGTTTATTTTGACAGTTTTTGAATTCCACATACCTCCTTAAGGTGTTTGAAGAAAAACTGATCAGATGGGGCTTTTAGTTATAAAAATTAGCTTATCCTGCAACTATATTGTTTTCTCAAGAATGAAGGTATGTGAAGATATTAACATGAACAGTGAATTGCTTTTTTTTCGTTTAGGAGAAGCGTGAATGTGTTTCCAGACAGGAATACAAGAAGCTTGGGGGAGCTAAACTAACTCATCTGAACCCTGGAAACTATTCTGCTAGAGTTCAGGCCACTTCGTTAGCTGGGAATGGGTCATGGACTGAGCCAGTCTCTTTCTATGTGCAACCCAAATGTAAGATGAATGTTTGTTGGCTGTGTCAAACTGGGGGACTATTGCCTTTTTAATAATTCTTGATGTTTACATATGTAACTGAGCGTATAAGCCTCTTGCCTATTCTCTGAATACTTCTGTTACTTGCTGATGCTTCTTTGGGAACTCTTCTCTCTTCCATTTTCTTGGCAAGTGTTGACAACCAGGAGGTGTATCTGAGGTGTGGTCCTTTTCTTGCATGCATTGTATATAGATATGAGAGGTACAACCAGGTGGTGGGCGTGTAGAACGCACTACTGTGGCTTCCTGTGGTGTACAGCTCTGTAGGGGATGTAATGTTAGCCATAACAACATGGAGTTGGATTGTACAGAATCTGTGGTAATAAGGCAAACCTGCTTTAAATTGCAAAATAATACAAGAAACAAATAACTTGTTTAGGTTTTTGGCTGGCAGGTTTTTTAAAATACCAAGGTGCTTTTTCATATGACCTGTTCTGAGTGATATTTGATAAAGATAACATCCTGACAAAGGGGTGATGCTGGTCCTGACAATGGCAGTAATTTATATTTTTGGAAGAACACCACCACAGTGTCCACAGAGACCCTCCTAAGAACTTCTGCATTTAGTTGTAGAGCAGATGTATACACAGAAGACTGGAACTCCATCTGTTATTCCTTTTTGGTTTTCTAATTGCTGGACATTGAGGAACTTAAAGTAAAGAGCAGTGTGTGTATATTCTGAATATAAGTATAAGCAATTGCAAGGTGAACAAAACGTAGAAAAAAGGTGAATATACAAGTGAACAATTACATATTGTTCACTGAAGAGTGCGAGTCCTTAAGCATAACTTGTGAAAACAAATTCCAGACAGACACTGTTCTGTACAAAATTAATGCTTTTCACTGTCTGTTTTCTTGTTCCACTCATCTGCAGTCAGGGAGTGTTTCTGAGTACTTTTTTCCACATCAGACATGAAAATAAGTACTTTGATTTCTTCTCTGTATGGAAATATACCGAGTGGGTTTTGAATGTTTCTTTGTTAATGGAGATTTTATAGAAACCCTGATACAATTGTTTTCTTGTTGGTTGCAGCAGCAAACTATGGAAACTTCCTGCACTTGATAATTGTGCTCCCTATTGCTTTCCTGCTCATCATTGGGGGATTACTAATAATGCTGTATGTCTTTAACAAAAAAAGGTGAGTTGTATATGCTTGTGCTTAAAACTGCAGAAGAGGAATGTTTATTTTCAAATCTGTGCCCATGGAGCAAGTTAGAAATTAAAAAGGGAAATGGCATTCAGAGGACTCGAGAAGCTAAAGTAGATTCTGTCTTGTTGGTGTGTAAAAGGAGGTGGTTTAGAGTTACCAGCAAGCATCTGGCTGCTGCTTGAGATATGAAGAGGCTTTTTATTACAGTATCATGTTTGAGAGGGAAGAGGAAGGCTTGTCAGGAACATATCCACTGGGGCAACCATGGCAGACACTGGACCTATATAATCAGAAGATTTGACTGAAATATGGGTCAACATAAATCATGAAAACTTAGTTCTATTTAGATTAATTTGATTTCTTGCAAATTCTAGAGGTTTTTTGAAGTCTTCCACTTAAAAAATTACGTCCTGGACAGAACAGTCTAGGGGACTGTTCTATTGATTTGTTTTCCTCTTTTTTTTTTTTTTTTTTTGTAACTAGTAATTTATTTTTTTTATTTAATTGAAATACATAATGAGAACTTAATAGAAGTCAGTGCAAATGTTCAGCCTTGCAACTTTCTGGGTATGGAGGTTTTTTATTACACTTACAGTAGTACCAATTCTTCTCAGGCACTCCAGAAAGGGCTTTGTATATAGTGAAGTACCATACCTGCTTGGCCTTCCCTTGGGCTTTTGTAGGTGAAATGCCTGATAACTCATCCTTCTTTAAACTGTTGTTCTAGCCCACAAGAATGTTTTGTCTTTGATTTTCTGAGGTCTGGTGGATAATTTTATTTTCACAGCCTGCCTCCTGCAAGAGCTCTCACAGTGCCAAATAAATATGTCTAATTCTGAAAATCACCCCAGTAAAATTGAGGGGGGGGGGGATGTATGTGTGTTTTTAAAATAAAATAATAGAAGCACTTATAAAATAGTTGAATGGAATTCCCCATTAAAAACAATCTTGCCCTTTGCTAGATCACTTCTCTCCCACAGTAGAGCAGATGATGTTATAAAGTATGTTCTCAGCCACATGTCTCCTGGGTGTACCACCATACAGCTGCCTTTCTTAAAGGAAGTTTACCCAGCAGCTAAAAGTACCTTGTGTTTACACTTTTCTGGTGCTGATTTGGTATAGAGAAGACTGCAGGTTTCCTGGGAAAGTATTCTGGGCTGTTTTCCCATTGATTATGTGAGGTAGAATGAGAACTTGGTATGTGCCCTTTGAAAAGCTTTCCACATACAGTAAATCATATTCTGTGTTTGAGCAAATGGTGGAAAAGCTGTGGAAGAAGTGGTCTGAAATTTACTTAAGTTTAAAGATTAAAAAAAAAGAAAAAATATTTCAACAGGAACAGTGACAGACTGGGCAATGGAGTACTTTATGCATCTGTGAACCCCGAGTACTTCAGTGCTTCAGATGGTAAGTGTGGCCTTACACTTCTGATGCTTTTACTTTCATATATTCTATTTGTGTCTGACTTTGAAAGGTGTGAAACTCTAAAAGGGGTGTTGTAAAACCACTTTCCCTCTTTTTTTTATTAGGACAGCCGTGGAATCTATCATTGATAATAAGTAAATGTCACCTGTCTATTGAATCTGGGGAGTTCTTAGAATTTTTCCTGTAGTTTATTCAGCTGAGGCAAATTTGGGGACATTAGTTTCAGATTCTCATCTGCTCATCCAGTGATGTTTTCACTGGAATGAAGGAAGAATTAATGAATTTATGGTCTTTCATGTTTGCCCTTTTAAGCCCTATTATGACCTATTGGATCAAACCCACTGCTTGTTTCTATGTACTTCTCACGTGGAAAATAGTTAACACTTACAAAAAACAGTACTGTCTCCTCAGTATCTCCTACTTCCCATCCCAATAAAACTCTCCAACAACTTTTCACAGTTAGTCATATGCAGAAATTTTGTGTTAAAATGAGCAGGGATGTTTAATGTAGTCCATATTTGGTTTTCTTAATATCTGGAGTGTAGATAAGCCCATCTTTCTCTAGCTGGCAAAACATTTTTTTAAAGCTGGTTTCAAACTGGTCTAATATATTTGTGACTGATGTATATACTTGGCAATGACAATATTTAGAGGTTTTAGACTATGGCAGTGTTTAGATCCCAGCTGGTATATTTGTGTTGAGTGCTCTGCTAACAATGAAATAATTGTAGTTCCGAAGTCAGATATGGGGTTTTGGGGAGACATCTTTAATTTCTTAAAATTTTCTGTGGGAGACACAATATGGATAGTGCTCAAGTGTTTAAAACCATCCAGGAAATAAAAATTCTTTAAAACAAAATTGCTGTTTCTAGAACAGCATGCTTTTTTTGGTTTTGCTTTGTGTATGTCTTTATGATTTTTCTGTACTTCACTATGGCAGGAGGTTGCGCCGGCTAATGGTGTAGATGAACTTCTTGCCAGTTCTTGTGTTGGCTGTTCCTGAACAGCAGCAGGAGCCGAGTGAGCATGGCAGTCCAGGGATCCTCAGCTCTGCATCTCCAGAAAGCCTGTGGGCTGTGATTGCTGTGGAATAGAGAACCCTGGAAATTCAGCTTTCTGGCTAAATGAATTGCTTTAAAAAAATAATACAATACAAAAGGCCACAATGTTCTTACTGGAACCCTACTTGCTAGATAATTAATCACCGCCCCCCACCCCCGCCCTGAGGTGTGGTTGTCTGTAATGAGCATGTACCCATACTGTACAGATTATGTACATGTGGAGCTCTTCAAGTGCAGGAGAAAATTAGAACATCAGATGAATTTCCTTGAGGTATCAGTTCTTCTATTTATGGTTTAATTTGGTGCTACTGCTGTAGACTTCTTGCTGGAGTAGTCTTTCCAAAAGCCTCCAGGAGGCTCATGGGTTTAGCCAGAGTAGCAGCGGACTATTTTACTGTTATGTTTTTCTAGTAGCACCATTAGGGCTAAAGGTCTGTCAATGTTCATGCTATAATCCTCTATTTTTGCATCCTGTCATTTCACCCATCCAGAGCATGTGACACAACTGTCCCCTCCTTTGGTGACTGATAGGCAGCAGCATCAGTGACTACTCAGATGTCTTCTTGCCTGAGGCAGTCGTCCCTCCGGGCAGTCACCTTCTGAGATCTCTCTTCTGCCTCAGATCAAAGACTTGCAGCAGCAAGCTCTGCCTTTACTGATGCAACAGTGTGTGTGCAAATGATCAGAATAGTTTCATGCAAAGAGCCTACTAGATCAGAGAGTCTGTTTCCTTCTAGTCATAAAATCAATCTATTAATAGAGAATACAGCAGACACTAAGCTGATACAGATGATCAAGTATGTTTGATACTGTCTGGAAGAATTAGAAAAGCAAGGATCCCAAGAAAAGTTCAAGCTAAAGTATTGATTCAGGCCTCTTCCGGCTCTGGTTTTGTGCTTTGAGGTTGTTTATTTCCATCCCATTATGTCAGTACCATTCAGGTCCATCTACATATTTCTTTAAGATTTATTTGTATGCCAAGCATCTACCTATCTCTGTATGGAAAAGACGGTGGACTATATGCGCACATCATGTAAGGTCTCAGCATTGTGTATAGCATTTTTTACAGTAAAACTGTTTGGGCAGTTGGTGTTGTAAAGCGGTGAGTGATCGCACCACTTGCAGAAGTGGAACATCATGGCCTGTTCTCTCTCTCTCCTTAGTGTATGTTCCAGATGAATGGGAGGTGCCCCGTGAGAAGATCACCATGTGTCGGGAGCTTGGGCAAGGCTCCTTTGGAATGGTGTATGAGGGAATAGCCAAGGGAGTGGTGAAGGATGAGCCGGAGACCAGGGTGGCCATAAAGACTGTCAATGAGTCTGCAAGCATGCGTGAGAGGATAGAGTTCTTAAATGAGGCCTCAGTGATGAAGGAGTTCAATTGTCACCATGTGGTAAGTCATGAAAGTGTAACAAGGCTGTGATTCACACAGCTGTGGTGCTTATTGGCATGAGGGTGTTCAGGGCACGTCTTCACTGACTGAAGCAGGAACTTGGGAGTTGTAGCTTCAACTCTGTGCAGCTTTATAATGTTATTGTGCAACAAGGGTCAGAGAGTGGAACCACATCTACTTTCAGACATTTCCCACAGGTTCACGGGTGTTTGGGGCTACATAATGGACATGAATAAATGATACTACAGTTCAGTTAGCTGTATTTGTAATTGAATGTTTGTTTTGCCTCTTCCAGGTTCGGCTGCTTGGTGTTGTTTCTCAGGGCCAACCTACGCTGGTTATCATGGAGCTGATGACACGTGGGGACCTCAAAAGTTACCTGAGATCATTGAGGCCAGACACAGAGGTGAGTCATGAATTGCTGGATGTTTATTTCTTTCTTCAGTTAGAATCATCTTGAATGAAACAGCGTCACATTGGAAGCAGCAGGCAATCAGCCTTTCTTGCCCTTCTCCTTAAGCTGTAAGAACAAAACATGAGCTGCTCTGTGATCTGCAGCGCCTTTTTTCATGAGGCAGCTATTGCAAATAGCCCAGTGTACTGCATGGAATAGGTCCCTTCTTGTGTTTTTGAGTCCTGTTTTCCAGATTTGAATTAAATCTCTTGTCTAATCTAATTTCTCATCAAGATGTGAAAAAAAAATTGGCTAGTTGAAGCATGCATGCTAGGATAATTGTTTCATGTTGTATACCCTGCCTGTTGCCTCTGTTGGCAAGTACAAATCTAATAGCTAATAGGCAGACTCTAATATGTAGTCCGTCAGTCTTAAGAGCTAAAATTGCCACATATGATACAGGGTCTGAAGGATAAAGTTGACACATAGGTCACTTGCCACTGAAATCATAGTAGACTATGTAGAAAATGAGCTCAGCAGTTTTTGCCCTTGATCTAGAAATTCTGATGTGAATAACTGAAAGGAACAGAACAGGAGCACAGTATATGCACAGGAGAATGAATATGGTATGAATGGAGGGCATCGCATGTAGCATGAGGAGAATGCTTAAGTGATTGGATACAGAAAACAATCATACTGAATACAACATTCAGAAAATACCAGTATGACTATGGACTGAGGGCTTGACTAGCATTTATGATTAATAATGTTTCAGGTTATATTAAATAGTTTTGGTTGAATTCAACAAACTTCATAAAAAGAGACAGTGACTTCATATAGAACTTAACAAAATGATGAGCTCTGTACATGGCTTTTCTGTCTTGTATGCTGGTGCTCTTTAAAGCAGTCTGTGGTAGGCCTGTGCCTGAATTCCCTGTCTTCCTTGATGGGCAATGTAAAGAGTTGAGCAAAGTCTTCTGAGGACCTGTATGAGGGGGAAGGCAGGATACTTCAGTAAGGTCTGGATGGAGGGTTTGCCTGATAAACTGGCTTTACCGGTACTTTAACCACGCAGCTCCCATACCTCTCTCTTGTTCCTGGGGATTCAGTTCTCATTGGTCCTTCTGGGCTTTCTTGGTTGTATCATCTTGGCTCCCGTAGGGTATGTTGCATTCAGCACTTGGGGGCCTGGAAGCAGTGGGTATGACTCGTTATCTCAACACAAAGTAGCACAGTTTGAAAGTGATGATGGAACTGGACATGAACACTTTCCATGGAAGTTGGGTAAGGGACCGTTGAATCTCTGGATGGGGATGTGATAAAGTTCAGTGACTTGGTCTGTGTGCTTTAGGATTTTTGTCATTAGTAGAATTCAGTGTAGGAGGCTGTGGTTTTGGTTACTCTGTCAGTGATGATTATCCAAGGGGTGTAAAGTTTATGCAAATTCATACTGGTAAGGGATGGTGGGACTTAACTGATTGTGTATAAATACCTGAACTCCTTCATCCATGAGATTGAGAGTGGCAGAAACCATATATCGATGGATGCTAAGGAGTGAATTTGCTTCAGAAGAAATTGTCTGATAAGCTTTTCTCCTACTTGCAAATAGAAGTAATTCCAGAGACATCTGGTTATGGAGAACTGGGCAACAGGAAATGAAATCATTTAATACCTTCTGTTTGTTTGCAAAGATGGTAAAACAGTAGAAATCTCTTAAAATAAGCCCTCTGCTTTGTATCTCAGCACTTGTGTGGCACAAAAATGGACATTTCAACTCCATAGGTGTAAGATAACATCCTTATACCAAAAAGTCTTTCTGGCTTGTATTCCCTAAAATAGAATGGCCTGTTATAAAAGATATTTGGGAGTTGACTTTGTAACCTAGCTTGATATGGCCAGTTTTCCCACTAAGCAGATGCTATGGTGTACATAATAATGAGTTTCTGTTTAGCCTGGATCACGTCAGGCTGAATTGTGATGAAGTGATTTTTTATTTTTATTTAAAGTGTGTTACAGTTTGATGTAGAAATAGTTACTTTTTTGTTTCCCCCTTACCTGTTTTATCTTCGTAATCTTGCTCAGAATAATCCTGGCCAGGCACCTCCAACTCTGAAGAAGATGATTCAGATGGCAGGAGAGATTGCTGATGGGATGGCATACCTCAACGCCAACAAATTTGTTCACAGAGACCTTGCTGCGAGAAACTGCATGGTGGCAGAAGACTTCACAGTGAAAATTGGAGGTGTGCTTTCTTGACTTTCACACAAACAAAAACATCATCCTGAAAAATCAAAGTCTTAGAAGGCATTTTAATTTTTTGCAAGATGCTTGAAAGACCTTTTAAAACTTAGCTCTAGTTTAAATTTCTGCAGAATGAAATATGTTCCTTATGAAGGCTTGCTGTGATTTAAGACCTGTGAGCAGTC
Organism: Haliaeetus albicilla; assembly: GCF_947461875.1. Lineage (NCBI taxonomy): Eukaryota > Metazoa > Chordata > Aves > Accipitriformes > Accipitridae > Haliaeetus > Haliaeetus albicilla. The sequence continues at coordinate 24,149,208 of NC_091494.1, read as the reverse complement.
AACACTGATTGGAAACTCTTGGAATACCTCTACTTGCTGCTGTTCCAGTGAGGAAATAGTATAGCGTGTGGGTTTAAAAAGAGCTAGTGAAGCAGTGATTTGAGGTGCAGATGCTGCAGACATCTGGGTGGATGGCATAGTTACCAGTAGTGTGTCACTTGCTTTTCTGTTAATGCGCAAAAATAATTCCACCTCTTGTTTATTGATTCAAGAATTAAGAATTTTAGGATTATTTTAAAGCATATCTGATTTGGAAGTGGAATGTAAGGCTTGACTTCAGCTGGGTGCTTTCCAGTCTGAACTGGAGTTCTGCTTTCCAGACAACAGAATGGCTTTTCTTCTGCTCTGCTGTTAGAACACCACTTTATTTTCCCTTTACCATCCCTCTAAAATAGTGTCAGATGAGTTTTTTCAGACTTCTCTCCAGAGAGAGTGATTTTAAGCTTTTGGCTGTTTTTGAGTTGTGCATATTAAAATAACATGTATAGCAGCAGCCTTCTGCTGTAGGAAACTAATTCTTTTTCTCTGAGCTTAACTCAGCTATTTTGATAATTTGTGTAAGTAATCCTGTCATTTGGGAGAAAGAAAAAATGATTTCATTTTGAGTCAGTTAATTAGGAAATAAGATCTTTGGGGGATTTTGTGCATTTTCTGCAGGTTTGGGGAAGTCAGCCTGAATCCTTCCCATGCCGGTTTTTTCACTCCTCCTCCCCCCACCAGCATGTTTTACAATTCTTTGAACTGAAGATGGTGCATTTCTTCCCTTTAACATGGTACATGGTTACCCTGAAAGCATTTTGTTAAATATGCTGCACTGCTGTCATTTAGGTACCAGTATTGAAAATCTCTACATGCAGAAACAGTTTAGGAGCATCTTGGCTGGAACACACCAATTCAGACTGTTTAGATCTCGGAGGAGGAGCTTTATGCTACACTGTCCTATGCTCTTTGAATATCTGTTTCTTATTTGCATTACATTTTTAAAGAATTTTCCATTCAGCCAGGATAAAGTCACCCTGGTGTGTGGGAGTGATAGAATAGCTGTACAGATGGGCTTTTTAGGCATAAATCACTGAGGGTACTAGTGTCTCTAGCAGACAAGGAATGAGAAGGAGCAGTGGTCGGTCACTCATCCAAGCCTGTAATAATGACATCTGTACACTGGTAATAATGACTGTGAGAACTGAAGGTATTCTGTCCTTTTTTCACTCTGCTTTTCCCAGAAAAAAAAGAGGCAGCTACAGGTCTGTATCGATAAAATGGATTTTGCCCTAGGTCTGCTGTGTTAGCAGACAGCATTTAATATTAGTAAGAGATTTGATGCCACCTGATTTATTAACTTTTTGGTTAGTGTCTGAACACATAGTAACTGGTTTAAATAGGCTAGTCCAAGACCCAGCAGTTTGTGTGCACCAAGCTGATTGTACAGAAAAAAAATGCTGGAGTCTCCTGACTGTAACTCAGACTTATGAGTATTGTTAGATCCAAGTCTTGCAAATGCTTACATATTTACAGCTAAGGACATGCGTATAACCCGAAGTATGTCTTTAATATTGGTCTGTGTTAGTCATAAATGAATAGCCTAATCCTCTAGCATTTGAAATGGAATATTATACAGGAACTGGAAATTACCTTTGGAGAGAGGAAAAAAAAATGAGAGGAGCATTCCTCTCAACATATGAAGTTCTTCAATTAAAGACAATAGTATTAAGTACTAAAGGAGCTCTTTACACTCTTTAAAAAGAAAAGCATTGTATTCAGAGAACAGATCTGTAAATTACATGGCCATCAGAATTCTTAGCTTACTGCAAAGCTTGAGCATAAATCCTGGAACTTCTCATATTAATATATTTAAATCAGTCAGAGTTCTCACCCACTGAAGTCAATGGTAAAATGGTCTGTCGGTTTTGTTGGGAGGGAAGCTAACCAACCCTAAGGCAGCAGGTAAAGTGCCTGCAGAGTAAAGTGTCGTGGTAACAGATAGCAGATTCTTTGCACCAAACTGTGATTCTCTGCTAGCTACGATGGCCTGTAGTAAGGGGAAATACTCATCATTTTATCATGCAAACTGAAAACATTTATACCTTCTAGATTTTGGCATGACGAGAGATATCTACGAGACAGATTATTATCGTAAAGGAGGGAAAGGTTTGCTGCCTGTCCGCTGGATGTCTCCAGAATCACTGAAAGATGGAGTCTTCACAACACACTCCGATGTCTGGTAACAAAAAAGGGACTCTGAAAAACTGGTTTAGCCCCTCTTCTTTCTAGCCTCTTTTTCTTGTTGTAGTAGTATACTGCTTTTCCTGTCTCTTTTTCCACTGTGAAGCATTCTGCTTTGTATTTCGTATTTCCATTGCAAAATCAAGAACTCTTGAGGTTAAATTCTGCTCTCAGAGAGAGCAGAATTAAATGGATTTCCAAAACGGGAGGTGGCAGCATGTTTCCTGGTGTGGGTTGTAAAATCAGTTGTGCAGTGAAAAACATTACCTTCACCTGGAAGAGCAAGTTGTCATTTTTCAAATTGCCCTCCTTTAAGAAAAGCATTAAAAGTTGCCAAGAATAGAGAAAAGTTCATAGTGCTGACCTGCTTTTCTATCAAAACCTTCTGTGTAAATAACTCTACTTTCACGCAGATGGTTTGTGTACACTAGCAGGTTTTTTCTTTGGAGTTCTCCCTTGTGTATATCCTTCTCCATTTGGAACTTTGTTTGCTTGTTTTATATAGTGCAAGATGCAGAAATAGGTTTTTCTTTAAAGAACATTGCCTAGCTGCTGTATCTGTGAAGTTATTAATAGAGGCCTTCAGGAAATTTCAAAATATACTTCTTAGAAGAAATAATAACTCTGGAACAATTCTCCCCCCACCCCCCAAACTTTTGCAGATAGGTGGGGAGGACTTGGCAGAAGATTAACATGTACTGGCAAAACCTCTACTCTGTCTTTTATGGTTTCTCTGCCTTCCTAACAAGATGTTTTTACTGCTGATCTGTTACAGAATTGGCAGCTGATTGCCTCCAAATGTCTAGAAGTCGGTAGGAATGATATTTTAGTAGTAAACTGCATTTTCTTTAAACAGCTTGAGGATTTTGGAGTCAGTGGACTGTGGTCCACAGCACCAGCTTTGAGTGAAAGGTTCATAAGAGTAATTATGTAGCAAGTGAAAAAGCAAAGCACCAGAATGTTGCTTCAAATTTTTTGCCTATGGTTAGTAACTTATTTATGAATCCAGTACCCCTCAAACTTGGAAACAGATGAAAGTAACCACTTTGAGTTGAAATGGAAGCCCTGTATCAGCCATTTATCTAACGGAACAGCACAGACATGCTTTTGTCAGTCCCCCTGCAGTAAAAGAATTTGGGACTTGTAATGTCTTCACAAAGCAGACAGAAATTTGGAATATATCACTAGAAAATCCCCAGATGTAGAACTGAACGAGCCTGGGGTGAAGGGCTGGCAGACCTGCCTGTTTTTACCACACAACAGTAACTTTAAAGTCCAGCTGTCATCTCCAGCCATTGTATCAAAAGTGGACTACAGCAGATCAGGTGTTCAGCTTTGGTGACGTACTGCACTTATTCCATGCATGCTTTCCTTTTAACCTATAACTGTTAAGTGACATTATTGTTTAAACATAACTCAACTTCCAAACAAAAAAACCCCACAGATCTGATGCCAAATCAGTCATGAGAAGTAAATTGGTACTTTAGTTGTTGCAGGAAGTACGTGAATTCTCTCTTCAACGTTAACAAGATTTGGCATTCATCATCATTCAAGTCCAGAGCAGAGTTGAGCAAACAATATTGCAGCTTATCAATGGGCCAGTCTGAGTGAAATACCCTAGCCAGAACTCACATCAGGGAAAGTAGCTTACTGGTTATAAGGTTGGAAAACTTAAGAGGAGGAGGAGTAAAATCTGACAGATTTTTACTTGAAAGCATAGAGAGGAAAAATTTTTTTTATGGAAAGGAGGTCCACAGCTCTCTTCAGTATTTCAGACAGTTCCTCCTTGGGATGGTTTGTCATCTTAATTGTTAGAAGTGACTTATTCTGAAATTTGGTTCACATAGTTGAGGTATTAAAAAAAACCTGGTTTAACATGAGAAATAGCCAGTTGTTTAGAACATGTATACATTTGCATTTGCCATGTATCCACAGCTATAGATTCAGAAATTTCAATCAGAATTCCAAATGAAGTGGAGCTTGACTTTTCACTGTCATGAAATAATGTTTACTTGATCTGCTTATGGCTAAAAGGATTATTCTGGTTTACTTCTCAATAACTTTTAGACCAAACACTATGCACACCAGGAAAAATTACCTGATTCCTTGTATTGATTCAGTTTTTGAAGTTGCTTTATGTAAACCGTGTAGCTTGGCTGTTTTGGGGGCCATTTATTTTCATCAAACAGTAAAAAAATATTGAGATTTGGTTTTCCTGCCTTTTTGGTAGGATATTGTGACATCTGGTTCCATGTTCTTCGAGATCAGTTTTAGAAGCCAAAATGTCAAAAAGACAAAACTGTGTGAGTGGTCAGAGTCCAAGATTTATAAGCTGTAAGGTGAAATGGCAAACTGCAAAAAGAGTGTCTGGAGGTTTTGAAGGGTGGAGCTTTATTTTAGCAATTCATTCTTTTATTGCTTTTCAGACTGAAGAATGAGGTAATTAGACAAGACTGTTTTTGTTGTAGTTAGGGAAAGAGAACATTTTAAAATTAATATAATACTGTTCAGGGTGAGGGTGTATTTCTATAAATGAGTCTTCGGCATCTTGCTGGTAGTTGCCTTGAAGGAGCAACCTAAGTTTATTTGTTATGATAATATGACTAGTAGGTGCACAAGACTTCTTATTATTATTCCTGCAGTGATCAAAGTAGCTTCAAAGGCACCAAAATGTTGAGTTGACCCTCTGTCCCTGCCTCCCCTGAAAGGCAAACAATTGCAAGTCTGTTTGTGGCTTCTGGCTCCAGATGCAAACCATTTTAGATCGAGTAGATAACTGAAAGATAAAACCACTCTACCATAACCAGCTAATAATACTGGACTCCTGTTTTCACAACAATACCCTATTGAAACTATGCTTTTTTCTCTTAAGCTTGACTCAGCATTTGAGCCACAGAAGACAAGAGAGCATCTAGTTTCCTTTCTTTGCACAGCAGCTCTAAAAGTGGATGACTCTTTGGTGCAGGGCAGACAATTTGAGCCATGTCTGCTCAATAAACTACTTTTAAATAGAGTTATTTTTAGGAAGTGTCAATAGTTAGGTCCAAACTACCCAATTACATAACTATGCTTATCTTTCTTCACCAGTAATCAATTCCTATTATTAGACAGACTTACTTTTTCACTTTTGCTGTCCTTTGTAGTAAATTGGAAGGAGCTAGAACCTCTGTTTCAAGAAGGGGTAACTGAGTTTCTCCTGGGGGCTTAAATGTTTTGCTGCTGAAGCGGCTAATTAGGGTCTTGGTACAAGAAGTGGGAGAACATTCACATTTCTTCCATGTCTTTTTCAAAAATTGGTTTTGTTGCTTGCTGCTGTATGTGGATGATCCGTACTTTGCACCTTTGACTTAGAATGTGGAAGAAACCAAAGCAGAGGGATAAATGGAAAGTATTACCCAAGAAATGTTTTTGTGCCTGGGGAATAGAGGTTGGTTTGTTTGCTTGCTTTTAGTGGTAAGGCAGATGAGATGCACAGGTGTGGTGGTGTGCATTTGCTCTCTAGCTCTCGGCTTGCCGGAGCAGTAAGAGGAAAATGCAGCTTTTAAATTGGATTTGTGTGACTTGAGTATTTCTGATGAAAAGCAGCTTGCACTGGAACGAGAGCTTACAGTTCTGCATTACTGCCTTCTCAACCGCTATCAGGAGTGCCTGAGAGATGTTACATGAAGATTTAGAGTTTAGTTTTTTAAATGTACAGAATTTTTTTCTTGTTATATCTGTGGCTTGGGGAGGGGGGCTTGTCGAGCTCACTTTAACCAGTCTCTGCAACTTCTCCACCTGCTTAGAAGGTTTGATTCCCTGCACCCAGCCACACATGGATCTTTTTGCAGACTTTAATGATCAGTTGTCTATCCAGCCTGAGGTCCTCTGTACAGAAAGTACAGAGATAGGAACAGAATTTTCTTCTTCCCACCTCACAGTGCACTTGAAGTCTGAACTCAAAGCCATGGGAAAGGGAGATGAGCTGTGAGCTGATTCTCCAGGCAAGCTCACTGCTTAAATCTCCTCTGAGTTGGAGGCTTCTGGTCAATGCAGTGAGCTTGCAGTGGCTTTTTTACTGATTGACCTGTACAGATCCAATGTAACCAAATAATGTTGGACAACTGAATGATCATAATCATGACCAGCTCTGAGCTGTAGATTATAGCATGAGAAATGGAGATGCAATATTACCAGTCTTTTCTTACAGAAGGCATTCTGAAGAGTCATTCAGAAGTGGGAGCCTGTTTCTCACCATTGACTAGAGGTGTTTGAAGTCAACAATCTCTTATGCTAGGTGATGTGGCTACCACCATAGCTGCATATTTTTGAGCAATTGGAATTTTTTGGTAAAAGAAAATACCCGTGGACACCTACTGGTCACCATCATCTAAGAAAAATATCTTTGTAAAGATTGCTCAGCTTTCTAAAGTTCTGATTTGTTTTCCAGGTCTTTCGGTGTTGTACTTTGGGAGATTGCAACATTAGCGGAGCAGCCATACCAAGGCATGACCAATGAACAAGTGCTCCGCTTTGTGATGGAAGGAGGTCTGCTGGAAAAACCCGACAATTGTCCTGATATGCTGTAAGTGTCAGCAGTTACCACTGTTTTCTGTGCACAGTTAATTCTTCCTGATCCCTTCAAGGTCTGCTTCTGTCCTATCTACCACAGGAGAGGTTATTAAAGAGTGGTAGTAATGTGAGGTGCTTCTTGAACAGTCTCTGTCAATCTAGTATTTTATAGTAGTTAGACACAGCAGAAAACAACTTTGCTTGTGGCCAGAATCTCACTTTGGGCTATCTCCTCTAATAAAGAAACAAACCCCAATCTTCGTGTTCCTGAATAAAATTAGACTTAATAAAAGCTCCTAAGTGACATTTGCTACAGCAGAAGACTTTGTGCCTAAATCTTGTCTCTTCTGCTTAAGGTAATTCTGTTGAGCATAAAGAGAAAAAAGAACATAGGATGAGATGAGATGTATTGTGTGTAAACTCTGTGGAATTTTTAGTTCAGCATACAGATAAATGGAGGTATTGGTCCTTTATCTGAAGCAGTGTTGGATCTGCTATTTCGGTCACGGTGCTCATCACGTAGAGATAAACAAATCTTCCCTGCTAAGTTTCCTTTCCTATAAGCACAGAAAGAAGTACGCAGAAAAACCTTTGCTTACCCCTAGAATCAATACAAAGCCTTGCAGCCGAGGAGGGCGTGCAGTGCAGCAGGCTTCAGTTTTTAGCTTTACATTGTTGAAATACTTCTGCTGGCTTTTGTGTACAGCAGTTTCAGTTGTTCAGACTTTATTACTTTGATATACTTCCCAAACTGGCTTTTGGGAAGGAAATACTGTGTCTTGCAGTTATTGAAATTTTTTGGAGGCCCACAGAAGGGATACAATCACTTAAGGGCCTCAGCTGCTTGGGATTCTTAGGAAAAGAGCTTTTTTGGCTGGAGCACTGGCTTTGGTTTCAGATGACAGGCAGTGTTGTTTTGTTGTTTGAGGGGGGTGGGTGGTATATGCAGGGGGAGGTGTAGCTGCCATGTGACTCCTCAGTTTCGCATTCTTTCCCTTCCACGATGCTGTGGAGAATTTCTGGCAGTCAGATTGACTGGAGATTGTTTAACATGGTCTGAGCTGTGTGATGGAGGTGGGGAGTAGGCAGAAATGGGGGAACAACAGGCTGTGTGAAGGGGTCAGCTCCTCGAGTCCATAGGAGGAAAAAATACCTCTAAAGTGAGAGCAAACTCAGCAAAGAGATTCAGCCTTAGATATTCCTCATTAGCCTGGGGCATGTGTGGTATGAACAGGGGGGCGGGAGGGGAGTGATAGCAAGAAGCTCTTTGCTGCTGCCCACCTGGCCCATTCTCCTTCCTCCTCCTCCTCCTCAGAGATACTTCTCTGCTTGCTGGGTGTTGCTACTGGATGAATCCACTTTAGGGTAACTGGCTTGTGAGCTGGAGGAATTTGGTTAATGTCTGGCAGAGCAAATCTTTGCACCAGTGTATAACAGCAAAGGCCTTTTTTGTGCTGATTTTAATGAAGAACTGTTCACACATTAGTTATGACAACCAAGACTTTAATCTGACATTGCAGAAGTGCAGAATAAAAAAATCTTTTTAATTTAGCCACTTCTCTCCATCAGAACAAGGAACAGAGCTGAACTCAGAACTAAGGCACATCCAGTTTAGTGGTGTCTTTATTTTTTTGGTGATACAGTGTGTATAAAACATCTTGACTCTATCCAAAATGAAAAAAAAAAAAAATAAAAAAATTGAAAGCATTGACCTCAGAAGCTTATTGTGACTTGCTTTAGCTCCCTTTCAGCTTGTTTTGTCTTTGTGTTAGGACAGACACCCAAGTCTGCTGAAATTCAAATATGCTGTTGTAGGAATAACAGTAGGGAGCTCCAGGAATAATTTTCACCTTTTTTCTATGCACATACATTTGGCATTCAAAGAACCTATTTTGCGTTACTATAGTGCTTTTTTCTTTGCATGTTTTTGCTTCTTTCCCTGTCTTTCATCCCGTTTGCCCAAGATGCTGTAAAGAGGCTGTTCAACACTCGGTAACCTGACAACTACTGCCAGTCTTGAACCTTGCATGTGTTGCTGCTGGCAAGCACAGAAACCTGGTCTGTAGGCAGGGTTCCTCTCCCCTTTCCAGCTGTCTGATAACCTGCTCCTCAACATGGGATGTAACAAGAAAATTACTGAATGGGCAGAAAGGTGCTTGTAACAGAGTTGCAAAGAGCCCTGACATTGTGTAGGGATCTTGCCATGCATCTCCAGCATGTTTCAGGCAACTGCTTTCGCAAGCACTTTATGAAATCCTTTGTAAAATAGGGGGTCCTCTTTTTTGTGGAGGTTGCTAAAAGGTTCTGTTTAAAGACAGATTTCTTGGCATGTCTGCCAGTGGGAGGTATTTTTTAGACAGCACAAATTCTTACTGGTGGAGACTGACTGGTCTGTGATACTTTAGTATTAACTCACAATATTAACTCAAGATGTCCAGAAAGCAAAGTCCACCTGCTGCAGGGAAGTCAATATACTTCTTGTGCTTGGTACTGCGTGAAACCAAGTGAGAAGGGGAGCCAAGAACTGCACTTCTGTATATCTCATGTGGTAGGCTACAAATGCAGAGATACTTTTATTTTCTTCTTCTTCTTCTTTTCATCAATTTGAATTGGAAACAACTAAAATTATGGGCAGAACACAAATTTACCTTTCTGTAGAGACAGGTGAGTATGCTGAAATATAAAAACCTCCAGAACAAGTGGAAGAGGTAGACTGCTGTGGGGAAGCGTAGATGGGAATAGAGAGAAGAATCTTGCTGCAACTGTCACCGAATCTACTATTTTTAACCTTGCAGATTATGTGAGTGTTGACACAGCCATGCATGCTCCAGCCACAGTGCAGTAGTTTTCGTAAAGGCCTTTTATTGCCGGCCACGGCGTGAATGCTACATGGTGCAAACAGTCTTGGACGTTCTATCTCTCCTAAGACTGCAGTGCTAATAACACTTGTTAGTGGCTGTGCTTTGCTAACCCCTGGTAGCAGCAAGTCTGTAGCTTTTAGATGGATCAGAGACCAACGACACTTGAAGAACTGGAGAGGTTCTGTTCTGCAGCTTGGTTGTATTGGGTGCTTGCACAAAGGGGGATTTTACGGCACAATTGCCTTGTGGCTCAGAGAGGTGGGAAATCCCTGTGAAAGGACTAAGCACAAAGGGGATGGTATTTCTTGAGGCTTTTTACTCTTAACACAGGGTGAAACAAGACTCAGTTCTGTTTATGCTACACCCTCTTGGCATAGTTTGCATGGTTTTACAGACAGAACTATGCAATAAGACAGATGGTTCAATAAGACGGTGCCAGGAGCAGCTTTGCTGCTTTTCTTCTCTTCCTGTGTAATAAGTTATGTTTTTATGTACTATCATGGTTATGGCAGTGTTCATCAGGTGGTGGCTGCGTGGCAAGAAGGCTTGTTAGAGCTGAAGCTCTCAGATAGTGTGTTCGCATGGGGCTTTTTAAAGTTGTGGAGGCTGGAATTCCACTCTGTTTTTGAAGCAGAATTGCTTGCCCCATATGTATTGTCAATGACTAGGCTATTTATGCACTGCTGATTTTCCCTTTGTTCCTGGCGAGCCCTGGGTTAGAAACCAGGATCTGCTATGTAGAGGTAATGTCAGCATGTAGCAACAGCAGAATGGGAGAGGTCCCTTCACTTTTCCCCACTAAATCAAGTCTGATGCAAAGCACAAATGCACACTCAAATGGAATGCAGCTTCTATAGTAACTTTCCATTTTTTGTTTTTTACTGTCTCAGTGCAAAAAGTAACTCTGTTTCTGCTCAGTTCATTCAGCAAAAGATGCATGAGAGAGACTGGCTATTCCTCTGTCTCATGATGATGCCTCCAACTTCCTTCAGCTTACTTGCCACAAGTCAGCAACATACTTTATAAAACTGCTCAGGTTGTATTAACAGCCTGTAAATTCTTCCATTGTCTACTGGAAAGGTTTTTGTTGTTGTTGTTTAAGATAATGTAAACAAGGTCTTTGAACCCACAAAGTTAAAAAGAAAAAAAGAAATCCTTTTATGGGAACTGTGTAGGGTTTTTAAATCTGGAATGGCTTAAAAGAAACATCACATGTCCTTGTTTGTGCTGATGTCACATGCATTACTCCACTGCTTGTGGTATCTCCTTAGCATTGCCCTTAGGCCTCAGGGCAAAGCGCCAGCAAATATCCAGTGTTCTTGGCTCCAGCTAACGCTTCTATTCAGGGACGCAGCAGTCAGCTGGAAAGGAAACAGCAATGAAGTAACAGAAGTGGATTTTATATATTTATGTCTCAAGCTTTCCTCCTTGTTTGTGGGTGAGGGTATAGTGCAGTTTTATAGTTTGGCTTCACTTTCGCTATCAAAGAGTTTTTCAAGACTCAAAAACAAGCAATAGTTTAACAGTGTTTATATGTCTACGTGCCTGTTACAATACAGTATTGAGTACTTGGGGAGTTCTCCCAGCACAGACTGGTTTTGCCAGCTTCTTTTTTGGGTGTCACAAGGCCATGCTCAGGTGGCTGACTTTTGTTCATGCAGTTTTGCCAGCTGAGCTCTAACAGGAATATTTGTGACTTTAAAGGCACTTCAATTAAGATTGCTTTTGCTTTGGTTGAAGCGCTCTCAGCAGTGTTTGCATCCCAAACACAGCAGCTTTTTCTGTCTCTTTGCTGCTTTACGTCAGCTGAGAACATAGTGCGCCCTATGAGGAAATGCAACAGTATTTCCCAAGGAGTGAGTTTCTGGGGGAGGGGATTTCTTTGCTTTGGTTTTGTTTCAGGTCAGCGTTCCCAGACTCTCCAGCCCCCGCTGTGCGCAGCAATGCACAGCAACAGGCTTCAGAGTCCAGGGTTTTCCAGCTCGGTGACAGTCCTGTTGAAAGGTTTGTTCTAGAGCAGGGCCTCTGGAGACATTAAGACATTACTCTGTGATGGACTTAGGTGCTATTCAAAGAAGGAGTGAATTTTTGTTCATTTGTTTTTGTCTTTTTTTAAATAAAAAAAATAATATAAAACCATTCCACACACTGATGCAGAGATCTAGTAAACTGCTGCCGGGGGGATAAGGCAGTGAGAGCTAATTAAAGCATAAAATAGCATTGCTTGCTTACTTTCTGAAAATCTGTGGAAGTTAGGAAAATGGTGGTGTTGCTTTATAGAATCAAAACTAAAATTTTAGGTGACCTGGCTAACCTTACATGGGAAGGCTGGCAAAGGTGGGGAAACGAACCCAGACTGGCCACTGGACCAGGCTGCTGGGCAAGCAAGGAAAGGGGGTCTGGCAGGAAAAGGGCGTCTTACTGGAACTGCAGGTCACAGTGCTGGCAGGTAAGTCAGAGATGTGAAGGATTCTCTAGTGCGTTACCTTAACTGAAAGATTTTTGGTTTTTTTCTTTTCTTTTTTTTTTTTTTTTAAGATCCATTCTTATTCTAGCACAGAAAGTCATTTTGGCCAGTGTTGACTTCCTATGCACAACATGTTTCTCTGAATATTGTGTACACAGAGGATTGGCTCGAAGAATTAATGTTAATCTTCCTTTTCTTATTTAAATTTGTCCTATTGTGCTGTATTAGCAGAAGACATCCCTCTTCCACCTTCATAGAGAAATCCTTTCTTATGTTGTGTTTAAAGCTCAGGGCAATCTCTCAGGAATATCCAATTTTGCTGTGTCATGAAAATACTGTTTTCATTATGCATGTATTACTGTTTCATTTTGTGGTTTTGTTGTGCCAGCATGGGACATTGTACAGATCTAATCGTGGATGTGCTTAAACAGATGATCTCACACTCTGTAAAATATTAATGCATCCCTGGCCGTAAATGAAAACAACATAATTTTAAAATAAAATATTAGAGAATATCTTTGGGATTGGGAAATGTCTTTTGGGGATTACAATTAATTTTAATGTAATCTTCTTCTTTCAGGGGGGAAAAAAAGTGGTGCTTTGCTTTGTGTGTGTTTTCTATTTTAATTTCTTCCAAGGCAATATTGATAGGGTAGGGATTAGTTGTTTGAAAAAGATACTCCGAGAGGCACTATCATGTAGTGGTATGATTGAGTAAGCACAGGACGTTTGGAGGAAAAATGGAGAAATACCACGTCAGAATAAAAATACAAAATGCTTCTGGATGTCAGGTATCTATGAGACTGTTTTATGGGCAAGCGTGTGGAAGGGAGTGGAGAAGGTTGACATAGGAGCTATGGAAGTAAATCAGTGATTAGAAGGTGGAAGTGCGGCACAGGGATCTCGGCCTGTAAGAATTCGGTCACTTTGTGTTCCTCAGAATTGAATGATTTTCTAAAACGTGTTGTCTGATTCAGTCACGGTTGGTTGGGCTCCAGCCGAGGCTCATAAAACACCTTAGTAAATGGTTTTGCTGTGTGTTTCCTGTCCAGGTTTGAATTGATGCGCATGTGCTGGCAGTACAATCCAAAAATGAGGCCCTCCTTCCTGGAAATAATCGGTAGCATTAAAGACGAGCTGGATCCAGCATTCAAAGAGGTCTCCTTCTTCTACAGTGAAGAGAACAAGCCTCCGGATACAGAAGAGCTTGACCTGGAGACTGAAAACATGGAGAGCATTCCTTTAGATCCCTCCTCCACCCTCCAACCCACTGACAAGCACTCAGGACATAAAGCCGAGAACGGCCCAGGGGTGGTGGTCCTTCGGGCCAGCTTCGAGGAGAGACAGCCGTACGCACACATGAACGGGGGACGCAAGAATGAGAGGGCCTTACCGTTGCCCCAGTCTTCGGCCTGCTGATCCTTAGAACCAGAATCTCACAGAAATAAAACACAGAGAAACACATGCATTGGGGGAAGAAAGAAAGAAAATTACAATATATTCAAAAGCCTACTGTACCTCAGTGGATCTTCAGAACTGCCATAGCTGCACTTGGGAGAACCCTTTTTTCAGTAAACAAGTTATCGTATTTTTCTTTTTTCAATATGCAAGCAGATGTTTGTTTCAGTAAAGGACTCCATTCGTGGGGCACACAGTTGGCCTTTTAAAACTCTAATGTTAACACTTAATAGCAACAGAAAACTTGAGATCTGATGTCTCTCTCTTCTCTCTCCTCTCTCTTCTTTCTCTCTCTTTCTTTCTTTCTATCTCTCTCTTTGCTTCATAATGGGAAACATATCTGCGTGCAAGTTCAACCGTACAGCACTTTTATCAGATCAAAGATATTGCAGGCCAGGTGGCTCCCTGGTACCCTTGCAAGCACCTGCCTAACACTGTAGGTCTTTATAAAAAAACAACAAACAAACAACAAAAAAAAACCCAAACAAACAAAAACCCACACAAAAAAATTAAAAAAGACTGGATTTTTAATGTTGCTCTTTAATCTTTTTAGGAACACGTTAAATAAAAAAGGGCCATCATTCGTCCAAGGTTGTTACCATTTTCAACGCTGCCAAATTTTGCCAAAAAACTGAACTCTTTGTTTTTTGTTTTGTTTTTTTTTTTGTAGGCATGGAAGGAGCACAGTAATCAACTGCTCTGTTTAAAAGAGATCCTGACCAATACGTTCTATTCAATCATACACTGGTATTTAAAAAAAAACCTTAAAAAAAAAATCAAATTGTCTAGATCTTGTTTCAAAACTGGACAAAATGTGATTTTTTTTTTTTTTTTTTTTCTTATGATGGAGAAGATAAAAGGGATGGGGTAAAGAAACAGCCCTCCCTCCACCCCTATTCCCATCCCAATGAATTCTGGACAAAACTGGCAGTGGTGAGCTAAACAAACACGTGCATTTCGTACAAAAAAAGTCAACTGCACGCCAAAAATGAAACATGAAAAACATGAAAATAACCGGCAGAGATCTCCATCGTTGCAGCCTGCCTTCCTTCACAGGCTTGCAAGGAAAAAAAACACCTAGAAACATAAATTGGAGAAGACAAAAAAAAAACAGTAACCGGATTCAAGTATATGATGCTTTGTTGACCTTTTCTCTTTATTAAGACTTCTCGAAGGGTCTTGCAGTTCTATGTTAGACCATGGATCATTTGCATACGCATTGTCTTTTGTGTCACTTTTATAACTTTTTTACGGTTCAGATACTCATCTATATGTCTGTACAGAAAAAAGCTGCTATTTTTTTTGTTCTTTATCTTTGTGGATTTAATCTATGAAAACCTTCAGGTCTGCCCTCCTTCCCTTCCCTTCCCTCCCACTTCAACAAATTTTCTTATGCTTTTTACTATAGTGTGTAACTTTCACTTCCTCCTTCCCAGTAACTGATACCTTTCATATGATTTGCCATGAACTGTTCAATGCCTTTTTATAAATACATTTCCTCCTTTTTTTTTTCTTTTTTCCTTTTTTTTTTTTTTTTTTCCCCATTAGTTGTTTTACAACATCTTGGCTGTGTGGGCTACAGGGCTTTTGAGGGACACATGGAGAAAGAAGGGACACCCCGCATGGGAACGCTCTAGCAGTGCTGTGGTGTGGTGTTCTTAAACCCTGGTTTTCCTTCCTTCCCACTAACCTCTGCCCAGACAGCATGCGAGTCTCTTACAGTGCAAGGCATGATACAAACTCAGGTCAGAAAAAAAGGTTAAATATTTAGTACATTCTTGTTCAGTGTTTATATTCATTGTTGTACAAGGGTCCTACCCCTCCTTCCCTTCCCGCTTGTTTTGGTTGTGGCACACATCCACCCACCCATTCCCACACACACTCCCCACACAGACACATACACACATACATATGTGGTTTTTTTTTTTTATTATTATGATTTGTTGGGTACAACAGCAGACACCAGGCTTTTGGGTCACTGATATTTAAAAAGACTATTTTAACCCTTCCATCCCGTGAACAAGAGCTATACCAGTTGCAGCTGGTGATGCCAGGCATTCTTAGGGTGGCCATTGAACACCTGGCTCCAGCAAACCCCAGCTCTTCACCTTCCTGATGAGGAAGCCCTTGTGGAGAGCACCCTGGGCTGCACTTCGCACCCCTGGTAAAAAAAACAAACAACAAACCCAAACCAAAACAAACAACAAACCCACCATGCCATTTCCATGGGGCTGGGTGGAAAGCATGTAGCTGGGGCCGGTGGCTTGGCTAGCAAATATTTAAGTCTTGGCAGCTATGGAAACCTGTACGTGTACAAGCTCGTTGCTTAAATCATAGACCAAACCTCAGAACAAAAGAAGATAAGTAAGCTTGTTTGTTCAGTTGCAGAAGCCTTGCTGAAAGGGGAAGGAGGGGGCCATCAGACAGTCTACAACCAAGGATTCATACCAGTTGCTCATCTTGCATTAGTTACAGCATCTAAGCCTTTGTTTAGCACTGATCCAACCAAATGATGGCAGTGAAGAGGTGGTTCTGGGATGGGAATGTTTAAATCTTTTGAGTAAGAACAAAGAATTAAAATATACTGATTGCTAGTTTTGACTGGAGATTTTAAAAAGTTTGTAGTGCTTTTTGCTTGTGTAGTTTAGGTCCCATTATCTTCTCTTGCCTCTGTCCCATAGTTATTTTTCCCTTTTAAAAAAGAAAAAGACAAAAAAGTTAATTAAGAAGGTATTCTATGTAGGATTTTTTTATTTATTTTTGTGATACCAGTTTAAATCACTGTAGAGATGCCCCATAATAAATTTAAATACTGAGATAAGGGTTTTTGAGTATGACGGGGGACAGTTTTTGATTTTTTTCAAACATTTATCTACCTCACTTATTTTTTTTATATGTGTGTATATAAAAAAAATACATCTCACATTTCTCAGCAGCCAATAAATGCCGTTGATACTGGTAACCTCTCACTCCATATACCACATGCTCTAGGTTCTGGAGGGGAACAGTCGCTGCCTGTCACAAAGGGTCACTTCAGAATATTTGCCTCAATTCCAAGGAGTTTCTCCAATTTTTTGGTTCAGATTCATTAATTGTGAGGGGAAATCCAAGAGTTGTCTGACTTGGTGTGACCATTCTTTAAGGAAACACAAAGGTTTTTTAATGTGCTGTCATGGCAGTCCTCAGGTCAGCAACAAAATGCTGCGTGTTTAGATGAGCGGAGACATGGCTGACCTGATACAAGAACTTCAAATTATGAGTATTTGATGAAATCTGTTACAGAAATCAATCATTTACAATGTTTGAAGGTCCAGAAGAATTACTAGAGTAAAGGGAATGGTCTTTCTGTTTGTCCTGTGGAATGGGCTAAGTCATTCCTGCCAGTTTTTCCTCGGATGCCACAAGCACCAAAAAGACATTTGGCTGAATCCGTACCTAAAAATAAATTGGCTTGTACAGCAATAGCATTGCGTTCTTGACCAAAAAAACAGTGAAGGAACCTGTCACAGGCTGCCTGATGATACTAGTACATCAAGTTTACAGCTTTGGATCTTTGCTGCTTCTGTTTGATGAGAGCACTGATATTTTTTTCAAATCTAACATTGAATTGATTTCTTTCAATGTGCCAGTAAAAATTCAGTTCCCTTTTCTTGCCCTGTTTATATGCTTCATAACTGTGGATTCTGATGGACCAGCCATCAAATTTTGACAGCCCTCTGACAGCGTGTAACTGGTTTACAAGCACACAGGACTAACATGAGCTTACCATCAACTTGGTGTATAATGTTTCTCTTTTTCCAGCTCTGGCAGCTGTTCGTGCAGGTGTTGGTTGTGGTATCTGAATAATGTGGTGCTTGGCTACTTCAAGTTGTACACGGTTTCTTGAATACACAGCACTGTGGTTAAGTAATACAGAGTTTGTCTTTGGAGGGAGTGTTTCTCTCTAGCCCCAAGAAACCAGCAGCATTTGAAGTTTTTACTTGGTTGTTTTGGTTTTCCATTTTTTTATTAGGTTCCAGTGACCTTTTGGAGCAGTGGCTGTTCCCCTCTCTTGCACATACTGATTACCACAACTGGAGATCCTCAGATCTTTCAGCTGGCTAGGAGGGTTTTGTTAAAACTGTCCGAGTTACTGGTTTTTATAATTGTATGTAGGTGGTTTTAAAATGCATTCAGAAGAAACACTAATGACGTAGCACCCATCATGATAAACATTTCAAAAAGCACTTCAGTAGAAGACAGTCACGTGACCTCACGTACGCATGCGTGATGACAGTCAGCTCTCCTGGACCAAACCACCTTCATGATACCATTGCGTTCTGTGTTTGCAGTTCAAGCTTAATTCCTTTTTTGTTCTGTTTCCATAGCTTTTTTTTGTTGTGTTTTGTGCATTTTGAATAGCTTTATTCACATGGGTTTTTCATGCAGACTTCCCTTGGACAGTAAATCAAGTCGTTTGTGCATGTGAACAACTGAGAATTAATGTTGGCTTGATAGAGTCATAATATGGTTTGTAATGTTGTTCTTCCCTGAGACCACTGGCTTGTCTGGTATGGAAAATTTATTTAGAACTTCAGCTATGTTTGAATAAAGTTAAAGTAATCCAGTTTGTTTATAAATTAAAACCAAAAGCCCACCCAGCCCTGAAAACCAGCATTTTGACAAATGGTACCAAGATGTTTTAATGCAGTAGGATAAAGAATTGGTGTCACTGTGGGGAGCAGGTGGCTTTGATTTTAGTGCTTGGCCATTGTTCTCACCTGACTCGCGTTTACACGCCGCTCGGTGGCACAGAAGGTGGTTTGGTTGCAAAGGAATGTGGCTCGGTTGCAAAGGAATGTGGCTCCTGCATAAACACAGAAGTGTCAGCTGTGTGGTACTAAATAAGATGCTCTTTTGGGGGAGTGATAAAGCAGACGCAGAAGCCGAGCGTGATGGAAAGTGTGAGGCCAGCCTTTGTGCACCAAGTCTTTCTCAGCGTGATGCCTCTGCTCTTTAAAGCTGGTTCCAAGTGATGTATGATTCGAGGCGTGTTCGCACTGATGCTCCTCTCAGTCTTCAAAAACAAAGGAAAGCAAGCCCAGTTTGCCAAGGCGACTGGTCACCAGATGGAACTGCTCTCAGGTCCTCTGGGAACTGCTGAAGGGTGCTCAGTACAATCTGAGTCTAAGTGAACAACACTCCTATTGTTGGTATAACTCCATACATATATATCTATATATACATATAGATATATCTGCATATGTATATCTATAATATAGATATATATATATTTAAACCCTTTTCATTCCATTAATACAAGTAACACTTGTTTCCTGTTATTTTGTTTGTCAACAGTGTATTTAATCACTGGGCTGAACAACAGTGGAGGAAGGTGCAAGGGATCCACTCCTTACTAACCAGTGATAAAAGCCAGATATTGCAACTTAACCCATGAGTAGTTGTGCAGACAAGAATTTGAGACTGATATGTAGAAACAACACTAGTGGCCAGGGGTGCTGAAGATACAGAACTATAAATAGGCAGGAGGGCTTCGAAGGATGCCTCAGTTCAGAAACTGGTTGCTCAGAGACGATGAACAGCCTCTGAAATTGAGCGCAGCCAGGTAAATCAGAATTGAGAAAGGTTTGTGTGGAGGCACACAAAAACAAAAGGATATGGAAATGGGTATTTACAAAGACACAGGGCTTGGCAGAAGTTTGAAGTAGTTTCCTGAGCTTGGTATGTGGGACAGCATCAGAGCTCAGGTATCACAATTCTGATCGTTGGTACTTGTAAATAAACCTCTGGACTTCCCAGCTGGAGTGGTAAATTCATTACCGGGAGTTTAACGGTTGTTATCATTGGTCTGTATGAATCGGTCTCAATTTACAGTTGGTCTGTTTTGCAAGTACCTGAAGACTATCACTAGTTCGTGTGTGTGCATATGTGTGTGTGTTTTTTGTTTGGGGTTTTTTTTTTTGTATGCGTTTCGTTGATTAGTAATCCATTAGCATTTTCAATAGGGCTTTAAGTCCAGTAGATTACGGGTAGTCAGTTGACGAAGATCTGGTTTACAAGAACTAATTAAATGTTTCATTGCATTTTGTAAGTACATAGAATAATTTTATAAAATGTTTGTAGTTTATAAATGCCTAAAATATAATTTAAGGGCACTTTTCTGTGTCTGTGTATGGGTGTGTCTGTATGTGATCAGGTTTTTTTGATGGTACCAGTTTACTAGCTAGCTTTACAATATGCCAAAAAGGATCACTAACTTGTCCAATTCATGGCATGTCCCTCTCCCCCTACCCGCCCAAGCTTTGTGTCCCAGTATACAGCGAATGAATAAAGGAGTTGGGGAAATGTTCTGTATCTTCAGTATCCTGGTCTTCCAGAGCCCTCTGGTTGGGGTGGGATCATCTTAACTGGTCATTTCACTTTACTGTCTAGGGCAGTTAACTTACGGATTACAAGAACCTCACTGGTCGGGGAAACAGAACAGGTTTTGCTGCTACCCAGTCTCACTTGTGCTGTTCAGTACCTGCTTTACGGTGGCCATGTGGTTTGAAGGATGTGACTGCGTTAGAGAAAGAGGGAAGACGGTTCTCGTAATTACTATTGAAGAACTTTGCAGATTTCTTATCACTTGAAAAGTTTGTGTGCAGCCTCTAAAGATGTTGAGCACCATTTGAAGCTTTGTTGAAATGAGCAAGGCAGGGTCCCTATTTATTTTTATTTAAGAATATTGAAGATCCCTTCCCCCTCACTCACCCCAAATTTGACTAACCACATTGCTGAAGGGTGATTTAGATACTGTTTAAAAATCAGCTCTTCTGTTTTCTGAACCAGTGAGGTTTGAGATGAAAGGATTGGCCAGAGTTTGTCTACCTCTGGGACAAAAACAAAACTAGAAAGTGCTAAGGAATGGATGCAGTTGCAAATACAACATTTTCCAATTTTTCTTGTTTAAATTTTTTTAAGACAAAATTAAACAATAACATGGCCAATTTATTACATAAAAAGACTTGCTGTGTATAAATTATTCCTAAAGAAATTCCTGTGTTTATATTAAAATGAATCAGTAGATTAAAAAAAAATTTCAAAATGTTTTTGTATATTCTGTTGTAAGAATTTATTCCTGTTATTGCGATATACTCGGGATTCTTTACATTATGAAAAGAAGAAACTTTGTCTATTTTGAATGGCTGAAGCTAAGGCTCCTTTAGTTTCTCTTACTCTGCTTTTTTCTAGTAGTTTCAGTACTACATGATTTAAGTTAAATAAAAGAATTCTGTATGCATTTGCCTGTTTCTGAATTTTTGTTGCTCCTTATGCAAAGCAAGTACAGGTTAGAAAACTCACAGTAAATCTTCTCTGTTTTTCTTCTGCCCTTTTTGGCTGCATTTAATTTAGCTACTCTGAATAAATCTTAGTAGAGGTCAGTACTGCCGTTACGATGTGTTGAAATCAAAAGTATTTTCAGCCAGTGACACCGAGCTTGTGGGCCCTTTCTTGATGGGACTTTGAGTCCTGGTTTGCAGTAGGTAGTTGCCTCGAATAAGGTAAGCATTTTTTTGAAATTTATTTGAAGAAAACCTGCTTATTTACCCTTACAGCAATCCA
This sequence comes from Haliaeetus albicilla, assembly GCF_947461875.1. Classification (NCBI taxonomy): domain Eukaryota; kingdom Metazoa; phylum Chordata; class Aves; order Accipitriformes; family Accipitridae; genus Haliaeetus; species Haliaeetus albicilla. The sequence goes on along the minus strand of NC_091494.1, from coordinate 24,128,043 downwards.
TAGATGAGGCATTCAGCCATCCAGCATGTGGTTATCAGTTTTCTGTAAGTGTCACTGGGAAAGACAGTGGCAAGAAAACTAGCGTTATTTCAGCATTTCCAGTTCCTCTGACTTTTGTCATCGAAGTGTTGACTAAAATAAGGCACGATGGTGGCCCAAAGCTTCATCGTGTGCCTGTGCTGTTAGGTTTGTCTGTTGTCCTTTTTAATGATGTGTTGCTTGAGGAATGGGCTTTTGTTGCCCTGGAGGAATCCCAGGTGTCCAGATTAAGCTGCTGCTGTCCTGTTCTAGTGACTCTTTCTGAAAAATACCTGCTAATTTTATCTCGTCCTTGTCTGTCATGATACTAGCTATCAAGGAGAGCATGCATTGACATTCCCTGTGTGCTAAAGGGGACATGCGGTAAACCTCTGTCATACCCAGCTTTCATGGCACAGTCCTTGTCTACATAGTATTTAAGACATGGGGGAAGCACAGAAGTGACGTGTCACTGTCTGATTCAGTTTTACAATTTGGGGTCTCATTTGTTTCCTGTTTTGTAACATAATGTGCCACAGCACAGGGCTTCAACGATTGCCTTTCTTGGGACAAGTTAGCTTTTTGATTTTGATGTGTAAGCCCCTGAATAGCCATGACCTGTCCTACTGAAAGACCGTTGTCTTTGTGCTGTGCTCTGTGGAAGGACTACGGTATCCTCCTTTGGGACAGGCACTGAGCGTTTGGGGCAAGTGGTGTTTTCGGGCAGCTGAAGCCCGAATTACTAGTAGCATTACAATTCCTGCTGGATTCCAGCTTGTTCACTTTCTTTTAAGTCACCCTGGGTTCATAGCCCATTTCTGATGTGGAAACCAGCATTTAGAGCAGGTCAGTAAGAGATAATTATAACACTTCACATAACAGGATCCATATGTGTGTTTTGTTTCCCCCCATATTTACATTTTTTATGTGGACACGTTGTACACCTGAACGATCTCTCTGGACTTGGGCAGGGGCTGAGGGGACCCCTATTCTGTCCATCTAATGCTGAATGTCCTTACGGCTGTAAGCACCCATCTTGGTTCAGCAAGTCTTCATTAATGTCTTTATAATCATCAGAACTGGGATTAAGCAGCTAAAATGTTTTAAGTCCAGTTTTATGCCTTCTTAAATCTGAGGCAACCTTATCATTGTTAGCACTACATGCTGCCATTCATACATTTTTTCTCTCAAAACTTTTTACACCACAAAGATCTTGACAGTTGCTTGGGTTTTGTAAGGAAATTTCATTCAACATGGAATATAAAATCCTTTCTGTAAACAGGTTTTTAAATAATCTTTAGATATGCTTCATTTAAGAGAGAAAGGAACTGCATTCTAAGAAATCCCCATTTTTTTCTTATATGATCCATCGTACTCTCTTTCTTCCCCACACTGTTTTAACATTTCTAAGATAATTGTCTGTAATGCTTTTCCTAGAAGGTCCACTGTTACCAGTTTGGATAGTGGAGGCACATGGATGAAGGCTGCTCTTCCATTGCCGTAATACAGAGAAGCGTAGTAGGTATAATCGCAGATATACCTGCAATGTTCAGAACAAAACAAAACCAGAAACCTGAATTAAGTAACAGTAAACTTTGATTAAATTTAAATATTCTTTAAGCAGCCAAACCAAATCTGGTTTATGAAATTATTGAAAACATATTTGCTTAGTGAATAAAGGACATGCTGAAATAAACCAAGTTTGAGAAACGTGTTCCTTATCTGATCGCTGATTTCTCAGACACCCACCTAGAAGGAACTTTAAAAAAAAAATCATAAGAAGCATTCTTTTCTAGGTGTCTATAAGCAATGTGAGATAAGAAAGGCAACGCAGCTCACTGGAAACTACAACCACGCCATTCTAGTAGATTACTGCAATACTGGGTTTTGTGTAAGTCATACAATCTCATCATCTGGAGGCTGGGTTTTTTGTTATCACCCTACCCTCTAACTTGCAGGTGCAAATCCTGAAATTAAGGGCCAAAATGAGAAGATTTTTGGTTGGTTGTTTTTTTTTTTTAAATGAGATCATTTTCTGTTTTCTGTGTGTTCCTTTTCAATGAAGACTAGCATAATAGAAAATGGCTTCAGTACTACTGAAACACATAATGAGATCACAGACATCATTCTAAAGGTACCTGTAATTGCGCTGTTCTTCAGTGTATGTATTTACATTTTGTATCCCTCCCAGCTGGGAAAAATAGATTAAAATCTGCTACTAGTCAGTATTGCTTTCTGACTCTCTTAATAGCTCAGGTTTACTGGGGTTGTTAATCACAGGGTGTGCTATGTTGAAACTTGTTTCTTTTAGAATTTACAAATCCATGGAAAAAATATCTACTGGCTGTAGTTTTTCATGAAGGCTGCTTTACATAAAATTTACATTTATCCCAATTTCCTACTTGTGCCCCTCTGAAGACTTTGCTTTAAAGCAATTTTGGTTGGAGGAAAAGTGACTGCAAAGATTCTTCAAGGTTAAATGAGTTGAGTTACTTCTGCTTTTGCTGTGAGACCCCGATATGCAACGTTTACCTTCCCGCATCTCTGGAAAAGATTATATCAATCCCTTCCACTGAAACGTTTTTCCAGAGAGTCTTCATATTAATTGTAGATTCAATCTTTTCCGGGCCATCTAGCATGCAACAGTCACCTTCTGGGTGAAAACCACAAGCATCCATCTCTTGGTAGCCTTTGTTCTTCCCACACTGCTCAAGGATGATGATTGCTTTAGCAGATGAAGCCAGCCCAACGTGAACAGTAAGCTGTTTTTTCCCACCAGAGTGAATAACAGGAAATTAAAAATGAGACCTGTTTTTTAAAAACATGTAATGCAATAGTGCCAAGCATTATGTGAAATACTAGCTGCAAGGTAGGGAGTCTTGCTGTAGCTCATGCCTAAAGAAAACTTTTTGATAAGAGATTTTAAATGAGAAGAAGATTATGCTTTAGTTTGTTTGTGTTGTGTCTAGTCAGCTCAGGACTTAAGAGCTGTGGTACCTTTTTTGCAGTTTACGGTGGATTTTTTTTTTCCTTTGTTCAGTTTAAATGGCATGGGGTTAAAGCAGCATGCTAATTATTATGTGCTCCAAATTTCAGTTTGAAACCTTTATCACAGTTTTAATAGTCACTTTCCAGAGCTGTCTGATGCATTTATTGTGCAATACTCTTCTGGAGATCTTTTTAGAGATCCACTCAGAATAATAATATTCGTAAATGAAGAGTAACTTTCTAATTACTCACCAGTGGCTGAAGAGTTTTCCATATCTTGAAGACTTGCTCCTTTGCTTTTTGGTAAACAACGGGCAGCTGCATGATATGGAGATCGATGTTTTTACCAAGGCCTCTCTTGGACAGCTCCTGTGTTTACAAAAAAGCCACCATGGACTTGCAAGAGCATTGGATTTCTCAGGCTGTGATAAAGAAATTGGGCTGAACCAACTAAGAAAACATCTGAAAGAGCAGTGAAATTCATCTGTTTGGTAGTAGCTCCCCCTTTTTTAACTGGAAGAGACTAAAATGTGCTAAACAATTTCCTAATGTCACGTCCATATGGAGCCATTGCTGTGTTTTCCAGAGAGATGCTCAGTCTCCAATGGGTGGGAGTGGTTATTGCTTAGGGACAGCTCCATGGGGAACCATGAAATACAGGATCTCTCAGAAAGCATCTAAATAGGCTTTGATAATAGGTAAGAGCTGTTCCTCTGAAAGGTCTAGTAGATAAACCTGCGCTATCAAGAGACAGAAATTAAGGAGAATTCACATTAGCTGTCCACTCAAGTGACACGCGATCTGCTGTCTTGAACTGGTTCAGGTAAGCTCTGCTGGAGGTGACTGTCAACATTGAGGAAGGTTACATTTAGAACAGGTTTAATTTCTTTTTTGGTCTAGCATATGTTTCCCTAGTAAAAGGAAATGTCAGTTACTGGCATGTCACTTTTCTGTCATTTACATAGAGTTGAAGTTCCACACGGGACCTTTTCCCCGAAGGAAGCAAAAATTATGTCCAGGATTGAGGTGAAAGGAACAAAGGCACCCTTCAAAGCAGCAGATTGGCCAGATGGTTGGAAGATGGTCTGGAGCACAAATGTCATGTGGAAAGGACTTGAAATTATTTTGTCAGTGGAGTAGGGCTAACAAACAAGGCATAAGCCTCTAAGTAGAAGGTAGGCTGCTGCAATGGCAGGATGCAGAAGGAAGGCATCTGAGGTAGAAAGCTTTGTCCTAGAAAAGTAAAATGGTCTTTGAAAATCCCTGTTGCATTTGAGTAGACCACTATCAAAGGAGAGTACAGATGAAGTTTCTATGGGGTAGCATAGGCAAAAACTCATCAGCAGAGGTATCTACTTAGCCAAAGAAACCTGTAGCATTTTATTAAATGTCATTGTCTTCTCAAGTTTTCATTTCTCTCTAAGGATGCTCGTGTGGATGAGGCCCACAGTTCTAAGCTGTGTTAACTGGGAAATTTGCCCTTCAACACTGGCTTTCTATATAAACTGTTCCAATTTTCTTGTCAGCGGAAACATTGATTAGCTGTGCTCAATAAACTATTTGACACAAGCAAGGAAACAATGCCTGCAGGGAAGTAAACACATTTGGAGAATAGTGCCAGCCTTTTTTCCTCTGGGCACTGACAGTCTTTGAGAGACCATTGCATCATCTTGCTTAAGAATGCTGTACTCTGTCTTAGCTTCCAAAAAAGAAAACCCCAGCTGGTTCACAATTAGCATTTTCTTTTCTAAAGTATCTTTAATTTTAACGTTTAATGAGATTCTTCCTTTTTGACTGTAAGGCTTAGAGGATTCAACTACCCATAACTTTGATACAGAATGTGGAGACTCAAGTAAGTTGTTAGGCTGTTCTCCTCTCATGCTCTCTGGATTGACATTCTGTTGTCACCATTTGTCATGGGAGAAACATGCAGAAATACTTTTGTGCAGGACAAAACCAGAAGCTGGCCAATACCAAAGAGCTAAGAATTTGTGTCAAAGGAATATAGTTTGCTATGTGCTAAGCAATTTCAGCATGTTGTCAATAATGTGTATTACTCTGTTGTCTAAGAATCCTAACCATGGGCTTACACCCCATTAGACCAGGTGTTGTGCAAACATGGAACAACAACAGCAAAAAAAGGTTCTTTGTCTCAGCCAAGTTTCAGCCTTAACCAAAACCATTTTTGCATTTAAGGTGAGAGACAGAAGATGGTTAGAGGAAGATGACTGCATCTGGAAACTAGAGCTCACACTGGTGAGTTAATTCAGTAAACAAGTGCCTGTCTTTTGTAGTTGAAACTTCAAAGGAGGACAAAAGCTTTGGAGGACTTCTTTGTGGGGAAAGTGGTTCAAAAGAAAGTATGAAGATTCTTTGTTGGGAAGTTTCTCTGAAAGGGAAATGAAATTCAGCATTATCAGCTGATGACCTTGAGTTGTTGGTGAGTTATGGTTGTAGTCCCAGTCCACTGGAGTTCTGGCCCATGGTGTTACACAGCCCTCCCCAAAGCAGTGATTTGCACAGAACCGTTGTGCTCAGATGCAGCGGTTGTGTGTCACATGGCATGTTGGAAGCATCTTGAACTTTTAGAAAACTCCAGAAAATTTCACTGAATTTGTCTGAGTTTTTACTGATTTGGGTTGCAAGGAAAGGGTGAGGGGGGCAGGGGGCTTGCATGTGTTAATTTTGTGGACCTCATTCAAAAAAGCATGTGTTGGTGCAGAAAGAAAACCGGAAGTTTTCAGTCCACCCAGTCAGTCTGCAAGTGTGTTGCAAACAAAGTTTATTTGTTTGGGTTTTGGGTGGTTTTTTGTTTGTTTGGTTGGTTGGTTTTAATCCTGCAGATGCCTTTTTAAAGCTTTAGGGATGTAAGAAATTTCCAGAACAGAAATGAAGGCACTAAATAGCAATGTCATCTTAGTTTCACAGACGATGACACTAAAGCAGAGAGGGAGAGAGAGAGATTAGATGTCAAATTTCCAAAGACCACATGACCAGTGGCAGGATGAAAACTGCACTCGGAGATCTGATCCTCATCTCCTGATAGCAAACATAGTTCCCTGAAGCAGTTGGAAATGTGACCTGTTCTTTGCACGAACAGTTTAATTACTATGAATGCTGTCACTCAACTTAAATTTGTACCCTATTAACTGGGGACTTTGACCTTGATGGTAGACTGCCCTGATAGGTGGTTTAGCTGCCAAGTTGCATACAGGAGTTTCTGGAGGAGACAAAGAAACAGGGTCAGATCCAGGGTTATTAGGTGGGACCGTCAATCTGTAATAGGGAATAAATAATTCAGGGGATCTGGGATTCTGAGGGTCCCATGTGGTACTGAAGAACTAACACATCATGGTAACTCAATGTGATCTGTCAGCAAATGCAGAGTAAATACTTGGGGGTGTTTTCCTTTAGAGAGAAGGTCTTGCACTTCCAGAGTTAAAAGCACTGCTGGTGGAGCTTTCGTGTGTATTTTAGGAGGGTATTTCAGGTGAATGGAGTTATGAGAACCATAAAAAACTTAGTGAGACAGGTTTCTAAAAGAGAAGCTGTCTTTCTAGTGCTAGACAACCATGTTGGGCCATGTGACAGTGTCTATAAAAGCTCTGAAGCTTTTCTCAATGACCCTGAATTGACAGGTTCACCTGTACTTTCAGATCCATTTGGCTATCCTTTTCCCTGAACACTCGAGAGGTACTTGCTGAGGAATGAGAACTCCGTGTATGCAATGCTGATGAAAGCCTTGTGAGTCATCTTGTGCTGTGCTGAGAACCTGGGTTCATGCAAAAACAACAGGGTACTTGTCACATTCTTGGAAAATTATATTTTCATATTACAAAACAGGCAATGCAGGACAATGCACTGCTACATAGTATCAATAAGAAATCCAAGAATTCAGAATAAATGCTTTTTCTAAACCAACAGAAATAGAGGTTTGGAGAGTTTTTACTAACATTTATCATCTGATTACTGGAGATTTCAGAAAATGAGAATTGGCTTATTCACCAAAAAGGTAGTAGTAAATAGTTAATTTGTAAGAAAAACAATGTCACACAACCATTTTTCTGTGTGTCCAATGAGGGCATAGAAGGGCTGTGACTGTTGGAATGGGGTGTGTGCTCACTGGATCAATCTCTGATCCTCCCTACAGCAAGAAAAGAGGTTTGGGAAAACAGCTGATTCCATCAGCAAGGCAGAGTGCAAGAGCATCTTACGGAGAAGCTGGTAACAGGGATTTTAAGGAAGCAGTGATGCGTAAGAGCAAGTATTGCTCACAGAAGTGAAGTCATTGCTCTTTGGCAAAGACTCTATTTCAAAAAGCATGAAGGGTGAGACTATGCTTTGAGAATTAGGACCCTGGAACTCCTGTTATGTGTGTTTTTACAGGATTTCGGATGCTTTTGGTATGAGGACCCTTCTGGAATGTGAATTCTTAAGATTGCATGTATCGGCGTTACAACATCACTGAGGGTGCCATGGTATCCAGGCTTTTGATAAGAACCCAGTTCATTTTGAGGAAGTAATTAGGATAGCTCTGGATAACGCTACAAAGGCATGAAGCCTGAGCAATCATGTTTAGTAGCTCTGGTCTAGCTGCTCAGTACTTTCTTGAGGATGAGTTGGAGTGTACTCTTGCTTCATTCTCAGAAAAGAGACTTGGCAAGAGGGCTTTATGTCACTTTAGTGATCCATGCAGGAACCCCAAGTCAAGACAGGATTACTTCCAGACATAAACGCTAAATTTTGCTAACTTTAATATATGTGCATAAGCTTCCTGAAGACCATAGGGCTACTCTTGTGAACAAGGCCAATGGAACAATACCATGAGATTGCTATTTAGTGTGGAGAAGCCTATCAAAATTCAAAGTACTTCCAGATTTGCAGCAAATGTCCCTGAATTGCCCGGATTAACCACCTTTGCCAGGGAATAGGAAAACGAAGTAGCATCCCCAGTATGAATACAAATTAATTCCACACAGAGGGTGTCACATCAGAGGGAAATGGATTTGTTCTCCTCCATACACAAGAACTGACATCTGTTTCATTATGGAATGCTGTAGCCCCTGTTATATAACTTCCTGGCATAGCCAGCACATGGCATTGTTACAGAAAACTCATCTCATCGGTGCATTTTCGCTTTAGGCTGTTTTGCTTGCAGATAAAGAACATGTTTTATTTTCAGCCAGAAGAGGATGGTCTTGCACCCAAAATTAGAACCAATAGGAATCAGGAAATAATGAGCAAGAACACTGTCAACTGACAAATAGTTGTGGTTTAGGCCACATATCAAGGTGGAATTAAGGTAATTTATGGGTCTCCTGTGATGACTGGGGTGTGAAAAGCTATCATAGAAGTATTTTTGTTTCTTGTTAGCCTACAGGGATAACATCCCTCATGACTTTGAGTGGGTAATAGATTTATTCTACCAAATACCAAACTGCACTCAGCATTCTTCATCTAACAATGCTAGAATAGAAAATATGTATGGGTTGGTGGAGTTGCTATAGCTTTGGTCTCCGGAAAAATGGACTAGCTCCTTGTTTTTCAATTGTCTCGGCTTGACTGCACTTCATTTTCAAGACAGATCTTCAGTAGCTTTCACCAAAACTTGTAACATGGTTATAGTCCTGTAGAGTCATCATCTTTCTATCACTACTAATACTTTCTTATAGCTACCTTTTTCATTTCAGTGTCCAGAAGAATTTAAATATTTATGGGCTTATTTCAGTCTCCATAATAGAACATAGTCCTCTCAGTTTGTTTTACATGTCTTGCTTTTCATTTTTACCAGTATTATCTGTTGTTTCTTGCAGATATTGGACTAATCTTCCCATTCAGTTTTACTCTCTTGACTGTTCCCCAACTAGTTTCAGGTTTCATTGTGTTAACCTTCTTTCTACCTTGGAATTGCTAAGAACTTGTGTGAAAGACCCTCTCAAAATAACTCTGTTCATAAATATGAGAGTAACTGAACTCAAGGAAAGGCCATTGTCTGTGCTAGGGAGAATGAATGAACCTTGCATGCGACTTGTACACATACTCAGCAAATCTCTGCAGCTGTTCCTACTGTTTGAACATATATACTATGACCTTTCACACTTTAGATTGAGCTAGAGTACTAAAGTACCAAACTAGTAAGTTACTTCATTGTAGCAGAAATATTCTTACATACAATGTTTGGGTATTTATTTTGTAAGACATATTTAAAGACAGAAGTTATGTTATTGTTAAAACTTAGATAATATTTTAAAAATCAATAATCCTGTTCCAGAAAAATAATGTGTTTGTGGAAATTTTTGGTGTGGCCCACAAAATGTGGGTTCACGCAAACAATAATTTGAAAATAAACAATTGCAACGGAAAAGTTTATGCTGAAAGGCAGGTATCCAAACCATGTCTTTGTATCACCCAGCTAAATTTGTTCTAATACACATATCTAGGAAATAAGCAGGAATTTTCAAGACTCCATCTTAGACCTGTTACTGCTAGTCCAAGTGTATGGAGGGGGCAGAAATCTGAATGGCCTTGTTTTCAGTTTTAACTGTAGCCTTCACTGTCATTTGACAGTGGAAGCCAAAGCTGAAATGTCAAAACATACTTAGAATTGGCATGCTTTAGGTTTTGTGTTCCTGAAGTAGGCAGTAAGAACTCAATAGGCTACGCTTGTACGAGAAGGAAATCACCTCACACAGACATGATAAAATGAGTTGTGGTATGAGATGATCTGTTTACTGAAGACAGAGATAACCTATGGCATATGCATTAGTTGCAGAGAAGGAACCCTGGGTAAAAAATACCCTTTTTGAAAATCAAGAATAATATTTTGAAAAGTGCTTAAATAGCACAAAAAATATATTCTTCCACATAAAACAATGTTTCACTTCTTAATTATCCTCTTTCTTCCATGTTGGGAGTCTGCTCCAGCAGGCACAATTCTGTTTGGGTCATGAGAAATTACTTTTTTGAAGGGAATGGAAAGCCTGAAAACAGTTTGTATTGGGATCGCCACAAAATAAAACACTTCTCTCCCTTTTTTTTAATGCTTACCTTCACTGCTTCCCAGCTAGAATTAACCAGGTATTGTCTAAAGGGACCGAAACCTGAAAAGAAAGGTACTTTTAACCTATGCTTGCTCTGCAATAGTTGACTAGGTGCCAACATGTATGCACACACATATTTGTTCTTTATCTTCGTATTTTTGGTTATGGAAGTTGAGATTTTTAGATAGGATTTAGCCTTTATAACACTTAAGGAAATAGTATTTTCATTTTTTTGCGTGCACTGATATAAGAACTAATCCTGCAATCTTTATTCATGTCAAGACTTACTTATGAGATAACCTTAACTGAAGCTGGTAAATGTACTGGAGCCAATAGGACAGATCATGTAAATCATGATTTTGGGCAAGGATCATCATCCATAGAAATACTGCTACTAAAAGATCTGGTGTTAAATAGTCCCAGGTCACAGTCAATGTACCATTCTTATTGTTAAATGCTCATGAAGATATGCATGTTTAATGAAAATGTTTGAAAGAGTAAAATTTTATTTCAATTTTATTTCAAGTAATGAAAACTTAAGCTTTCTGTCAGGGAAAATGTGCTTTTTGTGGTGCTCGGCAAAATCTCTTCCTTCACTTTTTTTCCCCACAGGAAAAGAGAGGAGGAAAGGGAAAAGGACTATGAATCCAAAGTATTAAACTTAATTTTATGCATCCTCTTTGTGAAAGACTTTTTTTTAAATAAAAAGGGAAAAAAACCTCATTTTGAGCTAGATGGGCATTTTGTCATGAAAAAGTTTGGTGGAAAACTCCTACTATCTTTATTAATCTCAATTACTGTTCTCAGTCCAGAGTGTTGCCAAATCTTAGATACTGGGTGGGAGGAAAACAAGTTTGTGAAATGGTTTTAATACTATAAGTCCTATTAAATATTTAAAAATCCTTAAATGAACAAATAAATACTTGACAGCATATGATTGCTATTTTGCACAGTGGAAGGTACTTGTATGGGGGTACAATTAAGCCTAAATGCAGGCTTATGACAGCTTAATTAATGCTAGACTTTAAGAATTTCTTAATTTGTTAATACTTATTTCATAACTGCACAATCTTTTCTCTTTAATATTATGAAAAGCCTGATGGTGCTAATAGTTTTTGACAATGTTTTCCTGAGGTTTAAGTTTGTACTATGGAGTAGTAACGAGGGAAATAGTACTCATTTCACATTAACAGGGACCATAAACCCTCACTAGTCCCACTCCGCTTTCAGAGCAAAATTAGAGTGACACCTACTCCATTTTGAAGCTGTGATTGTTGTGCATGTTTGCATACCTCTGTGTGCAGAACTGTAGGATTATAATAAGGTTATCAAATAGCTCAAAATGAAATACATGCATCTTGGTGGTGGCCATAAGAAACTACTGCTTAGGATAAAATTGTTCTGTGAAAGAAATTATGAAATGCAAGAGTTTTACAGTACTGAAATACCTGCAACAACTTGGAGAGCTAACTGGCTGAATATTATTAAGCACTATATAATAAACTGGGCTCACTGCCAGCAGGTTTATATTAGAGTAGGTGAGAATGTGACAGAGGCATGCTGTGATAATCTCTTTAACAGCTTAAAGATGGACCTGTGTCTTTAATGGGACACCCCAGTCAAACTATTCGAACGAGTAGATCTCTGCACCTAAATGGCTATCTAAGGGGAGGGAAAAACTAATAGCGTGTTAAGAAGTGCGCCCATCAAGGGTAAGTGCCTTAAATATCATAGGAGAGAACCAGATTGTCAGCCTTTTAAGAGGTTAGCAAATACCTCTTGTTCTCTCCTGCACACCCATTCAGCCCAATTGCAGTTATGTCTAGAGCAAGCCAAACTAGTTCTGCCCATCTTGCAGCTATTAAAAAAAAAAAAAAAAAGTGTTTAATTGAAAACAGCAAGATGCAAATCTCTTTGATGTAGCTTCAACCTCATTCCTATGTCCTCAGATGACCTGCAGCGGAAAATTATCCAGCAACTCACATGTCAAGATATGTGTAATGATTGCCTTTAGATGAGCCAGTGGCAACAAGAGGAATAGCGAGTAGCAGCATTCCTTAAGAGCTTTAACCTTTTAAAGCTCAGAAGTCTCTAGCTGGTGGTTCTGCCACTGTGATTCAGCAGTAGTTAGAGCCAGCAAGAGAAGCTCCAAATTCGGTCCCTTGTGCTGCATGTTCAGGCATGCTTCTTTGGTGTATTTAAATTTAATTGTCTAGTTTAGTAGTGATGAGGCAGCATCTCCTGTTTACATCTCCCTTACCTTGCCATGAAACAGAGACCCTGAAACTTGCCATGTGTTGCTCTAAATCTGGACGCTGACTATGTGACATTGTGATGCAACCTGGTTTTCTTGCTTCAGAGCTCCTTTTGGGTAAGCTTTATCTAATACTAGCCTGCACTGCCTTGAGCTATGTGGTTTGGATCAGAGAGAATGTCAACAAAGATTAAAACATGGAGAGAATGAACAACAAACCAAACTGCATGGCAGTAAAGAGGGCAGACTGCAGTCTGTTTCCTCTGACATGCATCTGATTTTTCTTAGGAAGGCACAGCAGCACGTTATTTTCCATTTGGAATTGTTAGTATGACCATTTGCTACTGTCTTCCCTCCAGGGAACTGTTTATGACAAAGATCAAGCATGTGTGCATGCCATCTCCAGCTAAAAGAATAATAAAATAAAAATCTTACCAGTTACAACCACAATGTTGAAATTTGAATCCATGAAATCTATGCTCCAGAAGGTGGAATCTTGTTGCCTTTCAGTTCCAAACAGTATTATAATTCATTTATCTGTGGCAAACTTCTTCATTTGGGTCACCTTTTTTTCTTCAAACTGTGAAGTGTCTGGATTCATATGACAGGGATGATTTGCGATTCATGTAAATTTCAAAGCAAAAGTTGTTACGTCTCTGTATTAAAGATAGCAGTCTGACTGACTGGCTGACTGACTGGCACTGCCCTAAACTTCCTTTTCCCTTCTTCAGGCATGCAATACTATTTAGGAAGAACAGGAAAGGCTTAAAGAAACTTCTTGCAAAATATCCAGCAATATTTTTCATCAGAAACCTGTTTATGTACAAGTAAACAGAAAATTAATTGAATCAATTTTATTGTATCTCTCTGGATATTCTATTTTTAGCACAGCTGTAATTAATTTTAATTGTGAGCAATGACTTAAGTACAAAAACATATCTGTCTATTTCCACTGTTCTTAGACTTTTTCTTACTGACTTAACTCAGGGGTAACTTTGCTGGTCCTTTTCTTAGCAGTTATCTAATTTACTAATCTTGCTCTTATGCTTTTTATAAAAGAGTCCAAACACCTTACACTTTTAAAACCAAATACCAATAGGAAAAGGTGTGTATTTGCTAAACCAAAACATTTACTCAGTAATATCCTTGAATAGACAACATGTTAAAAAATCTCACTCCAACTTGCAAGGTCAAAGGAACTGTAGAAGCTGGGTTATAGCTTGCTGAAACTGGTGAGTTAAATAGCTGGTCTGTCTTCATTAAACTGAAGCATGAGAACCAATAGGGGGGGCCTGAAATCAAAACATATGCACATTGTCACTGCCCAAAACAAAGGCATATGAAAGTTCTCTTGGGAATTATAACTATGTGGGCAGAGGGTTTCGCTGGGTCTTGTTTTGAGTAGGAAGTGTGTGTGTGTGTGTGTGAGGGAGGGGAGAAATATGCAAAGAATAGAAAGCCACTATATAATCTCAAGAGAGCTGGTAACTGTGAGACCTTAAGAAAAAAATCATCTCTGGAGAAATTTCTTGGATTGGGTGGTGGCTGAATGAGGTTTGGAGCTGTGAGCTGTGTCTGTCATTCAAATCCTCCTGTGCTGAGACACAGAGAAATTTGTGGACTCTTAAATAAAAAGACCCCGATTCCACCATCCATTGCTTTCCCTGACTAATACAGCTTGCAAAACTAACTTCTGCTAGCTGCTGAGGCTGAAGGAGTAGCTAATACAGTAAACAGAGAACTCTCTGCAGCTTTAAATAAGGCAGAATCTGCCACTGACATCAGTGAATTACATCTAAAATTCTACAGTCTTTCATTCTCTTACGTCAATTAAGATTTTTATCAATTGATTTTTCTGTGTGACCAGTTAGTAAAACTTTTCCTATTATACTGAACAGGACAATGACATACCAGTCTTCTCATAGTTATTTCCAATTTTTGCTGTTTTTTTAAAAAAAATAAAAAAAATTTTAAAAAATCTAAGTACAGGGTGGTCTAATGAACAAAGCATATGCAAGGAATAAAGCAAGATTTAAGATCTATAGTTGCTTAACTAAATTCCTGCATGAGAAATTATGTGTTTTGTTTGGGACATTATAGCTGCTTTATAGATATATATGAACAGTATGGCTCAAATGCTGTGAAATAGTAGGTATTTTATTAGATATGCTTGCATAGTGTAGATGTAAGTCTATTAGATCCATGCACTCTGAAACAACTGATATTACCTGTTTGGACCATAGTAATAGTTTTCAAAGTTTTCACAACTGGAAAAAGAGAGTAGAAAAAATAGAGAGCAAGGAAGATTATTTCACTAATCCTTTATGAAGAAGCTGATAGAAATCTGGGGGAAACACCCCCCCCAAGACACTTTTTAATGACTCATCAGTTAAGTATCGTCTTCAACAGTTAAGTTAGTCCCTTTCCATAAGTAGAGGTTTGCTGATTTGGTAGTAAAGATTCCAAGACCTTTCCAGTGCTGTTATATGCTTGTGCGAATGTGGGAGGAATGCTAGTGATTTGAATAAACCAGGAATTTGGCAGAGTGCACTGAAATTAATTTTTGCACTGATTTAATTGATTGCTTCTGTTCCCAAACTTTACGTGGATGGTAGTATACTTGGAGGAATAATGTATGTATTGCAGCTGTGTTACATTTCTGTAACAAGCAAAAAAGAAAGGATATGGTAGATCAAAAATGAATTAAAAAATCTTTTGGTTAGGCCTAAGTTCTACTGAGAATTTTATTCAGAAATGAAACCTTTTCTTTCCTCTAATATTTCTTCAGCTGAAATCAAAGCTACTCCTGAAATTTTTGTGAAAGTGTAATTGTAGCTTTAATATTAGCACTCACATATGTATACGTGCCCATAACAATAGGTACCCAAGTCACTGGATATTTGAGGTCTGTGCAAATTAAGCTCCCCATCCATAATTAAGAAACCAAGCCCTGGATATTTGAAGGCAAGTCACAGGCACAGCTGACTCAGCTAAACACTGGTTGTTTTTCTTCTTGCTATACACAAATGTGATTGGCATGGCACTCATCTTGAGGTAAAGAAGAAATGGAAGCAACTCAACTATGAAAGCCCTGGTTATCACCTTGAATATTTTTCTGTGCAGTTGTCTGATACATTTAAAAATTATTTGAACTGCTGAGTAAGAGAAAAATATATTTTCTGCAAATGCATTCTGACCACATTGCAGAACTGCCAGAACACTGCTCAAATAGCTTTTTAGTACTGACAGTAACAAGAACTGAATATGGCCCTTCATTTAGAAACAGCTCTTTAATTTTTATCTCTTTTATTATCACTTACATATAGATTTTTTTATTTCTTGTTATTGGCAGGCACTGACCAATGTTTTAAACTGTTAAGTGGAAGTATTTAATATATTCCAATTTTTATCTCAGCTGTTCAACATTTAATGAGAGGAGGGAGAAATCAAGCTGTTATGCTATTTAAAATTAAACTATAATGGGACTTTAAATAGGTATTTCAGGATCTAACACTCTATATTTCTTTTCCATTCTAATAAAAATAAATGATCCTCAGGAAAGACTGTAGCTGGTCTTTAGGTAGATGGAATGCAATGTCACAAAAAGAGAGGAGACAAACATTTCAGTGTAAAGCTCACTGTTCCCTGTGGACCAGTACCTCTTCTATAACAAACTCCATAGAAATGGTAAATGGAAAAATGTAACAGCACTTTCACTTACCTTTTTTGGATAGAAAGTGTTATATATTTTCTGTTTTTGCCTTACTTATATTAGTTCTTCTGCAGTTGATACCATTGGTGTATAGCCAGTGCTTAGCAATAATGGAAAAAATTGAAATTTATATAATTTAAATGTAGACAAGCTGTTGGGTGGCTGTTATAATTTCAGTTCTGGTCTTGCAGTATTAGCAAAAACTAATTGCTGTGTATGGACAGATTTTTTAATTTTATTTTTGTTTATAATAATTTAATGCGGGGAGAAAATACTTTAGCAGGAGAGCATGCAACTCATAATCAATGGGTTGCTTTTGTTCAGGTGTCATTTACCATGCACAAAGAGACTGTGTAAGCAGGATATGCACAATTTAAGTAATAATTTATCAGCTAATATGCAAAGTAGATAGCTAGGACTAACAGATTACTAGGCTAAACAGTAATATGCTTACCATTCCTGATAAGAAAACTTCTGAGTCTTAGCTGGCCAGGAAGTTTCCAATACGCTGGGGAAAGCTGGTCTCTGCCATTTGTTGGTATGGGCTGATCCTCAGCATTACTAAGTTATCTTCGCATTTTCTGCTTTTCTTTCCCTCTGTATCTTTTCTCCTGAATCTCTGACCAGCTAACTACTGTCATCCCAACAATGGTGCTTCTGTGACTTTAGAGTCTTGTCTTTCACAGCTTTAGCTCATGTAGTTTCTCACAGCTTAACAATTTTCTCAGTACAACTGGGGCAAGGTCACACAGCAACGCTGCATCAAACTAGGCCTTGGACCATGACACAGCCAAACCTCTAGGTTTGAGTGTGACATGAGGAGTGGTGGAAGGTACAAAGCTTCAAGTGATCATGAGAAAGTGCTGAAATCTACTGACGTACTGTAAAGTGTGGTTGTGTGACATCTGCTTTCTGGGAGTGTTAGTGTGTGGGCTGAGATTGCTTTGTCCTGTTGAGGAAAGAAAATACAAATGTACTTTAGTATGTGTCTTAAACCATTTGAAAGGAGGAGCATCCTTGTGGAGTTTCTGGTCACTGTGCTGACAGGCAATGGAGTACCTAACAATAATGTGAAGCAATGAAGACGCCATCTTGAAACCTTGTCTCCAGGTCACAGCCGTGCTCCAGGATGGCACAAGTGCAAAGGTAAGTTTGTTCCTCTGCAAATTTACTGTTATTTCTATGTACTTTTCTCTTCACCTCTTCTTTGATACTTGTATCTGCTGCTTAAAAAATAATTGCACCATCCACTCAGCTCCCAGGAGAAAACACCTGGATTCTACTTCCTAATTTTGACAACTGTCTGTTCGTTTTAATCTCTGTACTTCATTTTTATGGTTTGCAATAATGAACAGCAGGCTGCTCACCTAGGTTTTCCAAAAGCCTCTTTCACATTGAAAATCATCACTGCAGTACATGGCTGACGAATGCTATAGAAATGTCATTTCTGTACTTATTTTCCCTCGTAAACCTTCCGCCTCTGCCACCCCAGTTGAAAGAAACTGGCGTTAGCTCTACGGTCTGTCATTCGGTGCGTTTTAAATGAAGAATTTGGAGCTTGCGTTCGGAGGTTTACAAGTTAAGACGCAGCCCTGGGCTGGCACTTGGCGAAGGCCGGGCCTCGATGGCGGAGGACGAGGGCTGCCCCCTCAGCCTGCGGCCACCTTTGCCGGGAGCTTGCAGCTAGCTTCCCCTCGCCTCTCCAGCCTTCGCTCCCACAGCAACTTCGCCAGACTGTTTACAGTCACCTCCCCCGTCCTTCTGTTTCCCCAGCCGCCCCACGGCCGCCTTCTCCGCCTTCCGCCGGCCGCTTTTCCTGTCAGCCGAGCCCCGGCCCGCCCGGCAGCTAACCCCCTGCGTCCCGCCCCTCCGGGCCCGCCCTCCACGGCTGCGGGCCCGGGCCGCACCGCCACCCCGTCCGGGGGGGGGGCGGGAGCCCGCCTCGGAGGAAGTGATGGAGGCCGAGGGAGGAGGAAGAGCCGCCGCTGGTAAGAGGGGAGGGAGAGCGCTCGGGAGCTCCCCCGCGGCCCGGCCTCCTCCCCGCCGCCGGCCCCTGCCCCGTCTCTCCCCTCACGCCGCCTCCTCACGGCGGCAGCCACGCTCGCCTCGCCTCCCTCCGGCTCTTGCCCTCACGCCGGGCCGGCTGCCCACCCGCAGAGGCTGGACGGCGGTGCCTGGCTGACGCACCGCCCGCCCGGGCTGTCCGGGGGCGCCGCCGGCGCCGGCCCGCGCCTCCTGTGAGGAGCCCCGAAATGGCGGGCTCCCCGCGGCGCCGCGGCCAGGCTTTCCAGAAGCGGCCAAAACGCCGCAAAACGCTTGGGCCTTGCCAGCAAAACCTCGCTCGGTCGCCTGCGGTCGTGCCCGGGCGAGCCCCGGCTCTCCGTGGCCGTGCTCCCAGCGCCCTGCTTTCGCAGGACCGCTTGAGGGAGATGGTCCGGTCCGACCCCCCGTGCACAAAGCGGGGTCAACCAGAGCGGGCTGCTACGGGGTTGGTTGGGTTTTGGGGGTTTTTTTTTGCCCTTTTCCTAAGCTACAGGTAACTTTTACAGGTTTTAGGCTAGTCCAAACCCATCCTGAAGCAGAGAGGAACTGGCCTGATGATTGCTATCAGCTGTGGTTCGGCAGGTGATGCTGGTGAAAGGCTCATCTCCAAATGCCTGTTTCCAATGTGTGTTCAGAGGTCTCGCAGCACAGGTGCATGAGTTTGGGACTTTAATGGCTAAGGACTTCGGAACTACTAAAGAGCAGAGGGAATGTTGTGTAAAAACGTGTCTACGTTTTTAAGGCCAAATCTCAGGCAGCATCAGCAGGCGTTTACCCTAACTGAGCAAAACCATGGTTTAACAGGGACAAAAGGAGCAGTAAACATGTTGCTTCTTGACCACAGAAGAATAATTAGTTGGATTGTTTTGGTGTAGAGATGAGATATAAAAGGCTTTCTATGCTGCAGTGTATTTACCCTTTCTTTAAAAAGCATTCAGTAGAAACTTCCTTTGCTGATCATGAGTTGACTGTAGAACAAGAAATACGTGGTTTCTAATGATGAGTTTTTGGGGGAGAAAACCACTCACCCCTCATCTCCTTTCAACAGAAATTAAATTTACTAGTGTTTCTGACAGTAGGCAGAGCTGCTCTGCCCAGCAGAGGCCAATAGAGAGAACTCAGCCACTCAGTACATGGTGGACTTACACTGCTTTGAAATGAACAGACATTATGCTAGTTCCCAAATGGCAGTGCTCCTAGTGATTGGTAAGGGAGCTGATTTTAGGACAGGTGGATCTTCTGCACATGCTCCACTGTGAATTTCCAAGGGAGTCTGGCGTGTGTAGTGTTCCTGGTTTATATTTGACTAGGAGCACTTCCAAGAATCTCTGTTCACGCACTTGTTTGGATAAGGGCCCATTGCATCACCTCAGTTAGCTTTCGCACTGCTTTCCCTCCTGCCCTGTTTTTATACTCTTCTTTCTTAATTTGTCACGCTAGCAGGTAAATGGAGAGAAAGTGAATTTATCTTCTGAAACACATTTTAAGTTGCTGCCATTTATCTAAAGTACCTACTTCATCCCCTTCAGTAAAATAATGATGTTGTTCATTAGTTCCTCTAGCTGCTCATGGCTAAATGTGCCGTAGTCAGATCGCTCTATTTAATCCTTCCTATCAGCCACTTATGAAAGTCAAACATTTGTAATAATGCTGTTGGGTG
The DNA here is from genome assembly GCF_947461875.1 of Haliaeetus albicilla. Lineage (NCBI taxonomy): Eukaryota > Metazoa > Chordata > Aves > Accipitriformes > Accipitridae > Haliaeetus > Haliaeetus albicilla. The sequence continues at coordinate 24,108,328 of NC_091494.1, read as the reverse complement.
GTTTTTTTTTTGGAAGACTCTTAATTCTGCTGATGTTTTTAAATAAAATATCTCTAGAAGATGGGACGTGGTTTTTCACGTCCAGGCAAACATTGTACTGTTGGGCACTTCAGTTAATGTCTACATTCAAATTGAATGTTTAGAATAGTTCTTCCATCTCCTTCCTCTTTTGGGACACCTGGTATTGTTTTTAGGTATTGTCCGAGTTTTGGCTTAGTTATTTAATTGGATATACCTATGTTTAAAATAAATATGAGTGTATAGCACACTATAAGAGCATATGGGAATCAGCCATTAGCTCTTCTTGTGCAAATGGTGCTTTTCAGTCTTAACATTGCACTGTGATTGAGATGCTACAACTAGGTCTTGTGGTCTGTTCCTGTAACTGTTGTGCACAGAGCAAGATTGCTTATGCTTCCAGGTTTCTGAGCCCCTTTGTAGGTCCTAGGTAAACCTTACTGTTGAAAAGTAGGCCAGCTGTTGACCTAGAACTTGAGGTTCTTGTTTTAAATTCAGCCTTGTCACAAGTTCTTTTTTATTTTACACACTTCGAAAGTCAGATTTGCATGTGTTAACCATGTAACAGCAAGGCTAGGAAGGACATTTAGTGAATAACAATGTATATATGACTCTAGAGCCTGAGAAATAGTTACCAGATGAGAAACCTGTATGTCTAGTTTAACAATTGCATCAATGAAGCCTTAAATTTCCATCTGTCTCTCTAGCAAGATGGAAATCTCGCTGCCCTCCATGAAATCCATGTTAATCAGTTTACAGGCAGGAGGTCAGCAGCCTGGAAGGTGGAACCACAAAATTCAGGTAATGTATAGGCGCTGTATATCATGAATGTGGTCCCCACACATAGAAAAGCTACTCAAAGCTCTAAGATGAGACTCATTAACAACCATACTCCTTCAGTATAACTAAAATCTCACGTGTGGAACAGGTAGAATTTTACTCGGACTGAGGAGTGTGTGTATCTAAGAGGTAAAGGCTGTCATAATCTCCTTGCTTTCCATGCTACAGGTAAGGCAAGTTACTGAAACCTTGCTTTCTTTAACCTAAGTACGTTAAAGTCTAGTTATGGTCTAGAAGGAAAGAACACAGGAAACAAAACCCTAACTACTTCCCTCAAAGAAAAAATACAGTCCAAAACCCAGCTAACAAACCTGAGTCCCTTTCCATAATAGCACTGCAGTGAATATACTCCTTCCCTTGGGAGAAGAAGTATGAGAAAACAAACAACACAAGAGAAGGTCTAGCCAGTTTAAATTTGCAGGTGGGAAGTATGCAGGCATGGTTGTATGTTCAAAGAACCTATGTAGAACAGGCTGGTATGTATTTTCCATATTCTATAATGGTTGCATACTGAGAAACTCCCAAACACTTTGCGTGGCAATTCACAGTTCTGGTGTTGTCTTTACAAAATGATTGGCAGACCCTCAGGTCGCACATATCCGAAGTAAACTGTGTCCTGCTCAGTTACTGAGAGGTCTGTGGATGCTTAAAAATGTTGTGCTTGTAACCTTTGAAACTGCTGTCTGGTGGCTGGTCTTTATAATATTACTGACAACAGATGGCAAATGGCTCCGCTGATGTAATTCTTGCTAGTGTTTCATTCCTGTGAAGTTGCACAGTTTCAAAATCTCAGAAAGTGCCTCCATATTTTTTCTGTGTAATGATTTCAAGCCAAACTAAATAAAAACATTTTATATTATTCAAATTCCCATGGTGTCATGTGACATTTTTGTAATGATTGCCTTGCAGCAGTTTCAGATAAGTGCACGTTTGGTAGCAATTTAAGGCCTGTGTCCTTTAAGTAATGCTTATTAGTACGTAACAGATGCCATTTAGAAACATTATGCCTTTTAATAGGCTCTGCTTTTAGACTTCATGTTCTCATTCTAGGCAGACTGTGGATCAGGCAAGCTTGGAGGTATGCTGTCGTTTATGCAAAGCCTAAGTCAATTTTCTGCTCTGAAGTCAAGCCATGTGTTTTTCCTTGTTTCTCCCGTTCTGGTCATAGCTGCCTTGCTGTGTTTCCCCCCCCAGTAATATCTTTGGCTGATTGTCAAACCATTACAATCAAAACCTTTTGCATTTTTAACCACCAGCAGTGGTTCCTTTTGTCCTTACAGAAGAGCCTGTGTAAACTGAATTTGAACACTCTCAGCCTTACTGTCAAGAGCACAGCAAGCACAGTTAGCCCTCTGTTGCCAGCCTATCCTTCCTTCTCTGCTTCTTCCTCCTCCCAAAAGGAGAAAAAAGGGAAAAGGAGAGCCATGCTGATTTTGGAGCACCTTCAAAGACATGTAGAACAGCTGACACAATGACACAGAGAAACAAGAGAGATGTTTACATATTTCCTCCACTACTTGCAGCTGTTTATTAAAGCAAGTTCTGAGACAGGCTAAGAGGCTTGTGATAGCTAGTGCAGGTGACGTATTAATTTGCAGCTGCATAATAAATTTAGCAAAGTGGAAATTACTGGGGGAAGGGATTTTTTTGTTTCTTTCCTTTTTTTCCTCAAATTAATTGCTTTATTTTGAGATTATTCTGGCTGTACAAATTGCTCCTTGCAAGTAATTCGGAGAAAGGCTGCTGGGCTTTCTTAGGCAGACTTACGCACTCTACCGGTGGGAGCAGTAGTTTTGTCAGATGTAAAGCATTTGCAACTCAAAAGTATGTGATATCTGAAACTGGTACCCCTGAAAACCTAGGCAGTTGTCTCATATTTTCATCGCTACTTCGTTTGTTTGGGGAACGTTGTCCTTTCTGATAGCAAACCAGGGCTTTCAGGTACTCTTGGCATGCCACACATACTGCTATAGTTTGTATGACATGAAGATAAGGGCCATGCATAGTGCAGCGTTAGGTTTCCCATACCTGCTTTGAATGATGGTAGTAATAGGGAAATGTATTTAATGTGGTACTTAAATGCTAGCCCTGGTGCCAGGTTGTGATAGTGAGTGTTTCAGTAATAATTTTAAATGCTCCTTGGTCTTAACATATGGCTGCTTTCTGAAACTGTCCTAACTGTCAGTCTGTCTGGCTTCTCCCCATGGGATGAAATCATCTTCATGCTAGATCATTTGCCAAACTCAGTTGTCATTCCCTGCCATTTCACTATTCCTTGTTTATCACTATGGGAGACGTTGTCTTCCTCTTTTTCCTTAAGTTATAGGATGACATTTGAGCAATGCATCCTCCTTTCTTTCTTCCATTTTTGTAAAATTGGATTGAATTACCACTATCTACATTTGAACTTATGATTCATAAAGGCTCTACTGCTGTTCATGGAATCTTCTCTGTCATTTTCCTTTCATATCAGCTTCTTTGAATAATGAAGATACTTCAGTGATATATTTCAGTGTCATTCAGGGCCTCCTACTTCTTCTTTGCCTAGATTTTAAGAGTCAGACTCTAATTTGAGGACAGGCCTGGACTATGAACTTCTGCTGGAATAGCTATTTTGGCTGTAGGTATGATGAAATGAGATGTAGCACTGACATAATTGCTGGAAAAAGCCCCTGATAGGGACACAGTCATTCTGGAAAACTTGCATATTTTTCTTGTATATTTTATTTGGTTTAGGGGGTAGACAAATAATTAAGTTGACAAATTTAGATTTTTTTTTTCTTACATATGCAAGAAAATCCATACCACTGCCTTCAGTAGTTGAAGTTCGACTTTTCCAGGAACTTTTCTGCCCATTTCTTGGTTGTATGAAGAACAGTACATATTAAGAACTCAATTCTGATGTTCATAGGTTCAGAGGTATTAGCAGCAATCCCACTGAATCAGTGGAATTTCCTTGAGGAAAACCTGATGTGAACATGAACCTTAAAGCCTTAATTAATTACAATCCTGAATGCCCCTTTTCTTCAGGACTACATCTTCTCTGAGTTATTCTGTAAGGTCCCTCCTTCTTTTTTACATCTAAGCTCTGTGAAAAAGAGAGTTAAATGTGCAGAAGTATGAATTCCTGACATGTCATAGTTACAGCTGGTAGCACTTCCATGGTTTAACAGTATGCTACAGTTTTTATTTATAAATTCTGTTTCTGGGCCATAATACCTCATCTTTTTTCAATTACATTAGGTTAGAACTTTGTGCAAAATGTGCCAGTCCAGATGTGCATTCTGTGTATAATAGGACAGGGTAGCCTGTTTACACAGATGTATTTTGATTATCTGTATTATGAGTTGGGTGTGGCTTTATTTTTGTAAGCGTAACACTGCTCAAGATCCATCTGAGGAAAAACAGATATAGTTGGAACCTGTTTGCTGGAACTTTTGGTAGGGCAGTACTGCAGGTTAGAGTGCAGGAAATATCCCTTCAATATGCACTTATTATGTGATCCCTTCAATATGCACTTGCTTTTCTAGGTTTGAAAACATTTTAAATAATGTGGTTTCGTCTAGGTATTTTTCAAAAAAGAGCTAAATAATTAAATCAATTCTTTCATTCCCTTGTCTAATTTTTTTCTATTTCATAAGTTACTTTAAGTTTTGGAAAATAAATAATGTGTTTTAGAGACCCCAGTCATATGAGGTTCTGAGAGCTGTCAGAGCTCATTGAAGTGAGTGGAAATTGAAGGTGTTTGACCTTTTTCAGTTAGGTTTGTCTAGTCTCTGCCTTTGCTCATCTACATTCTGCTAAATATATGTGTATACTTAAAGCTTTTTTCTTCCCTTTTCTGAAATCAGTAGTAAAAATGTGTTAGCAGGAATGGGATGGCTAATATGAGAGCATCCTGCATTTGAGATGCCTAACATTTGGTCTGCCTTCCAGTTGAGTGACAGAACTTGCAGTAATGACATGTATAGCTACAGTTGAATTAATCTATTTAATCTGTCTGGTTTCTTAATTGGGAATGGGATTAGGATTATTTATTTCCTTTCTGCCTTCACTTATTGATTCCACAGCAGAAAATTATTTACAGACAGAAACTTGTATTTAGTTTGTCTTCAGAAGCCCTTCTTGCCATTTGAACTGTGATAGAATAGTAAGTAATATATAAATGGCATTTTTGGATCAAAACATAGAAAACTGTTAACGCCAATGCATTTTTTTCATCCTTTGTGTTCCAAGAGTGATTGCTCTATTAGTAATGTTGAAAAGCAATGCAGTGGGAAAGAAAGTTGTTTTCATTAATGATGCACAGCATGTGGTTAAGAGCTGCCTTGCCATGTTGGACAGATATCACACCACGGTGTTTGCCCACTAGCTCTGTTGCCACCACACGTTGTTATGATACTGAAGTTTCACTTACACTAGAACTTGGGTTTTTGACATGTACTTGCTCAATTAAATTCAGGATATGAGAGTCAGGTTCTGCATGTACTCCCAGGAACGTGCCAAAGACCTCTTCCTTCCTTTGAAAGGTTAAAGAAATATGGTTGTCTAATGATAACCATATGCATAGAGTTGTTCAAGCTCATTGGAAGGAAAGGAGAAGAGTTGATGTTAGGCACTGCTGTTTAACACAGGGCTCGCACTCCTGTGGGAGTGATGGAAAGCACTTTTGTTATATATGTGCACTATTTAGAAGGGCAAAAAAAGTTATTTTTAGATCCTAGACGCTGTCATGGTTGTACTGCTGTAGTGTGGCAGTGACAGTCCACAGGAGAACAGAGAACGTTTTATGTTATATGACTTCTTTGTCTTCTTATGTTGTGACTTCAGAGGCACTGATAAGGAAAACGTCACACCCTTTTGAAGTGGTAGATAAGACATACACTTAACTGATAAGAAACCAGACAGAAGATGAAGTGATTTGTTGGGGGCCACAAAACCACACCTGCATTAAGAAGAAATCTTAGGAGTTCTGGTCTCAGTTGCCTGGTTTAATTACAAGAACACTCCCTCCTAAATATTGACATCATATACTGTCATTTTGTGTTGGTGCACATGATTGTCTCATATTGCAGAGTGGGTTTTGATTAAAAAAAAAGGGGGGGAAAATACTTCTTGGACAAAAAACCCTCACAATACTGTCAGAAACAGTTAAAACCTGCTGAAGTGTTTTTTTTTTTTTATTGTGAAATATATTGGCATGAAAATAAAGCCAATAAATAAAACCAGTACTACTATTGCAAGCATTAGAAATGGCAAAACTGAATAAAAAATAATGAAACTTGAAAGTTAGAAATGTTGTATTCTTTTTATCTATCTTGTTTCTGCACCACTAGAAATCAGACTTAAGTGTTTTTCATATTTTTACATGTAAAATTATGCACAAATTTGCACAAATGTACAAAGAAGCACAGTTCAGATACAAATCCTGTGGTGACTGATGGCTCTTCTGTAAATACACAATTCTTAATGGATGCATGTAGTATCATTCTCTGTGTTTGTAGAACATGAAAAAGTAGTTGTAGGATAAATGATTAATTTACTTCAGACATAACACTTTTCATGCTTCATCTACGGTGAGGTTGATGTATTTTGCTTTACAATCTGGCTGCATCCTAAATGCCCTTACAAATCTCTGAAATGGGCTTTTCAACAAGTAAGTCTTCCCTGGGAGTACCAGCAATACCTCAATGCATCTTAATCAACTCAGTGGTGTGTCTAGTCTGAAAAAACTGCATCACCAACTTTGTTGGCTTAAGGAAACAGTATTAATAAGCTACACATGAATGCAGGAATAGAAAATTCTTAACAATGAAAGCACATATCCCTTGTTTAATAAATTGTGTATTGGGTTCATGGTCAAAAAGGACTTAAGTATATTGGCAGTACATGTTAATTTGAAACTTAAATGAGTATTTAAAACATCTTTACAAAGAGACAGAGTTGATTGTCCCAAGTTGTAACTGATTTTTTAGATAATGGCAAAATAGTAAAACTAATGTATAGGTACTAAAATGACTAGTCTTGTGAAAGAGAGCTTGAGGGATATAATGGTGATTTGAATTGCCATATCATTATATTAATGAGATAAGTCTATGGTTATCTATGTTCTAGTTAAATTATTTCTGTTATGGCACAGGGTTTAGTGGCAGAGGATATAGAAGGATCATCAAAAAGAATCTTCAGAATATCTGATTAGATTGAAGCATGTCATTTACCTTTGGGCGTTACAGCAGTCTGTAGTTTCACTTCTGGAATTTCACATACAAGTGTGTGCACCATGTGTTTTCTCTTGTATTGAGAACAAATTCTTTTGCCCATGGAAAAATATTTCCTGCTTGCTTCAACTGACAGAATGGAATTCGTGCTGAATCTGTAATGATGGGGGTCTGTCTCTAATCTACAAAAATTAGTTTCTAGTTCAGGGTAGAATATTGTCTTCTATTTTGTGATTGCATTTGTTATTTATCTACCTGATGCAGAACATAAGCATGTTAATCAGATCTATCTGGATTCCCACATATTGATCTTTTTGGATCATAAGTGGAGTGAACTTTGTCTGACTTTTATCTCTCAAGAAGGATACTTGTCCACTTCATGAAACCACCATAAAATTCAGCTCTGTATTCTGGAGAAAATCAGAGGTGGAACAGCAGTGGGTTTAGAAAAAGCTGAGTTCAGGGATCAGGACTGAAACAGGGGCCTTGGTTTATGCCTTATTGGCCGAGTTGTGTCATGTTTTAGGCTGAGGTACCTTATAGGTGCCAGAGGGTAGTATCTCATAAAGATGACTGAGTTGTATGGGCAGTGCCTGCTTGTTTGTATAGCTGGTTTTAGCTGTAGATTTTCACTTTCAAGATCAGATTCTTAGTGCAAATTGATGACGGATCACTAGAGTGAGATGAGATGCACTTACACATCCTTGCTTGAGAATGTGGCCCAGACTGCTCCAAGGAAACAAAAGAGAGGAGAAGCAGAACCAGTGTTAGTTTTTGCTTTAAAATCTATTCTGTATGCTTGAAATGGAAATACGCCCATTCAGATTTCTCGTTTATTTATCTCTAGGTAAGTTTTTTTCAGCGGAATTGCATACGCTTCCTCCTCCTTTGCCCTGAATGCTGGTGCCCTGTAAAAGACAACGTCTGGTACCTGTCTGCAAACCCTTCATTGTAACTGCTGCTGTAGAATCCGCCTAGATGATGTCTTCACCTTGTTTACCAGCTTTGGCTGTTGAAGATGTCAGCCACTTCAGCGTGAATGTCAGGAATCCCTCTAATGCAGTAGGCCTCCCATTCTAAATTTATTCTCCTTATGGTTTATGGTCCCTCCTCTGTGGCTGCAGCAAGAGGCCCCCTTTTTATGACTCCCCGCTCCGGCCCCCCTTCGCTCCCCCCTCCCTCCCTCCCCCAGATGGTAACCCTTTGTGCACACCGCCGGTTTGAAAGAAGTGCTCGCTGGGTGTCTAGCAGATTGGCTGCCACAGTGTGTTCTTTTGTTGCCGCTAGGTAAGATCAAATTCGAATGAAATCCTGTAATTCAAATTAGGTTAAAAGGCTGCCCTTGGAACTTCACGATTTTGGTATCCCAAGATGCTGATAGGGGCCTCAGACTGAAGCACTCACAGGAGAATAGTGCTGCTTTTCTTTTAAAGCAAAGTTAACAGATTATTTTGCGTTTGATTTTGGAACCTTTATAACATCCTGTTAGCCAGCAATAATTATTTTTGTAGTCAAATGCCTAATAACAATAGTTACGGTTAGACTTTCTTGAGGTTTTTTTTTGTTTCTGTATACAAAAAAAGCATAAAAGGGACATATACAGGAGGGCAAATATATTTCCTTCACTTTGTACTGGGGAAAGCTGGGAAACACATCAGTTAATGTAAAAAAAAATTTCAAACTAGTGATTTTTCTCCTGCATATGGTAGCCGAACAGTATTCGTGATATGTGCATGTGTGTGCAAGTTTTGGAAGCATGTTCGCAAAAGCCAGCCTTAGCACAACTGACTTCTTGAGGACACTCCAGGGTACCTAAAGTTAGGCTTCTGCTCCATATTGTCCCTAAAGGAACCTCACTCTCACTCTCTCTCCCCCCATCTCCCTTATATACAGAAGCTGAGACAGATTTGTTTTCTTTATGAAAAATTTTTTAATTTCCCCTTTATTGGAATATGTGCTCCTAACTCACGTGGACATTTTCAGAGTATTACACAGGAAAGACAAGTTAACTGAAAATCTAAAAGGATTTTTTAGAGAAGAAAATTACTTCCATGAAAGTTGTTCAGAAGTTTTCTCTAATGCCTCATTATTTAATCTGTGGCATTATTTCATCCTTCAAATGATCACTATTACTTTAGAATACAAGCATATTATGTACCAGAAAGCTAATGTAACTTTGAAGGTACTAGTTGTTTCATTCAGTGAGGAGAAAACATGATTGTGCTTATTAAATTGCTTTGGCTTAACAATGGCAGGATGTAGCCTTGTAAGCAGCATCTCATGAATACAATTTATTAGCATGGCCAATATTTTTCTTTGTGCTAAACTTAAGTCTTACATGCTGCTCTTTTGCAAAGAATTAATTTACTAGTAAATTTACTTCAGTAAATTACTAAAGTTTTTAATAATCTTTAATTTCTTTCCCTTATATGGCTTCTTTGCTTGATGGTGTTACACAGTACACAAGGGAAGGCTGCTGCAGAAGAAAACTGCCACTGCTAAGTACTGGCTGGGATTTTATAATGTGACTCAACTTGCCAGTGTTGCAATGCTGTTTTGTCTCCCATTTTGTCACATACAAACACACTATGAAAACCATTTACAGAGTAGCTTCTGTTCAGCATCCTGACTACATAGCTTTGCTGTCAAGCCTCAGGATGTAGGCTGTTGGCTGCAAAGGGCAGGAAAATAGTGTTTAAAGCATTTTAAGCAGTGCAGGGTGGTGGTGAATTATCAGTTGTAGTTTCTTACCCCTTTGCTGAGGAATCAGATAGTGATCACTGCCAGAGGGAGAATGATGGGACCATGGGTGAATAGTCTGACCTGTACTGCAAATCCCATGCTCCTACTTTTATATGGAGAGGTATAATTTTCAATACAGTACTTTTATGATTCATAGTTTCTGAATCTTAATATAGACAGTTCTTGCAATGGCCCTTGTAAGACTGTTCATTGTCTCAGCCGTTTACTTTGCACTTACTATCAGTGCAGTTATTTTCACTTTAAACTTGGGTCACAGGAGCTGCCATGTGAGAGCAAACCATGACTAAAAATGGAGGATTCAGAACTAAGATTCCAACTATAGCAGTGTTGTAGAAGATTTTGTCTTCAGTTTGGGGTTTACAAGAGTTGCAAGTGTAGCATATTGACTGAAAGCCCCTTAAATTGAAATTATTTCCTTCCTATGATAGAAGACTGGCAGAATGCTATTTGGACTGCTAACGCATTTCTTTTGATGTTCTTTATTTGAGCTGGTGATGAGCTACCGATCAGTCTGGTTTGTTATGCCAGAAAGAGGTTGCTTGGTTCCTCACAAGCACCGAGCTGGACTTTGCACTTCGGTAACAGGCATCAGATGTATGTAATTTTTGTTTGCATGCGATTAACAAATACCTTGCATGAATACCCTTCAGCACTGAGTCACATGGATTAAAAGTTATGTTGCATAAAAGATGATGGTTACTATTTTGGAAACTCTTATGTAGGTGAATATTTTAATATTTTTTTACATTATTTCATTGTTGTGCCCAACTGAAGTTACTCAAAAAAGAGAAAGAGAAAACTAATGATATGCAACAGATCATGGACTGACCCATAAAGGGGCAGTCTTCCAAGAAAGAGTGGAAGTTTTGGAATTCTTTTCCTGTTGTATTTTTGGACAGTACTAAAACTCAGGCAGTGTCCAGCTTTAAAGCAATTTACTTACACCTGGAGAAATTTGAGACTGTGCTTGTTGAATTCAAAGGAGACAAATGTGATTTGATGCTGTCATGGTTCTACTTTGTAAAATTGCATGTCAAGAGGTAAATAACATGTAGATAGGTTTTTGCCAGCCTTACTGTTTTAGACAAGGATTATAGAAAAGGCTCTAATGGGAACAGTAAGGGCCCAGCTACAAAAAGCAGTTGCTCAGGAAACTGCGGTTTAAAAATTCTTGTTTCTTAGTTCATTTAAAAAGTAAAAATATCATGTGTTTTATTTTAACTACAGGTTGCCTTTATTTGGTAGATACCTTAGCAGGAGATCCAGAGGTTCTTCAAGTAGATGCTGAAACATACTATGAAAAACTCTTGAAGAAATCGTCATCCACTCCTGATATTTTTTCGATCCCTGCAGGAGAAGAGGTAATGGGCTGATGTTTTTCATACGGCAAGTTAGATACTTGCAAGCTAGTTTGTTGGTTATGCTCATAGTCTGCCTGAGAATAGGGGTGAACTGGTGTGGCTGGATTACAAGTCTCTTAAAATCAGCAAATTCTGCATTATTTCAAATAGTTTGCATGCTGCAAATGAGAGGTAAGCTTAAACTACAAGTCTAAAACCCTCTGAGTGTGGATGAGGGTTTGAACTACTTAGCCAAACTTTGCATCTTGACTTGCCTCCTTAGAGGGCTGAATCAAAAGTGAGTTTGCTAGCTGTTTATACCATGGCACAGCTCTGTATTCTGCTTCTACTGTGCAGTTTACACAGGTATTGTGTAATAGTCTATCTTTTGTTTCCATTCTTTCCAATACTTACATTGATAATTTTGAATATGGGTTCTCCCAAAGGAATTCTGATCAGATGTGATTGATAGATGGTATAAATACTGTAGGTGCCAATGCTTTAGGGTCCATTCTTGAGCCACCTAGGGGGAATGCATTGGAGATGACTGAGCGGGCCTATTAAAAATTCTGACTCCAGTCAACATACGAGACCTTTCATTCTGGGCATTTTCTAGATCATAAAAGGTGTACTGGGCTAACTATTATTGTACTATCAAACCTGTAAGTGGATTAGTTGAAATAAATGTTTGGAATATGGTGGCTTTTCTACAATTTAGGAAAATAATATGCAGTAGTTTCCAGAAAAACGCTGTTTCGGGTGGATAGCTTCATCTTTGAGCCGTGAATATAACCAGCTTTAAATACTCTTTTAATGCCCTCTAGTGGACCATGTAGGGTTAAATACAAACAAACCTGAAAATGCAAAGATCCCCCAGTTTAGGGCTTCTGTGTCCTTACCTCAGCCTTTCATGCCTGGTTGTACTTTTAGAGGCTCATTTGCTGTCCCATTAGAAGGGAAGGTAAGTTAAATCCCAAGCAGTGCTGTGTGTATTCCTGCAATAGCTAGACACAGTGAGATCAGTTTAAAGGTGGTCTTATGGCTTTTGATTCAGAACTGTCTTGATTTTGTGGCTTGTCATCAGACCTTAAATATATCACATGACTGATTTGAGTCTCATAGCAACACATTTCTCTTTGCATTCATTTAATTCAGCTCTAATCTAATCTGCAGTCAGCTAGTCAAGGCCATAAGTAACAGTAATGTTCTTGCTGTATTGTTTTTTTCTTATACTGTATAATAAATAGTTTGACAAATGTTGATATTTTGTAATTAAAAATAAATTAAATGTGGTAAGGTGAAGGTCCATCCCCAGTGAACATCTCGGTTAACAATCTCTATTATATACCTACAACCTGAAAGATGAGGATTTTGGTGTTTGAATAATGGCTGCAGTTACCAGGTGTATTTTTTTTCTCTGCATCTGAATTAAAGCAGGTTTCAAGTGGCAGGATTGGCAACCGTGAATAATTATTTAGCAAGTGTTAAGTGGCTGTCAGCCCACTTGCTCGGATCACAGAACTTCTTTTTGGTATGGTATGGTCTTTGGTCAAGCATTTAGTACACAAATAGCAAGGATTATTGCAAGTCAGGATGGAAGCACATTTCAGCTTCCATCAATTGGCAGCATTCATACACAGAAAGCTATGCTTGGCTCATGTTGATGTTGTTAGCACCTGTGAAAGTGCACATTACCTTATAAAACAAAATAACAATCATAGCAGTATTGGAAATAGTGCTGGCCTTTTCATTATAGTAATGCTCCCAACTGCCATAATGACATCAATGGTGTTATATTTGAAGCATGCAAAGAATGACTGAATCCCCAGAACATACTGAGATTTTTGGGAAGCTCATGAATACAGATTTCAGGCAGTTTTCATTTTTTTTTCTGGAGTCCAGTGTTTGCATAGAGGGTCCCAGGATTCTGGTGCTAATAAACTAGTGAACACTAGTTTCAACTTAAAGTTATCTTGAATAATCCGTATTCATACTACTCATTCCATGCACCAAGAAATATTAAATGTATCACATGACTGATTTGAGTTTCATAGCAAACTGACAAATGGGTGCAATTAGAGAGGCACACCCACACATACACAATGGACCAGATTTTTGAAAGTACAGTACATACTGTGCTAAATTATGCACGCTCTTTGCCTGTACCTAAACTTACATGAGAGCATTTGCAATATTCATATGGAAATCGTCATTTCTATGCATATAGAGCTGTTTGAGCACAGTAATTTTGTGTTTATGTGTCACATCATTTAGAAGTTTAGTCTAAGACTGAGAGCTTGAGAGCTGCATTTTGATTTTAGCTTTGCCTTCACCATAACCACCTTGTGCCAATTATCTACCCTCCCTGTGCCTCACAGATAAACTGCCCAGGCACTGCCCTAATGCTTTGATACTCCCTGTACCCTGAGGCTTAATTCATTGTTTGCAAAACACCACAAGTACTCAGCTGGATGATGCTGTAAGAAGTGCAAGTTGTATTTGTTTTTATTTGATGCGTCTTGTCTGTCATAACACCATTTGTCTGCATGTAACGGTGTTCAAAGCCAGGTTATGTACTAATCATAGTAAGTCAGCATTAAGGTCTTCACTAACTTCAGTAGCTTGATTTCTTTTAAATTAACATTACTTACTGATAATATTAGAATTTTATGTATGTTTCAGAGCCTTGAAGTTCAGGATTGAGAGGGTGTTGTGCTAAGCTTATAGCATGCATGTTAGTAAAACATAACTGCATCTAATACATGAAATACTTCTCGTGAGCTTTGCAGTACAAACAGCTACAGGGCTTGTTTGTTTTTTAGGTTAAACTTGAAGATTCCTGTGTGTGTTTTGTCCCTCTCTACCGAAATAATCCTACTTGCAGAATGTTGCTGTTAACTGATCCGAAGGATAAAGAGACAGGTTAGAATTGGTCAAAATATTTTGAAATTTGAGTAGTTGCACTTTCTTTGCTTTTAAGATGGTCTGCTTGTTTATATATTTTGGGTTTTGTTTTGAATATGAACTGGATTCAGTTTACCTGTCAGGGATTTGTGTTGGTGGGCTGCTGATTGGAAAGGAGGATTGACAATCAGGGCTTTTAAATTCTATGCAAAGCCTGCTGGTAGCTGAAAAATCACCTTGGGTAAATGTGTTATTCTTTCTGAGTTTGTTCAATGGGGTAACATTTTTCTAATTCAGGATGATGTGAAATTAATGCATTATAGTTTGGATAGAATTCTGAAATCCTTAAACAAGGGCAAATATATATGTGAAATTGTATTAGGTTTTACTGATTCTTATTCATATTATTTTTACTTTATGATATCTTCTTCAGTCTTAGGTTTAATTGCCTCCTATTTCCAGTACTGGTGTGTGAGGGGTAAATTTGGAGTGAGACCATGCCCAGGAATTGAGTTAAATCCTTTTTATTTGGCAGTTCTCCCAAGATATTCTTTAAACCCTACCAGCTTTGCCTTGCCTACTGCTAGTAATGTTGGTGTTTTCCTAACACAGCCATGTGTCAGCCTGACAGGGATAAACTTCAATTGTGTTACAAGCAGTAGAAGTCAGTACGTGCTTACTGGTGTTTCTGTTTCATGAGTCACTGTTCAGAGTATCAACGGCTTATTAAGATTTGATCAATAATTGTATCTAAGTTTTATCTTCCTGCTATCAGGATCGCAGTATCTTCAGACAGCCTGATTTCTTCCTACTTACTCTCTTAGGCAAGTGTCTTTGACTATGGAATGTGAAAAAATGCAACTGTGTAAGTAACAACTCTTGATACCACTGTCATTAACGGAAACTTGACTCCAAGTTGCATAATACCAAAAGCCCAGGTTGCAACCCATCTAGATTAAATGAGGAGTGTTGAAGCTGTTGTGAAGTGATGGGCTATAGAATTTTTGGAACATTTATGGCAAAGACATGAACCTATGCATTGACCCACTGTGTCACTTAGGGAATACAGAACACAGGAAACCTCTTAAACTTTCAGCTTCCAAACGTGGCAGGAAACTAATGACATCTGTCATTAAAAACATACTTTTCTTTTTTGTTTTGAAAGGGTAAGCTATAAATTATGCCTGAAAGGCTTTAATAGTATTCTTAGTAATACAACAAAGGCAAGACAAAGAAGTTCAGTACTCCATGTTCATTTCAAGCTCCTTTTGCATACAATCTCAATTGGACGTTTGCTAATGGGTTGTAATTCATATAGCTGAAGGTAGGAGACCTTTCCAAGGTACAAGTGTAGTCAAAAGACTTTCTGGTATTGGTATAGACTACTGGTATATACTATTGGTATATAATTAATTTCCTGACATTAATTTATATATTCCATTAACATTTTTCTGAAGCGAGATAGGCAGTGGTGTGATAATGGAGAGAAGTGTCTACACTGGGGGCCAAACTTTGTTCTATGAGTGCAGTTGTGCATACCTACTGATTCACATTCAAAGGAACATAGTTGCAAACAGCATTAAGTTAGTTTAGGCTGCACAAGAGGAATGGGAATCTGTAACAACTACAATGCAAAAATAAAGAATTATTAAATAAATGCAGGTGAAACAGTGCATTTGGCACAAATACTCTGTTAAATGATCTAATAGTATTAGGAACAAGTAGTATTAATGAGATACATGTACACAAGGAAGAAATTATTTCCCACAGGAACAAGTCAAAACAAGTACACGTGGGAGCCTAAATTATATGATAGCTGTCTACATTAAAAGCTTAAACTTAGCAGAATAAACACCTTATTATATTATAAACAACAGACTGACTGACTACTGTGACCCCCTTGCAAAACTTTAGCTTGAGTCACCAGCCCATAGTCACAGAAACAGTCTCAGAGAGATCAGTAAGTCTAGTTAGTTAAGTAAAGCCTACATCATCTGGCTTTTAATATTTACTTTTAAAAGTATGATTTAAAGGATTTTACTGGAAGTTCTTTGTTTCTGGATTTTATATGGTATAAACATGTGGCCAGCCTTCCTACACACATCAAATTTGACTGATGTGATTTTTTCTTTATATGAGTTTTAATAAATTTTCATTAGTTCTCTAAAGTCTGCTGGGGTGTTTGTATATGTGATGCATACCTATACATATGGATATATACATTTGAAGTATTTTGTCCAAATATTTTTCCCACAGTTCAACAGATTTGGAATTGACTCTTAAGGCAGCAGACTGTGTTAAAGTGGCAAGTCTTTCTGGATTTGGTTACCTATGTGACCTTTTGTTCTGACTAGTGAACAGATCAAATTGTTTCAAAACCAATTCCTTCAGAGAAAAGCAGTACTTATTAACTCAGTCATTGTTAGTTAAAGACATGGGCAGAAAATTAAAACACTAAACAGGTTGCATGATTTTTTTTTTTCCCCTCCCTTGAGCTTTAAACTTTTCTTGTGAACTCAAGTTTCATCCAGATGGGAGAGGCAAACAGTCTTGCTGTAGTTGATCTCTTATCTTTCTCATGTGCTGTCCAGTGTGTCTGCATTTTAGTTTTACTTCACACCAGGAGTGCTCTTAGAAGCAAATTTCCTGGTTGTCCCCATGTACTGTGCTTCAGTTCATATCAAGGAGCAGTCTCAGAGTGCGTGGATTACTTTTGGCTGCAATGAAATTAGAGGATGCACTCCAGAAGCACACTGAAGTGCCCCAACCTCCAATGGGCTTTTTGTTTTCAGCACCAGGCTAGAATTTGTGAACATCAGGTTCTCTGCACCAAATGTTTTGCTCTCTGAATTCAGTTTTATTAGTGTTAGTCTTGCTCATACAAACATGGCCCACTGATTTTTCCTCTTGCAATTCATTTGGACATTGCTGAGGTCCAGTCGGGAAAGGCAGCCAAGGGTGTCCCAGGGTACACTGGGTAGAGGTGCGTTACTGAGAAGCAATTGGAAACAGAGTAGAAGATAGAGCTAGTAAGTGTGTAGGGCATGTTTAGTTGTGTACTTCTCAGGTCCTGGTGTGGATAGTGAAGCAGCAAGAAGTATTAGAATCCTCATTGCTTGGTTCTGCCAGAGCTCACATGATGCTCTGAGACTGTATCACATTGCTCCCAAGAGCCACAACCTTCCTCTGCTCTGGTGGCTCTGCTGACTGCTGACTGCCAAAACCCTGGCTAGAGCCTCTTCAATTTAGTTCTCTTCGCCAGCTCTATCCCTGACACCATCGGTTCCTTCAGCTTCGCTCCAACTTCTCCACCTTTGCTCCTGGTGGCTCCCCAACATCCCTCGCCTCCTAAAATGAACTCTGTACAAAGCCTTGACAATTGCTTGGGTTAACCACATACCTGGGCAGTACCTTAATCTGAGTAAGAAAGCTGTATGCCTTGTATGTCTTATGTTCATATGTGGTGGGATTTCCTCTTTCAGCTTCATCTGTGTTTACATCTATAAAGGTTAAGTATTGCATAGGTAAAATGATGTCTATAATACTTATGAAATAAATATCCACTGCAATATACTTATTTTCCCACAGTTCCCAAAGAAAATATTGTCCATCTAATCATTTATGTTTGAAATTCTAGTAATTTAGACTCTGGAAAAATACTGAATTTAGCAGCCTGTCTGCAAGTTTGCCTGTGAAGAGCTTTAAAGTTTGATGGCATTTAATTCTTGGACATAGGTTAAAGAGGGGTTGATTCCAACACAGATTTATATGTGATCATTGTGATCAGATGGGTTGTCCAGAAGTGATGCATAGCTTGTGGTCTGAAATGACCTGCATATTTCAAAGAGAAAATGGGTATGGTTGCTTTTCCATAGGACTTGGTCTTGGTTGGGAGCATTTTTAATTTATTTTTGATGGGCTGAGTGTTCTGTTCTGTTAGCATATCTGTACAGATATTTTTATGAGAATGTAAATTGTGTTGTAAGGGCTTACAAAGCATAGCATGGGTGATTAACATCTTTATAACACTAAATAAACATACCTTATTGTAGCATTTTCTATATGCTGTATATAATAATTTACAATAACTGTTACGTGCCATGGAACATTTATCACAAGACATTTGCAACAAATCACTGAGTAAAACTCGAGTTGTAGAAGAAAATGTAATTGGTTGCGGGAAAAATATCTATCTTAGATACTTGAATGGCTGCTGTTACTGCAGCATCTGCATGCCTCCCAAGCTTTGATGTATTTATTTCAATAAGGCTCTTAGGAGAGAGAGAGAAATGCTTTTATTCCATTGTAAAAACAGGGAATTGGGGGACACAGCTATTCAGGCTGTGTCAATGTTACAGAATGCAGTTTAATGTAGTTTCTCTGAGCTTGCTCTCTTATCAGAGCTGACCTAGGCTTGGTTATGTGGAACTACTTGTTGGGGTAATTTACTATTCTCCTTCCAAGATGGAAATCTGGCAAAAGCAGCCTCTGTAAGTGTGTCATCAATCTGAAATACTGCCAAAATTAAGGTAAAGGTGACTTTAGATAAAGTAAAGCACTGGTACATTTTATATTTATTAAACAAACTCAAATTACATCTCTCGTATAGCATTGTCTTTAATTTAGTTTGTGACTGAAGGATGTGTTTCAGCAATTCAGATAAAGGCTGGGGAAAAAGCAGTACCAAGCTGGATGTTGCTTTAATTTTTCTGCTTTACTCTGTGTGTAGAGTCCTGATGTGCACATTTCATTGAAATAGCTGCACACCAGTGTGGGAACATTTGGCCAGCATAGCCTAGAAAGTAAAAATATAATCCAGACCTGGGTTGGGAAGGGATCCATGTTTGCCTAGCAAAAGGAGACATTTCATAATCACAGTTGCATTATGCTTACTGCCTAATTCAACTCAGTGTTTTTCAGTACTATATTCTGAATACCTGTAATGGTATGGAATCGTGTGCTTCACAGGCTCTCAGCTTCTTGCAACTCTCTGAATATGTCTGTCTGACTGCAAGTGATCAAAGTACTGAGGTTTAGCCAGCTGGTGCTTACAGGGCAAGCCACCCAGCTGAGCATGTATATACTCTATTAACTGTGGACTTCAATATATTGGTCTTAATCCGTTTCACCTAGTCTTACAATTGCAAGACCAAGCACATCAATTCTTGCAATTGCGAGATCTTTGTAATCATACACATCATGATTCAAAGGGTTCAGGTGATGTGTGTAGCTTAATGTTGGCAATAACTTGATCTTTTATGATCAGGTGAACATAACTGAATGTCTTGGAAAGAACAACAAGACTGGGAAAGGAGAGTGAAGGAACATGTGGTCTCAGAAAACATGTTTGCATTTGAAATAGTGTTCCTCAAAGTTGATTATAAAATGAAAATGAGAATATGGGGAAGCATGGATGGATTTAACTGTGGACCAGATGTTGACTTGAAAAATGATAACAAAAAGCAAAGTACATATGTTTGCATGAAATCTGGAGGAATGTTTTTCCTTCAAGGAAGGCATCCATATAGATAAGGTTGCTCAAGTAATGTGATGTGACAGTTGCTATGTCAACTAGTGTTCCCTTCCACACATTTAAATTATTGAATAGCACAGTAAATATTCTATAAAAGTAGCTCCTTAAAACATGGTTATGCATCTTCCTGTTTTCCTCAAAGCTTTTTAAAACTTCTGACCTTTACTATGTGTGTTGTATATGTCTGAACTATGTGCCAAACCTCTGTGCAGCTCCCATTAAAGTCAGCATTTGGCCCATTATATCCCCTTTGTCTGACTCAGCTCCCTTTGTAGCTGCATGTTTCATGGATATGTAATGGAGCAGTGGCTGCCTGCATTTGAAAGCAGAGTGAAGGGATTGAGGGAACAGATTGAATCCATCACAGAAAGAGTATGAAACTCCCATGCAAGTAAGTGCATAATATTTAATGAATTGAATCTGGTGCTATAAACAGGCATCTGCCCTTGCGTGCAATACTTCATTTTTAACCCAGTACACAAAGTGTAACGCTTTTTGGCAAATGCTTTAATAATTTATTTGAAATATAAGTTAGCTAAGCGGAATCTCCAGCCTTAAAGCCGGTGGGAGCTGGTAGAGGCTGAAGCAAAAAGGGAAAACTGACCTGTGCGCATCAGTGACATTTGTATAACCTGAGGCTAAAACAGGTAAATGATGAGTCCTGTTAAAGCCATTTCATGTCCTTGTGTGTGAATTTGTCTCTAACTCATAGACGGCTTTTAACTTCCTTATGTCCCTAGTTGGGTAGCTTAGAAAACCAGTAGACGGTGTACTCTCTTAGGGCTCAAGAGATGTGAACTCCATGCTGTTCTTAGCAACATACTTCCTATATTGTGTTTTATCTTTTGTCTAAAAATGGGGGTGCTAACTGCCCTATTTGAAGATAGTAAAGATATTGGTGTTCTTGAGCAATCCTGAAATTGTGGCCATGTACTTTCTTTAGGTAGATGTCACCGCTGTATGGTTAATAAAAAATGTTTTTGCTGAAATATTTGCTGCTTGATATGTTGGGGGTCATAAATGATCAGATTTCTGTGTTCATTCTGAAACCTAATCTAAACCCCTAAAATCTATTCTCTATCCTTTGAAATGACCCCGTGTTAAAGCTTTTCTTTCTGAACAGGGCTTTGGAGCAATTTCAGTGTCACTGTTGCTGCTTCAGTCTTTCTCTTATAAATCTAATGGCAGGCAATGAATTCTGTAGATGAACATGTAAGTGTAGGGTTTAAATACTTGTTTCTGCATATGTCAAAGATTCAGGAAGGATGGGAAGAAGTAGGGTGCAAGTTTTGCATAACACCTACACAAGGACTTGACTTACATGTAGGTTGGTCATACACTTTGCCCTGAAGCAAAAGTCTATCTTACTTATGTGTGCATATGTCTGTCCTTTGTTGATAGAAACCTCTCTGCATGCATTTGAACTTCTGTGAATAAATGTCCATGTGGAGATTTAGGAGTCTGTATGCTAAAAGTATAGATATATAGAAATTCAGTCACATAGGTATCTGAAAAGCTATTTGATAAAGTGGATATGAAAACTTTTGTGTTTGACTTGCGTGGGTGCAAATACGGGCATGTAAGCATGTGGAGAGGGGAAAGTCTGCAAGAAACTTCAAAAATGTAACCTTTAGCTAGGTAGTGCTCTCTGTCCCAAATGCCACTCAAACTTACTATGCTACTGAACAGATATTATGCAGGAAGTGCTTTGTTCATATGGCTCACAGGTTGTCACACCAAAGTCACATCAATTCCTGAGAAAAATTATCTTCACTTGATGCCTCATGTGGTACTGAAAATTGGATATCAAGGGACACAGAGGTGAAATTGGAATACAATTGTTGTTCTGCTGTCTCACAGCAGATCAAACTGGAATCAGCTGGAGGGAGAAGTAGATCTGAGACTGTTTGTGGAAAGGTTCAGAACCAACTTTGTATTTATTTGCAGGTAATGTGTTCCCCTGTCTTTTTCTTTTTGTAGTTTTGGCAGTTTATTTGAACCAGTGTTGGTGGCCTGTTGAAGATGTATTAAAGACGGCTGATCCTTCCAGAGATGGGCTAATTTCAGTAAGGATGCTATTTTAAACAGTTGCCTTTACCCTGGAACTTCCTGGCTAGAACAATCATATGTAATTGTCTCTGGTCTCCTATAGTTCATGCTTTATAACCTGGGGGATCTGGGCTATGTGGTTCACCAAGTACTTCACATGTCTCCCATTCACAGTGACATGCACATTAATCCTCTGTAAACAGTTTTCTGCATGCATTTTATGATTAATTTGTGGGATTTATTTTGTTTTGTTTTTAGTTTACCCTCACTGCCTACTAAAGGAATAATCAGATAAACCAAATTACTACATTAGCAATAACTCTTCATGTTAGTGTTGCTTGACTGACTGATGGGAGGTGTTACTACCCTTTAGAACAACGCCTTATCTAGCTCATTATGAATTTTTTTGCCTTGGGTAATGTTTACATTGTGTTCATTTTATGAAATGGTTGTTATTTAATAGTTTCTATATCTGTAATTCTTTTTCCCAATAAATAATCTTAGGATACAACTACTTTTTCGTAATTTGAGAGATTTGGGTAGCCTGTAGTGTGTTTTCAACTAAGAAATCCGATGCCTACTGCATATGAGATTTGTGTTGCCATGAGGTTGTTAAGTCAGTTCTGTTTCCTATCCAACCCTCTGTGTCCAGCTTTGGTCCTTAATGGTTCTGTTCCTTTATCATCTTTCCCTAATATCTGCCGTACATAGAGTTTAATTATTCACTGAATTAAGTAGGCTTTTTGTGGGTGACTGAACTGGAGGGAATTTGAGATACAAATCCTTGCAAGATAGAACTTGGGGAAGAAACACAGGCCTTCGGGCTTTCAAGCATCTGCTGTATCAACAGAGAATGAAAAAATACATGAAAATAGAAAACTTGCCCCTTCTAGCTCATTGCTAAGAGGTAAGTTGTCATTATTTATGGAAATTCTCATTTTCTTTTTCAGCATTCATATAAAGCTTGTTGGCACCACTT
Source organism: Haliaeetus albicilla (assembly GCF_947461875.1). Lineage (NCBI taxonomy): Eukaryota > Metazoa > Chordata > Aves > Accipitriformes > Accipitridae > Haliaeetus > Haliaeetus albicilla. Next base: position 24,085,684 of record NC_091494.1, on the reverse strand, counting down.
TTTACCTTGATGACCAATATGATCTTGTTCCTTTATATTCCTCCATCTCCCTGTCCTGTTGGTTGTCTAGTAAGAAGCACAGCATAAAAACTAACTGTTCATGTTACACCTAGATTATAAGCTGTTTGGGACAGACTGTATTTATTCTGTTTTGTATAGTGCCTACCTCAGTAAGGTCCTGACCCACTAAAGTTTTTTGATGCTGTGGCAAGACAGGTGATAGGGGAGAGGTGACCAGGATAACACAGTGAATCCTGTCTTTATTTCACTTTTGGGTAGGATTAGATTGCCTTGATCCTGTTTCCAAATCTGTGACTAGTTTGCTGTGACTACAATCAAGATACTTCTTTTCCTGCTGCTTTAGAATTCCTCTCTGTGACAACAGGAGATACGTCAAGCTTCATAAATTGTTACTAAATTATTCTATGCCCTCTGGATAGAGGGTGGAACACTGGGAAAAACTGTTTTTGTTATTCTATCTGAATCAATTCATGAAGTATTTTCCCAAAATTAAGTGTACATGTTTCCTGACCTCCTCCATCCCAGCCCCTTTTAATTTGGAAGCCTTTTATGAAACACAAAATACTATTCTCTGCTTCATTTTTCTTTGGTCTGTTTTTGTTTGTTCTCTAAGGTCCAGACATTTCGAGAAAGGATTGTCCTCTTTGTTCTGAACTACATTATTTTCGGAATGCTGGAAGGGAGTTCAGCTAATGATGCATTCTTTCTACCTCACTCTGCCACCGAGTGTGCCAAGATACTCTGGAGAAATGGCGAGGCTGTTGCCTTTTACTCGGTCAAGATGAAAGGTAAGGTCATTTTAGAGACACATTTCCATTGGTTCCTAAGAGTTAGAAATGTAATCCTTTTGTTTATCTTTCAGTATAAATAATCCTGGCTCTAATTTACATTTTTATATCAAATCTCTCTCAGAATGAATCTGGGGAGCAAACCTTCCCAGAATTTGGAAGCCATCCATATTACTTTCATTTAACACAATGGTTCCAAACTCTATTCTCAGTTGCACTGAGTGATCTGAGGTACTGGCTTATCCCAATAAAATATATTTTAATGCAGCCAAGTAGAAGGTCGTACATCTAGGAACAAAGAATGCAGGGCCTACCCACAGAATGGAGGACTGCGTCCTGGAAAGAATGATACCTGAAAAAAGGAGTACAGTTCACAGTGGAAAACCAGTGTATCAGGAATGGCTGGTGGCAAGAAGTGGCAATATCCTTGGATGTGTAAGAAGCAGTGGCTGGGTTGTGTAGAGGAAGGTGTGTGCACTTGATCAGTCCTGGAATGCTTTGTCCAGTTGTGGTACTCTCAGTTTAAAGGATGGTTATTGATTTAATCATTAATTGATTAACTAGTATAGAAAAGAAACAAGATGTATTTGATTCTTTAGGGATACTTCCACCAGTATAAGCTTTAGCAAAGGTCTTTTATTAAATAGTGAGTTTGTATTAATGCAGGTACATTGCTATTAACCAGTCTAGAGTGGAAAAGGCTTCATTAGAATAACTCTAGGTATGCAGTTGAGTATGTACCCCCATGTAGGAACTGGTTACCAGTCTGCGCTTAAGATTCATGGGTGTCATCTTGATACCAGCAGCTTAAATGTAGAGAAGTTGGTATCTTTGGAGGTAGATTATTGTTCAAGTCAGCAACCGGTAGCCATCTGTCCAAAAGGGGAGAATAAGAAAGAGCTTGAGAGCTGTACAGGTATGGATTGCTTAGGATTCCAGAGGATAGTCTGAAGGTGCCTTTTCTGATAGACTCTCAAAGGCCAGCAACAATAAGAGGTGTTCTGCTCTTCTGCTGCCTTGGGATATGCAAAATCCTTATTCACGCCAAGGTGTAGCTTGTACACCACTGTGCTGGTACAGTGCTACTGTACTATAATTGATGAATCAAGTCTCAGTCTATAATAAAAGAATCTTGTAAATATCTGTGAATATGCTGGTGAACTGGTTTGTAATCAGCAAACACTTCAATTGCCATAGTACATTTTCCTTTAAGTCCATAAATATTTCTGAGCAAAGCTTTTGGAAAGAAACACTTGTATGGGCTGTAATGATTCATGCTTCAGTAAAATAAATTTGCACAGTAGTCTGTTATGGGTGGAGTATTAGCCAAGTTGAAACTGTTTCTGAGTAAGTTGAGAGTCACAGTTTGGTTTTAAACCAGGTCCACATAAAATACAAATTCTTCAAGTCCAGCTTTGTCAGCATCTGTCTCTTGTTGCCAGCGGTTTTTTTCTCTGGGCAGCTATATTTGTTAGTTTTTGGCCTGTGTCACAAATTACTGCAATCTTTTGCCAAAGTCTTTTCGGGAAGCTTGAAACAGATTGTTTTTGCCCCTTTTTGCTATTTGCTGTATGCATTTAGAAAATAATTCCTCTTTCTGAAGTTCTGTGATTTCAATTTCATACCAGCCATGCTCTGGCTGATCCTATTCTCTCTACTTTCTAGGAGAGCCATGGATTTATTAGGCCCCAAACAGGCTAAGATAAATATCTTCTCTTAGAAGTTGTATTTCACATGGTTGTTTTAGATTTTTTTTTTAACTTTTCTTTTTTTTTTTATCATAATGCAAGTTCTTTTTCCTTTTACTGTCCTGGTCAGAACATTTAGTAGGGGCAACTTAAGCACAGGACTTTACATTGTGCTGGACCTCTCTTACAGCTTCTGGTCCTAGGAAGAAATTATTTTCCTCTGTGCCCACCATGTGATTCAGATTCCCTTTATTTCCATGCTCTGCAATTACCTGGCCATTCTTTATAGTTTTGTTTTCTTCATTAGGTAATTGAGACTCTGATGCTGATGTTGTATTCAACTGTATTTCTCATCTGTGAATTTTCCATTATCTACAGTACGACAAAAACCATGCTTCAGTGGAGCCAAATAAGCCAGAACAGATCTGTGGAGCATGGCTATTTCAAACATAAGTCATCTGGGTGAATCATGGAAACGGTGACCAAGGAGGAGAGAGTCTGTTCTATCTTTGCTACAGATTTAGTGTGCCGTTATGCAAACTAAATTTTCAATGGACTTCAGTGATTCTAATTAACTATCTTGGCAATGTTGTAAAGTCATTTCCATTTGCCAGTTCCTAGGTGGCCTGTACAAAGTGAACTTGGTAATTTTGGTCCAGTTCCACACATCCATCCATCTTATGAACATCCTTAACTGGATCTCTTTTGATAGTCTAGCTAAAGAGGGGCAGATGGTCTTGAGCACCCGCCTTGCTCAGAGACGTAGTAACTGCAAGACAAGGTTTTGAGACAATTTGGCAACTACTGACACTGGCCATCCTGCACCTGTTGTGTAGATAAACAGAAGACTCATTCTTCAAGGCTATCACTTTTCATGAGCATTAGACACCTTAATTAAAACAAAATTTATTCATGACTACACAGATCATCAACCTAGCCTCTCTGGTATGTGCCTATTCCTGTCCAATGACAGGCATGCAGCATTTACCACTGGGTATACTAAAGATTGATGAGACGTACTAAGCCACTAATGAGGCTGATAAGACACTTTGTCACGTGCCAAGATAAATGTCTCCAATTTTATCTATGTCAGCGGCTTCCGTATTAGACAGCTGAGGAGTTAGACCTCACTGAATATAGCTACTTAAAGGTACAACACGAAATGACAGTTCCCTGTCCCTGTACCTTTCGTTGCAGACAGCAACCTGAATATGAAATATTTTGCAGAAAGCCTTCATATAGATACTTGGTTTTGAGATATGTTTTATGTTCTTTTAAGTATTTCTATCAGATTTTTTTCTTAGCATGTTCTAAATTTGTGTGAAAACCTCAAAAAGAATGTTTTGTGTAGTGATGCAGGATTAATGATCATGGTTACTGACACTATTTTTTGTGCAGTGAGACCTTGTAATTCCCTGAAAGTTTTTCTTTTTTATTTACTGAGGACTAGTAATTACTGAAAATGGACTTTTACCACCTTCACATAAATGTCAGGAGAATGTAGAAAATTCATAGTGCAAATAAATCAGTAAGGAAGTTGGAGGATGCTATGAGCCAGGAGTGTCTTAGTCCCTTTAAGAATAAAAGAGAACAAACCTCATTTTTTATATACAGCTTTTTTTTTTTTTCCCCTACTGTTAATGTATTACTGTTACTATAACACACAGGAGCAGCCCAGTTGCAGACCAAGCCGTCTGCGGTACAAAAAGCAAAGGAGTCAGATTGTAAAAGCTTGTCCCTTCCCCAGTTCGTTGTGTCCCTTTTGTCAGATCTTAGTAGTAGAAGTGTGGAGAAAGATGGTGTTCTCTGTGATGTGAGTCAAACCAGCCTTAACAAAATTGGGTCCTCTGAGAAGGCTGTAAAACATGCAGTTGATCCAGGAGTAAATGCATTGTTGGCTTCTCATTCATTCTTTAGAGATGCTCCATAAATCACAGTTTGGGAACACCTGACTGCAAGAACTCTAAGCTGATATAAAGTAGGCAGCAAAGCAACTGTGGCCCAGTTTCTGCTTTTTGCTACCCCAGAGCCTTAGACAGTGGTCTTTGGAAGTGGCTACCCAAGCTAAAATCCATTTCACGCCCCTCTTCATATCAGCCTTCGCAAATTTCTTTTAATACTTTGGTGGTCCAGGTGGTATTCTCTAGAAATAAATTCCTGCAAGATAATAGGATTTTATTTTTCACTGATTACATACATTTATTTTAGAAAAAAAAAATTAAATCAGAATTGAAGTTAACCTGACAGACAATAAGCTGAAATCTTGTTGGATAATTGCTTTTGTCTCCCTCTGTTTTCTAGCAATAATATTTTTAATGTGCATATCTGAGGCAGACTGAAGGTTCTGGCTGTAATAAAAATTAAATGACTACATACCAGTCAAGACATGAATTCATTTAATTTTATTGAAGCCAGAACCTTTGTTCCTCTTCTCACATACAAACTCACACAATGGGTTGACCTTGGGTTCTATTCAGCAGAAATATTCCCCACCCTTTACACAAGTACTCAGCCTGCTTAAGGCCTGTCCAAACATGTGAGTGCCAAGCCAACTTGTTCAGCAGGGAAATAGTCAGTATGCACAACCTTGTTTTGTTTGGGTCTGTTGGATGTGGGGACTGGATTGTTTTTTTTTCTGGTTTGTGGCTCTTTGGGAATGCTAATGGGTGTCTGCTTTCCTGCCCTTGTAATATCTGTTTACCATTTTGCTGGCTCATAAGTTGGTCATTTGGCACTCGTGACCTAACCAAACAGATCAAAGGCTTTCAAAGGGCAGACTGTACGAATACTTCCATCTCCATCGCCAATGCCCTTATTTTCCCTGTCTCCTCCCTCACCTCAAAACTTAGTCTCTTTGTGTGTTTCAACAATGAAACAAACCTCTGAACCAAATGTGTGAGACCCTAGTGGTCACCTCTGGGCCACCATTAGCTTATGGTAACCTCTTTGCTGTTGGATGGGAACTAGAGACAAAGTGGCCTTTGTTCCAAAGGTTGGTTTGTTTGTTTATTTTATTTCAAATGGCTGTGGGCTATGACTTCTAATATGTTTCCCAGGGACAAGGTGAAGAATGGCTTCTTGGTTTCTTTATTTACAGTGCCTTAAACATTACAAGTTTTTGTTGTCTTCTCAACACAAAATTAGGAGCACAGACATAAATCACTTGGCTCCTGGGATTGCTGCACTGCAGTCTCATCAGGATTTATAGGAAACAGACTATATGAGGTAGTAATAAACTTATAAGGACCCTTGCAACATGAAGGAATTCTTAAAGCTATTGATTTCATAAGGAAAAGTTTGTCCCTTTCTTAGAACGTATGGTGCAACACTGCTGGAATCCAACATCTCTGTTGGGCTGGCAGCTAACAATGGGACTGGGGATATACTCAATTTTTTGGCTCATGAAAAAAGGGTAACTACCCATCATGTGTTACAAATATTGAAAGGTTATAAACACCACCACAAACCATCCTTTTCCAACAATGTGCTTGAACACGTGTTTGAAGTTAAGCATGCACTTTGATTAAGCAGGGGCGGACCAAGCCTGGATATGAATTGATTGGTTATGTAGTTACATACTCTTGTTGTATGGCTGAGTATGTGTGATGTGGATTCTTGCTAAATGAAGAGCTACAGCCTTGACAAATCAGGGTCTAGAATTAAATATAGTCATGTATGCTTTGCTGAATTGTCATCCTAGAAAAGAGAGTAATCAAAGTCAGGCCTGGCAACTATGAGCAAAAGGTACTAGACACCAACTCAAGGGACCGAAGCAGACCTCAGTTTAAGATAGCTATGGGGTTGTGATAAAGAAAAAAATGGTTCTATTAAGTAAAAGTCTTATACTGGAATTTAGGAACAGCCATTCAATAGGAGATCTGTGAAACTGTGAAATAGGTCTTAAGTGAAGCAATGAAAGTTTCATGTGTCAAGACACTGAAAACTAGACTGAGTGGTACACTAGTAAGTGGTAAGAAAGAAAACCGAGAAGGTCTTGATGAGATTTAAGCAACAAAGTAAGAAAATTTTATCTTTTTCTGTTATAAAGGCCTGGATATCCATTTCTATTTAAATTGCCATGTACCGGGATCGAAGCAGCATAAAATCTTTATAAATATTTTCTAACAATGAAAATAAATCAGCGAGATGTTTCTATGGTGACCTTATCCTATATGTAGGTAGTTGGTGAACTGATGTTGGTCATTCATTTCAGGGTTGAATGCTTATGCTAAGTAGTTTGAGGTTCTGTCTTTATGGTATTGTGCACTGAATGGAAGTTGTACAGTGAATTGCTAATGTACCTCCTGCAATAGGACCCTAAGTTGTTTAGGGTGACATTAAAATTTTGGACCCTGAATGTCTGTTCTTAATCAACTTTCTCTTGACTCCAGTTTGAGTTTACCATACATGATTGCAAAATAAAACCCTTGGTTCTATTTTTTTTTTGACAGTTTTCACTGAGGACTGAGTTTTAATAGTTTGGAGGCTTATACTTGAGTCTGTATTTTGTCCACATGTAAAGCATTATGTCATGTCCCCGTGATTTCAAGTGACTGACTTAGTGTGTTTATTAGCAAGGACTGTCCTTGAGTGAAAACCCTAGTTTAACACTGATAGTAGCAGTTCAAGCGATGGACTAGAAGAAGGTACATGTGTGATAAATTACCACTCAGTAGAAATTGAGTGACTTACAAAGGAGCACTTACAGTATTTTCTTAAAATGCTCCACTCAGTTGTTTATGGCTTTATACCCAAGTGCCTTAATTAGTGTCTATACTCATCAAGTGATGGACTTCCTTTCCTCTGGCCCAGAGTCACTGTGAGCATGAGCAGTTAGGGATCTGTTTCCAGTTTCAGGTGGAGCAACCCCAACACTTCTTGTGTGGTTCTCTTACCAACAAAGGGTTGAAGATGACTGCTGAGTATGTGTTGACAGATAACTGAACGAAATATTCTTTTGTAAAGTTGTCTGTGGAATTTACTGAACTAGAAGATCAAAGACTGAATATGGAGTAAGAGGGTTGTATAACTTTCTGACCAGTAAAAGTCAGAAAGGAGGTGTAAATGATGGGGCCAGTCAAGTTTCATACTTAGGAGTATTATCACACCATTTGGGAATGCACAACAGCAATGTATGCAGAGGCCAAGAGAGCCTCTCTTCTCTCCCTGCAGACATTATGAAATTGTTAGCTTCAACAGTATTGGGAGTTTTCTCTGGAAGCCTTCTTCACTGTCCAGCTGCATCAGGCAATATGGACCTTCTGAGTATTTAGATCATGCTGCATTGTGTGGTTCAGTGTATTTCATGAAAAGAATTTGTGGGGTGATTTACCAGAATAGCCAAAAGCTAAAGGAATATACTGAGATTACATTCAGAATAATGATGCCTTTTCGGGTATAGCCCAGTTATATCTTTTCAGTGAACTTTCCTACATACATTGCCTGTGTACCTAGATGGTCTGATTATGAAGAATTGGAGTCTGGAAAATACTGTGGTGAGATCTGTAAACCACATGTTAAGCAGGTTCTCTCAGTTTGATGGCACAAATCTTCCTCCTGGAAAGTGTTTTACTGTCTATGCAAATGCACTTCAGTTGGGGTCATCCTCATAGCCCATGGAAAGGTATCAGGGCAGTATTTGTGGCTAGAATCACACAGCAGTTAGTGCAGCAATACTGGTTTTGTTTTCAAATTAATGTATTTTTTTACTGTCTGCTTTCAGGGAGCCTATGTGATGGTACAACCAGTCAATGTTACTTGCTGCCGGTTTTGGATACTATATTCGTCCGGAGAAAGTACAGAAGAGATGGCCTAGGGATGAAAATGCTGCATGATTTCTGTCAGTCTTTCATGGCTGAGGATGCCTTGGGGATCAGCTGCCCTATTTCTGCTGCCATGTATCAAGGTAAGTCGTTTGATGTGGAAATGTTAGGTAAGGGTTATGTATAATGTATAAATTTCAATATGGTCTTGGTAGGTTTTTCTTAACTATATAAGAGTTCAGTGCGCTCGTCTGAACTGAACTGTTGTTAGCGTGCAAATGGTTACTTTTCTTGAGACATCTGGAATTTCCTGTAGCGAGGTAGGCCAATATTTATCTAAGACAATGAGAAGCATAGAACTCATGCTGCCTGTTTGACATTTTGCATTCTTATCTCACTCTCTCTTAGAAATAGAACTGTGTCCTTGTCCTAGACAGTGACTTACCCATTTTATTTCACACCACAGGGAAAATAATTGTAAGATGTTGTCAAGCCTACACTATGCACATAATGCTCTTGTAGATACTGCATTTGTAAGAAATTAGATTTAATAAGCCATATACCTAGGCTCTGCTCATTCATCCAGTTACGTCACTTTGTGTTTCATATTGACTGTCTTTGAACATTTGTCACTTTTAGAAGATCACTAAGTAGTTATACGTCTTCTCTGTGTTCAGGTTGAAGTTCTGGTTTTGCTAGTAAAATTTGCAGAAAATATCTGTGCTCACATTATTTATAAAACTGTTTTCTTTAGAAAAGCATTTTTTCCTAAAGTTGCCCCCTCTGTATGGTATACAGTCTTTCCCATCATTTTTTGGGAGATGTTTCTATTCACTTATGACTTTACAGCCATTTCCTAATAAGTGTCAACAAAATTTTGACTGTATCTGTTCTTTCTCTTGGTCAATATGTGCCATTGAATGTATGCAAATATACCCCAATGTATACAAATGTACCCCATGAGTTTCTGAGGTACTACTACTTCTAAATTCAGGAAGGAAATAGTATTGGCAACATTCTTTCTCTGCTCCCAGTAATATCCATTTTTCCTATGGCAAGCATCAATGGGTTAGACATTATGGATCATAAAACTGCATTGTTTATGTGTTAATGCTAGTGATATATTGCAAGACTATGCTTTCATCTCGATTAAGTTTAGAGCTAATAGTGAATAAATTTGACTTGTATCATGTTCTAATTAGGTTTTCTGGGTCCTACTTTTATAAAAATACTACTGGTGTAAATTTAAATTTTGAGTATATTGAAGTCACTGCCTGTTTTTAGTTTTATTGGAACCACAATCTCATACTCTGACAAAAGAATGCAACCCTTTACTCTAAATCGCTGTACTAAATGTGCACAGTTTTCACTAGGATGTTATTTAATGTGCTATAGAGACCTAAAAGCAAGTAAAAAGCCATTTAGCAGATATCTCTATTTTGGCATATGTGTTATTTTCAGTAGCATTTATTGAAATGTTTAATTTAGTTTGGATATCCTTCAATAAAATTAATGACATCGATCTGCTCATTACTGTAAGGCAAATGTTTACATACCAGAATTCGGGTTTTTGTTTTGACATCCCATTGATAAACTCAACTGAATGTTGAAGATAAATTACCCATTCTGTAGTATCATGAGCTACAATGGACAGAGGAGAGCATGAAAATAATTTTGTTGTCTACAGATTGCTGTCTTAGTACAGCTGATGGAACTGATAGAATGGTGGTTAAGGAAAGTTTAAAAATCCCCTTTAAATTTGTGGAACCGTTTGTCCTACAACATATGCCTCCTCTACAGATTTCAGTTTGGTAACATACGCAAACCTAAATATGATTGTTTATCCAAATTATATTAATGTTCAGTATGTATTGACAATGATGGGAATCTGTGGAATATGGTTTCTAAAGGCGACCATACATCTAACACAGGTACCCCTGTTACTCCTCTGTTAGTTCTTCCTATTTCCTGTTTTCCACACCCAAAGAAGTAAATGAACTCCAGCAACAGAGTATAGGGTAGCAGTAGTAAAATGGAGGGTGGTATTGGCCTAAGAACAAACTGATAGAAAGGTTTTGTTTATAAATAGAAATTAGAGTAGCATTCTTAATGGTTAAAGCTGGAAGATACTGAAACACCTTTAATTTCAGAGTAGTGAGGGTGAAAAAACCCTTACTGCTGTTAGTGTAAAACCTGCTAAGTGTCTGGAGATAGTTCTGTGATGCAGTGCCAGAAGAAGGTGGCTCAGTAAGTCATTTGAAGTCCTGTGTTTCTGTGCTCACAAGGAAGTAATCTAGACTGAAGCAGATGGACAGGATTCACTTGTGACTGTTCAGGTCATTCCACACAGACTTTTCCTAAAACCCCCAGCTAAAAGAAAAAAAGGAAGATGAGAAGACACAAGAAAACATTTCCAAAGGAACTAATGAAAGTAGGTCTGAGAGAATGTCGGGGATAGAATACACTCGCTCTTCCACTGCACTTTTCACTCATTCATGCTTTTACCCCTTGGTTTCTCCTACTCAGTTTGCCAGAAATTCTTGCAGACTTATCCCGAGGAGCAGAAGCGACTGTGGGAGGTGGAAGCACCAGGAGATTGGAGCCAGCGAGTGAATATCTGGTTGAAAATTCAGATGGAGTCATCCCCTTCAGGAAGTGAGTTAAAATAAACAGTGTGAACTTGGCCATGTTAGTTATATAAAGATAAGAAATAAAATCAAGGGTTAGGTTGTGATAACAGATAGGTGGTTTCTCTGTTGTTTGCAAATGCAGAAACTACTGAGTGTGCAGTCCTGTTCACTGGTCTTTTCCCAGTAAACAGGACAATTCTTAGAAATTTTGAGGTAATGAAATTGAACTACAGAGCATCTGAGAGAGAGCGAACAAAGCACGGTCTTGGCATAAAGTGGCTGTAACTCCCATTGCAGTGCACTTACAGCAGGGTAGAAGTTAGCCCAAAAAATTCCTGTCGCACAACGCGATGTCTGGGTTATAGAGAGGGGGTTTCTCTTTGAAATTATTACGAAGAAGAAATTTGAATTGCCAATGGGCAATGTGTTTAATTACCTTCAAATTGCTGCCAATACCATTCTTGGATGAAAACAAACATTTTCACTATGGCTTTTGGAAGATTCAGAGTGCCCTCCTACAGGGTAAATCCTTCTTGCTGGGAGCGTTTTCTGCCTACTTCACAAAAGATAGCAACAGAGTAGGAAAACCTTTTGACAGTGCATACAGGGATCTTGTTGATGTAATCTGTTCAGCTGGCTTGAGTGTCCAGACAGGTTCCTCTGCTGCAGGCACACAAGCCGTGATATGCATTAGGTTCCAAAAGGACACACATTGTCTCTTCCTGGAAGTGCAGCAAGGAGTGCTGCAGAGCAAATTGCTCCCATGCCATCCCACATCCATCCTGCTTTCTATTGGCTTGGGGACCTTCAGTTGAGACATTGTGTTTCATCTTGTCTGCAGCACCCCATGGGAGAGTTAAGTCAGAATTTAGCCCTAGGCTGGATTTCTCTCTGAAGCCATTATATTTATGTTCCTCGTGCTTTAAACCAACAAAAACTGGTGTTGCTCTTTCCTTTAATCCATCTTGCTAAGTTCAGTTTATTAATGGCAATTGAAGAGAACTGTGATCAGATCAGCAAGCAGAAAGTGTATCCTGGAGGAGGGTATACTTTCTTTTTTCTTCTTTTTGCCATCTTCTACAAAAACAAACAAAGGAAGAGAAACAACCCAGAACATGGGTAAATATAATTCCACGAGAGTTGCTGTCAGTAAAAAATACACATGAGGCCTGGGAACTGCCTTGGCCAGTTCTGCACATAAGTGAGATATCTCGTATCTAGAAAAAGAGGAAGGACGGAAAGTATAAACCAGAAATGGGTGTGGGTGTGTGTTTATATATATTTATATGGATTGTGAATTGCAATGTGATCTTTGTAGTGGAAGTAAGCAGAAGCAAGTGAATTTGGCACTAAAATGTATAATAAAAATCTGCTTTTTAAATTATATTCTCCACTCTGGTGCACAGCTCACTGGGCATCACTTTCTTTTACACCGAATATGCCGAACAGGCTTTATTTCATCCATCTTCAATGCAAAATCAACCCACTATAACAACAGTATTTAAAACAGTGTGTAATACATTTATTATGTCTGTTTTACATATGGAACCTACTTGTGTGCTTCTTGTGCTTGTATTATCCCAGTACTGTGCATATTATGCACCCAGGGAAATACCAAGGGAGAGTGCAGGACAGATAATGCCTGCTAAAACTAGGGGAGAGTTTCCGTGGTTTTGCTTTGTCCTAAAGGCAGCATTACTCCTGCATAGCTCTGTCTGATAGCTGGTGAGGAAATAGCAAGAGAATTTTCCACGGGTTCATGCTATCTGTTAAGAGTAGATAAAGCAGAAACATTTTCTGAGTGCAAGAATCCTTTATCATCTGACCTAGTGTGCTGCTTACCGTACATGTAAAGAGAAGCTTGTGTTTCCAGAGTTGTTGTATAGGGACACAGAGAGGAAAATGATGTGGCATAGAATGGAAACCACTGGAGTTGTACACTTATGTGTTCCATACACACACAATTATTTAGATTTTCTGCAGATTTGCAGATGACACCAAGCTAAGTGGTGTGGTTGACACACCTGAGGGACGAGATGCCATCCAGGGGGACCTGGACAAGCTCAAAAAGTGGGCCTATGTGAACCTCATGAGGTCCAATAAGGCCAAGTGCAAGGTTCTGCACCTGGGTTGGGGCAATCCCTGGTATCAATACAGGCTGGGGGATGAAGGGATTCAGAGCCACCCTGCTGAGAAGGTCTTGGGGGTACTGGTGGATGAAAAGCTGGACATGAGCCAGCAATGTGCGCTCGCAGCCCAGAAAGCCAACCATATCCTGGGCTGCATCAAAAGAAGTGTGGCCAGCAAGTCTAGGGAGGTGATTCTGCCCCTCTGCTCTGGTGAGACCCCACCTGCAGTACTGCGTTCAGCTCTGGAGCCCTCGGCACAGGAAAGATATAGACCTGTTGGCTTGGGTCCAGAGGAGGGCCACAAAAATGATCAGAGGGATGGTATACCTCTGGTATGAAGAAAGGTTGAAAGAGTTGGGGTTGTTCAGCCTGGAGAAGAGAAGGCTTCGGGGACACCTCATTGCAGCTTTTCAGTGCTTAAAGGGGGCCTATAAGAAAGATGGGGACAAAGTTTTTAGCAGGGCCTGTTGCGATAGGATAAGGCTTAATGGTTTTAAACTAAAAGAGGGTAGATTTAGACTGGATATAAGGAAGGAATTTTTTACAATGAGGGTGGTGAAACATTGGAACAGGTTGCCCAGAGAGGTGGTAGATGCACCATCCCTGCAAACATTCGAGGTCAGGTTGGACGGGGCTTTGAGAAACCTGATCTAGCTGAAGATGTCCCTGGTCATTGCAGGGGGGTTGGACTAGATGACCTTTAAAGGTCCCTTCCAACCCAAACTATTCTATGATTCTATGATTCTATCTTTAGGGCGTCACTTGGGAACACAGTGCTTCATTCCTACTTGCTCTGTTATGTAGAAAGCAAAACACAATGTAATTCAATATTGTCAGCTCCAATCTGGATCTATGGCAACAACTATGAAAATAGACAAGTCTTATTCTCCTCTGATTTCTTAGATCCCCATTGACATTTGCAATGCTATATTTTGGAACAAAATTATTGAGAAGAAAAATTGAAAATTATGCTCGTATTACATCCCCCCCCCCCCCCCCCCCCCGGCACTCAGGATTGAATACTATTAATGTTGTTGTAAGAATTCTGCAATCACAGATATTCTGAAAAAGGTTTCTATAACCCTGAGGCCAGAATTTTGAATTTTGCAAGGTTATGTTGTGGCATCTAGTGGCATTATGGGTAAACTGCAACACTGCGTTTACTGCAACTGATACTTCAGTTTGGATGTGCACGGATAAGTAGACATATATATTTCTGTCTCCATGTATACATATATCTATAAAAATAAAGCTCTTTAGCATATTGTCACACATAGCTGCAATCATTCATTCTGAATTAATTCCTATTGTTTCAAAAATGGAGAGATTTATTTACAACAAATAGTCTCAGTAACCGGAACACAGTGACATTTCTCTTCTGGGGCTGACTGGAGGAACAGAAATTGTTTAATATGATTTGGTCCTAGTTGCTAAATCTACCAGGCAGTGAAATGAGCTGTTTTTGAAGTAGTTTAGTAATATACATAAAGCATGTAAATGTGAAGATAATGCAAAAAATAAGCAGACCGAGCAAGAGTTAAAATCAATTTCAAATGATTGCTTATAATCCTTTATCTGAATTGATCAGAGTATCTGCATTTTCTGAAAGGGAGGAAGGGATATGGGTTTTCTGGGTGTAAGAGATGAATAGATTATCTATTTAGCAGAACTTTCAAGATAAGAAAGACCCAGAGACATTTTGTTGCCAGTACAGTTGTTGACCTTGGTCTTTTGTGGTAGTGTCGTCAGGCACCCTGGTTTGGTTAATTGACAAAGCAAGGCAAGAGGGTTGAAGGTAGCATTCAGGTGGCTTTTTCTGGTGTGTTTTTTAAATGAAAATTGCCATGGAAGTCTGCTAACATTTTTTCCTTTTTAATCTCTTTCGGAGGCAAAACTATTTACCCCATTCCTCCAGAGGCTGAAGTGAGCTCTCACATAGAAAATGCTCAAACCAGTAAACCCAGACAATCAGATGTGGACCAGATGAATGAGGTACAGTGACTAATTTGCTATTTTATGACTTTCTTTTTCATTGGTGGCCTTTTCCCCTTTTAGTGAAGTAGTGAGGTTTAAATATGAGAGTCCATCACAGACAAGTATAGGTGTTTTTTTACTCCTGACTCATAGGTTTATGTGGGTAATCATAGTTGTATAATATATATATATATGTACACGTATAATTGATTCATATAGCTAATTTATATAGCTGTTGTAGTTTGAGAGGCTAAAGACTACAGGATAGTTTTCGCTAAATATTTTAGTTTGATCCTTACCGAGATAAGGGAAGTGTAACTAAGCTGGCATACAGGAAATTTCAAGGTTTGCATATGCAATGGCTTTCTGAACTGAACTGTGATTTTTCCTGTGCCTATACATGGGCTTGAGTGTGACACCTTAAGAATGCGTAAGCCAAGCTCTTTACTGTCCTAATTATTTTATCACACTACTGAGCTGCAGATCTGACTGTGCTTAGCTTTTTGCAGGATGAAGGCCTAAAACAAGCTGAGAGGTTTGAACGAAGCCTAAATCTATTTAGGGGTACCTGTATTTGAGAAAACAAATCAGACTAATGAAGCTTTTTCAAGTAATAAAGAAAAAGGAGAGACGAGTGGAAGCAAAACAAAGAGCTGTAGGGGTTGTTTCCCCAGCACATTTTGGTTGCTGCACAATTAAATCAGTTTGTTTTCTTCAGACGTGGGTCTCCTGGGGGAGCTATGACAGCACTGGCCCCTGTGGTCCACGCTCTTGCGTTATGTGCTGTGGTCATGGCTTCATAGCCCACCCAGCCAGATCAAGGCTCTGTGTACTCCCAGTTTTCTTTGTGCTGACACTTCTGGGAACTCAGGCAGAGCAGCAGGAGTGAAGCTGTTCTATACAAACAATGCAGCTAAGTTTCTTGCCTTGCACGTTTATGGTGGTCTTGGTTGACAGAGGCATTTTGTATTAGGATCAAGTCACAGTTGATGTTGTTTGTGTATAATTTGGTGTTCCCTCTGTCTTGGTTCTAATTTCAGAGCATTGAATATATTCCTGGTGTTGGGAAAGTGGCAGGAGGTGACACAGAAAAAAAAGATGACACAGCAACAGCAGGGACTCTAAACTCACGGGGTCCTGAACAAGAGGACTTAGAACAAGGTGCAAGCAATACTCAGCAATGCAAAGGATTCAGAAAAAGAGCAGGCCCCGGGGGCTTAGTTGGAGACAAGGCCACCAAACAATTTAGAATTATACCATAATTGCATTTTCAAAAATCAGCAAAATCTCAGTATGGTCTTAAAAATTGTAATTGACTGTGCATAATTTGTAATGCTGGAGAGATTTCTTAAGGTAAGATACAATTTTTTTTTTGCAAGACACATGTTCTCCATCTTGTGTTTTGTTTTAAATAAAGCTTTTGTTTGCTAATTGTCCTTTTCGTTTTCTTCTCACCAAGTAATTAAGTAGTAGTTGAGCCTAGTTATTTCCCAGCTCTGAAAAGATTTTATTGGATTGCATGAGATGTCCAAAAGGGAATAATTGGAGGGCTTGTAGATACTGATGTAAGAAGATATTTCTATGGAAACCACATCCTGCATTATGGACGAGAGATACCACAACACACGTTAGTATCAGAATGACAGCTGTAACCTTCCTTTCAAAGCAAACAATTGATCTTGAATTGCTTTAATTTGAGCTTTTCTAGCAGAAAAATCTCCCCTAAACCCTGTGGTGGACAGGATGGCATACAAACTCCATTAATGCAGAAGAAGTTTGGTACAGTGAAGAAGAGTGAGCAAGCTAAAGGCCTTAAAACTGCCTTTAAATTCAGGCACGGTGATCATGCTGTGTGTGAGTTCAGGGTGTTGAACTTTGTGTACATTACATATTGCATGTTTTATTTCCTGTAGGCTTTTTCCTAATGTTTTGCGTTTGATTAACTTGGAATTATGTTATGGCTTGGTAAAGAAATTTAGTTCTTTCACTACAAGCTGGTTATGTATTAGAATTTTTTTTTTTTAGTGGGGAATTTCTAAAGCTTGAATGTTGTATTAATGATTACAGGTGAAACTCTTAAGGATTAGGTATTTAGTCCAGTGGCAGAAGACTTTGCAAAGAGGTAGGCTCAGTGGTGAACAGCAGTAGGGTCTTGATGAACCTGAATAGATCCAGCAGCCTGTAATTCTTATGTGGGTGCCTTGGAACAAGGAGAGTTAGCTGTTTCTTTCCAAAAACTAATGCAGCATTTCCAGGGAGACAGTTCTATAGGCAGGCATTGTAGGTACACTGTAGGGATGTGTATTTTTCCTCCTGTACAGCATAATTTCTCACACATAGTGCTGTCACCCTGTTTTTATTTAAGGTCATGATTTAACATAGCATTTATTCACGTATCCAAGTAACTCCTCCCCTGTTGAGCTGCTCAGTAAACTATATGCCTGAGACATATCAAAATCAGACCTTTCTAGGCATCTCTTTAAAAAAAAAATAAAAAAACAAATCTATAATTAGAACTTAGAAGTTTTTGCCAAGAGGATTAAAACACTGAATTGCGTGCCAGCCTTAATCATGTTGCTATGGTTCTCTTGTCTCAAAGAGAATGCATTTAGGACTAACTTTATAATCAGTTGATCTTCAGGTTGTTGATTCATCAAGTCGCAAAGGGCATGCTATAAAGGCTGCTAGAAACCGTGCGTCCTCCTGTGCAGCAGCCTATATTCTTACTTAATGTATGGTTAAATACATACCCTTTTTTTTTTTTAAAATACAATATTTATGAAGAGTTGCAATACCAGTTGCTCCTAAGTATGACAGAAAATTATTATATCTCTCCTCATGAAAGTTGATGCTGGAGTTGCAGTAGCCTAGCAAACTAGCCTCATGTCTAATTTGCATATAACAATGTATATTATAATTGTGAGCATAAGGTAAACTGGAGTTGTTCCAGCAAGTGGGGACTATTAAGAAGTTTAATCTGATTTAAGTCTTTCAACAAAATTTTATTTAAGAAGGCCTGAGGAAACTGTACATGAATTTGTATTAGAATAAAGAACATGCATAAGGTACTGTGTGTGGAATGAGCAGATACCTAATTTGATTAAATTCATTCTATATCTGGGGACACTTTGAGTCAGAGGAAAAACCAACAATTTTTCAATATCCCCAAACTGAATTTTTATTTCACTCTCTATTATCCAGTGAGCCACTGGCTGCATTAACAGCCACTTTACTGGCTGTTCTCACAGAAAAGTTGCTTCTTTCATCTGTGTAAGAATTGTCTTCCTTGATTACGTTTAGCTTTTTGTTTTCTGTGTAACGCTTTTTCATCAAAAATGCTCATGATGGCAACTGGGCATATTGTAGAAGTAAGCAAAGGTGCATTTGGTGAGGTGGTGTTGGCAGATGGCTTGGTACTTTCTAAAGAAAGTGATCACGTCATCCTTCTAATTAAAACGTGTAACAATTAGGGATGTTCTACATTCAGTTCATCTGTCCTGCCTGGCAAATGAAACACAGCGAGCAGAAACAGTAGAATAAGAGGATACAGACATTTGCCCATGATCTATATCCGGTAAAGGACCAGAGCCAGGAGTTCTGAGTTCCTACTTAACAGTACTAAACTGCTGGGCTACAGGTTGCAGGAGGACACATGCTTGCTCCATATTATTTCAGAAATGCTGACTTACAGAACAATTAGTCTGAATATTGATTTTGTTTGGTGTTGGTTTTTTTTGTTTGTTTGGGGTTTTTGTTGTTATATTGTTGCTTTAAGGTATCCAATTAATTTAGAAGCTTGGACCTACAACTCATTCTTGGCAGTCTGAAGCACTTCTTAGTGAGATCACAAGAATCCAGAGACAGTCTGAAGCAGAAACAGATCCAATATCTTCACTGTCTTAATAGAACATAATAGAAAAAAAAAAGACCCAAGAGCACAAACATCTTTTTCTCACAGTGGAAGTTCTTTTATTTGAAAGAAATCTGCATTTACTCAAGGGTAGGATGGTTTCAGAGTGCTGGAAAAGTTGGCAAAGGCTTGAAAGAGCATTCCAATTTTTGGAGTTAAGTTTTCAAACCCTTGGATTTAATCTCTTTCTAAATCTACACTCTGGTGGTTGTGGCTTGACACAATGGTATTTCTGCTTAGGAGACAAGGAGGCAAGTCTGTGTGTGTGAGAGAGATGGCAGACCTGCTGAAAGGAAATTTGTACCTATTGTTCTTATAAGCATAGACACTTAAGTCTGGCTTACAAGTAAGATGCTAGATATCAACATTAGTGTTAGCAGTGATTTGGGTGGGTGTGTGCCAACTAGATAAAGTGTTTGAATCGCTCTCAAGACAAGTAAACATATGGATTTTAAGGCTAGAAATTTCATTACATTAATCTGTCATGATGTTTCACATAATGTAAGCCAGACAATTTCATGCATGGTTGCTGTATCAAAAATCATTGGTTTTGGTTGAAACAACCCATTTTTTAGAAAGATTGTTTTGATTTGACAGTTTTGACTTTCAGATGTTGGGCAGTGGGAAATCTGCCACATTCATTGGCAAGTTGTTCTAAAGTTCTGTGTTTACAAGTGCGCCCCTTTTTTTTAGTCTGAATTCATTTTGTTTTAGTCTCCTATGATGGGTTTTGCTTTTCTGTTTAATGCTGAGCTATGGCTCTGGTACTATCAAGGTTCTCTCAATGTGGGGATGGATACCTTGTGGTCCATCATGACATCAGTGAACAGCACTGTTTTTTGGATCTGTCTCTGTGAGGCGGATTTTCCTGACCTTGATTCATTCTTCTTGTCCTTTCAGAGAGATTTTCGATTTTTCAAATTCCTCTTAGAAGCCTGAACATCATCAGAGACCCAGTTCCAGTTACAATCACACTGACTGTTACGGGTTAGCATTTCCCGGCTGCTATGACCTGTGGTTGTAAATAATCACGGGATTCTTTTGTGCTTGCGGGTGTCTTAATGGTGAACATGCTCTGTAAAACTTAACGGCACAAAGGAATTAAGAGGTATCTGTTTTAATGTGTTGACTTTAATGGCCACAATGGCTGCAGCGTACTACTGAAAATGTAGCCGATCCAGCGTCATCTTTATTGTTACCACGAGATGGCACCATTACATAGCTTAACATTGTCGTCGTTTCTTGGGTGCTTGAGACGGTGCCCAAGATTTAAATACATCACTGGTTGTCTTGACTTCTTCAGAGAAGGGTTACCAGTTCAGAGAAAGGAGGACGAGGGTATGGTAAAGCTTGTCTTGTGTTTGCCATTCAATCACATTTTATCTGTGGAGTTTGTCTCCAGTGGGCCCTGGGTTGATTTTTTCAAATATTTGTGAAGCCAAGATGAAGTCGTAGAGTAGCACAAAATGTAAACTGCACCCAAATTGTTCCCCTTTGTACTCTTGTATCATCAGAAAGCCTGGGTGGGACTTTTCCATGTTGTATTTCATGGTTTCCCAGCACAAAATGATTCTACCTCAGTTGTTTGACAGATAAGTTGAGCATCTAATTTTCATTTCTGTCCCTGCTCTGTCTACCACATACTTTGCATCAGAGTACTACTTTGACTTTCTTTGACTTTATTTTGTGTAATAACAGCTGCTATGTAATATGCTGTTAATATTCTCATCATTAGAAAAGCAAGGATGGTCTGTATTTGCCCTAAAGGCCAAGTTTCTTCCTTTGCTACTGTGTTCTATATGTGACCGTTCCGAGGGAGAAAAGAGCAGAGTAAGCAAGCAGACAATTTAATCTAATTTTTATTTTTAAATTTTTTGAAATGTGTGATGTTTAGTTTAATTGATAAAATAATACTTCCGTGCAAAGATAAAGTTGTACATTAAAGACAGCTCTCCATCCTAATCAGCGATTGTAATGCAAACATTTGAAAGCAAGTCATTCTCTGTTCTTTCACTTGCTTTTTGAAAGCCCAATGCTAACTCTATTTTTGGGGTGATTTCCCAGTCCTCCAGGCCTGCAGTATCACACTCCATGATTAGCGTGGCATGACACATCTGTCTGCTAAATGGTAGGAGCTCTGAGCAACTCTTAGGGTTTATCACATCAGTAACTTGGACCAATATCCTTCCCTCCCATCTCTGATGACATTAATGTATTATGGGATCTGTTTGGACACTCATGGACTGCTCTTGAAGGATCTGCTAGAATTCACCTTATAGAAAATTCTGATGCCTTCTTTCTGCTATGATTTTTGTGAAAAGATTTTAGAGGTTTAGAAATACAAATTAAACACTTCTAAATAACCTCTTTTCACTTATATTACTTGATTAGGAGAAGTGAGCCATCCAAAAGACTGCTTTGTAAGTAGGTGCCAAAGTAGGAAAAAACAGCTAACTTGTCTGAACTCATTAGTCTGAAAAAACAGACTAACTTGGCACCTTTGCATTGACTGTGTCCAAACAAAGGCTCAGTGACATCCTTAGAGCTGAGTGCCTATCTGATGTAATTAGGATTGATTCTGAGTGACCCACGGTCCTAAAGAAAGCCTTGGCAGGTCAGTAAAACACAGCAGTTGATTTGGAGTAATTTTGGGGTGTTCAAATCCACATTTTAGTGTCTTTCCCTATGGAAGAAGAAGGGAGGGAACAGTCTAAATTTCGGTACCTAGCTGGATCCTTCTTAACATTTGCATATCAAGGATGTCGCAGAAAAAGACAAAATTAACATGTCCAAATAGACTTTCTGTTTTGTCAAATTTATTGCTCAACTGCATGAACAACGAATGCATCTGCTATAGTTAGTTGCTTGGTATTGACTTAGGGCTTTCTTTATGTATTTCTTGTTACAGATGAGCATGCAATAAAATTTAAGTACACAGGAGACAAAATTAGAAGCTTGTAATTAGCCTGTTTTTCAATTTGTTTCCTCTTGCAATCCAACTTGATGGTAAAGTCCCAGTTTGATCTTCTCTATTTGTCTTAGACTTTATCCTTGCTTTATTGAATTTTTCTATCTTGAAAGTTGTTGGGGCTTTTTTTGGTAGTGGTGTTTTGAAGAAATCTTTTTGGTTTTAATTTAAATTGAAGGCTCCATTTTTGGAAGATCAATAAACTCCATCTGGAAGAATTCTTTTCTCCCAGCCACCTGACACTTAGATTAAGTTGAACTTTTTTTTTTTTTTTTTTTTTTAATTCTCAGGGAGGAGATCAGAGGTTGCATTCACCATGATGAGTACATTTGGGTATGTTGGTATTTATTCACCAACATCTGATTTGTAAATTAATAGCTCAGCCTCTCTGGACTGTGGTATGTTAAAGGCCAGTGACCATGAGAGGAGAAACCCTTCAGAGCTATGTGTGCCCTCTGGTCAACAGGAGTAGCCTTGGCTTAAGGGCATTAATTTCATGCTGCTTTTAAAAGATACAGCTGTGCAGCATACCTTCAATCCTCCTACCTGGAACCAGTAGTCCTGTCCCAGCTTTCTGCAAGGAGCGGGGAGGGAGAAGAGAAAAACCCTTCCTAAAAAGATTAGTTCAACTGACTAATTTTCTAAGTTTCTCCTTGCTTGGCATGTCCCCTCTCCTCCAAGCCTTTGATAAGTATCTTAACTAAGATGCATTTTAGGTAAATGCTGTCTTCAAGCCTCATGATATAAAAGAGCTTTCTGATTCCCCCATCCTCTCCAGATCTTGGGGCTGGTTCAATCTTTTTTAAAGCAATTTCTCTTGTGCTGCATGCAGAGCCCATCTGCTGTAATACAGACTGAAATGCTGCTTTTATCCCTGTTTGCGTAGAAGGTTGGTGGGTAAATCAATTGGAGTGAAAGACATATTGTCCCTCTTTGCTCTATGTCACAAGCACAAATATCTTCCTTTTAAAGTGTCTCTTGGTAGAAGCCAAAGCCTTTGGCACAAGCCACCTCTGCTAGTTTGACCTCTTTTGTGCATCTGGAATGGAGGAGCAGCTCTGAGAAGCACAGAACAAAACCAGCAAAATAGCAAGAGAAAAGGTCAAGAAGGGGTCTTGCTCCCTGTAGACATCAGAAGTTTCTGCAAGATGATATTTAGCATGTCCTGCCTGAACAGTTAAGGCATCAAAGACGCTAGCACTTCGATAGGTAATATTCTTGTGAGTTGTCAAATAGATTGCAAAGCACATTGCTCTGCCATGCTGGGGATGGGAGGGAGGGACCTTATGTCTTTCTACTCATTGAGACTGAGAGCTTCAGAGAGCCTTTGGCTTCCAACAGATGGATATACCATGCTGTGCTCTGTCCTTGCCTGGCTTTTGACTTACAGGCCTAAGCTTACAGAGTGGTGCTGTGGTCCTACAGAGGAATGGGAAAGCAGGTTTCTACCAAAGACAGAGCTGACATCAGTTATGAGCAATGGAAGTGCTTGCAGTGACTTACTCTCAGACCAGCTAGTCTCTTTGATTCAGCACAATTACAATGACAGAGATGATTCCCTGTCCCCTCCCATTCCAGCAATGGGATCTGAAGGGGTGGTAAGACATACTCTGATAATTCACCTCTCAACTTTGCAGGGTCAGGACAAACAATAGCCAAGGGAAAAAGCCACTGGTATTGGGAATCCAGGAGGCAGCCGGTATTCTGCTGCTCAGGACCTAAAAATGCAGGGAAATACAACCCTGGCAGCTTTGATGCTAGATTATTCTCTATATTTTTACCAGTGGATTGGTGTAACTCTGATCAGAAAGAATCATCTTTGCCAAATCCCATGGCTGAACCCCTGCGCAGGACAATAATCTCATATGGTGATGACATGGGCTGATTTGTGTTCTTCATTGTTGTTATAGATTTTTCACAGTTCCCTGGTTTCATCTGCAATTTTTCATGCACAGGCGCAGTTCTGCTTCTCTCCTTTTGTATCCTGCCCAGGAGTAGCATGGAGCCTCAGTCGAGTCTGCTTTCCCTCACAAAACCCTGCCAGTATCTGCAATTGATTCAAAACGACTTACCCTGGATTCACTTGTCCTTACTTAAAAATAAACATGGACTGCCAGGTTTTATATATAATACCTGAAAAAAAGAGAAAAAAAAAGAAAGAAAGAAAACAACCAAGCATAAAACAACCAAGCATAGGACAGAACTCAGTTGATACAGAGGCACATCATATAATGCCAATTTGGCTAAAATCTTTCCTGAACGTTGGAAGTCATCCAGGGTGAAACTCACTGTGTTGCTGCTTTCTGAAGCCAACCTTGCTCATTCAACAACCATATTGGTGCGCATCGGTCCTGCCTTTCTGGCCGCAGCATCCAAGTAGTTTGAGCCTCGCTGTGTCCTGATAGTGGATATTCGTGGCAGCCAGCATTCCATGCTGTGCGCTGCTGCTAAGGGAGCAGTTTGAACCCAGGGATGCTCAGACTAAACTTAATAGCTGACTAATAGCACCACTTGTTGAGAAATGCCATTTGAATCTGTGACTTCTGATGATGAGGAGTGAGCTCATTGTGAGCAAAAACTAGCCAGGATGTATTTTGGGCTTTGTTAAATTCCTTTAAAGCTTTCCAAGTAATTTGCAAAGGTGCAAATGAGAGCTTTAGTGAGATGGTAGGTTAAGGAAGAGAATGAGACTGTTGGCTTGGAGGAAGGGGGGCAATGAATTAAAGTGCCTTTGTGGAAGTAAGTGTCCTTCTACATCAGACTGTAGTTTCCACCTCCCTAATTAACGTTGTTGTTTCTCTTCTTACTGTATTGCAAGCTATCCTAGCCTGACCTATTGGTTCACAAGATGAAAGGGGTTACCTAATCAGAATGGAGATCCACTCTACTGGCTTACCTAAATCTTTACTAAAAAGTATGATATCCATGAACGCAAATAGAACAATACATCTAAGAATTATGTATCTGGGAGGGTTTTTTTGGGGGGGGGGGGGGCGGGCGTGTCGCGTCGTAAAAAAAGGAAAAAAAGTCCATGTTGCTTTGAGGTTATTTTAAAAACTGAAACTGAATAGGTCAATACCCCTTAAGCTTTTTGGTCTTTAGTTCTCTTAATGGTATGGCAGAAATCGTTAATTGTATTATTAAAAAAGCTTTGAAGACTGTATTAATGTAACGTGACCTCGGATCAGTCAAGATCACATTTTCATTATGATTAAAAGATTCCTTGTCCTGAAACATTGATCTCATCTTCAGCTGAATGTGTCAGGCGGAGAGGGGAAGTTTCACGTCCGGGCAGTAGATGGCAATATTGCATTTCATTCTGCAGTGTGCTCTGCTATAAAGGCTCACCTCGGAAAGGGGCCATGAACTTTTTCCCTCAGCTTCCAAGAGCAGGTTTGCACTTACATAGTGTATTAAATATTCCGGAAGCAAAATAATTCGAAATTCCATTTTGAATCCAAATTTCTTCAGTGACTGGTGTCAGGTGCCTGTGTCACAAACTGCAGCACCTAAACAGTCTTGATCCTGCATGTCAGCTCTGAGAATGGACATTTGCATGTTAGGGACCATCAGCGTTGTCTGTCTTGTAGCAGGGATTCAGTGAAGCAGTATATGACCCCTGAAATTAACATCTCCCACTTGGTTACTGTGATTTTTCCTAGCTTTTTCGTGGATTTTCCACCTTTGCATCAAGAGAGTGAAAGCTGTATCAACTAGTTTAGTTTATATCACGGTTGGGGAAGTTCAGAAAGGTACCTAGCTAACATGTTGTCTTCCTTTGTACTGTAATATTTGGACAGACCTTATAGCAGGTCCTGGGGAAGATGAGAAGAGACACTTTGCAAAGAGCTAGGAATCAGGAAGGTGTGTGTTATAGGGTCTTACACTCATCGACTGTGCTGTGCCCTAACGTGCTATGCTGCTGAGTAGGCGGACAAGGATTTCAGAATGAAAGTGACATCTGGGGTCAGCGATTTATGAAAATGAAATATGCTGTGGCAGCCCGAAGACACAGTGTATGTAAAGTGCTACTCCTTCCTTGTCCTGTGGGCATATGCCATGTGTCTCTGCAGTTTTGTGAGGTACCAAGGTAATTGCCTTAAAACTCCTTGCTACACAGGGTGTTGCAGGATGCTAGCACACACACTAAGTGATGGGAAGCAGAGGGGTGTGCTGGCTGGTGTTAAAGCTTTAGCACTGCTGACTTTTCTATAAATAACTGCTGTCTGCTGTAATAATTGGTCACATCACAGTCCATGGTGATCTTTTATATTATTGCTGGCTGCTGGAAAACTCCTGGAGGCGTAAAATAGATACCAGGAAGATCCTGCACTCAGCAGTGTGTTTCCCCATGCGGCACAACAGAGTAAAAGAGAAATAGTGTTTACAAGGAGCTGATGAAGAATTTTCTGCAGTGGGAAGGATGAAAAAAAAGAGATTGCACCTCCAAAATGATAGCAGCAGGCCATCTCTCATGCAGGATATTGCTGGGTCTTGTGGAAAGAGAAAATCTTCATAGGGTTTCTAGTGGTGCACTGAATGGGTATTATTATTTGCCTCTGACTTACTTACGGTTATTTTTCAGCTCTCCATAAAATAACAGTGTCTTGCAAGAAATTGAAAACTAGAGAAAAAAAACAACAACCCAACTAGGTAATTGGCTTGTGTGAGATGTGTGGGGATAAAATGTGTAGTGTTCTCTATCCTGAAGGATTCAGAACACTTCACAGACCAGGAATGCTGAATGCTAGGTGCCACCCTCCCTTAAATGCAGCCAGCTTGGGGTGAGGCACAACACTGAGGTGAAGCTGCCCAGCATCAGGAATCAATGTTTGTTTTAAAGGAAGGCAGAAAAGAACTGGAGTTAGATGTTCAGGAAATGATTTGAGTGGAAAGGGTTGAATTGGCAAGCTTTGCTTGGTAGCGAGCATTTGAAATAGTTACTATCCTGAGAACCGAGAGCTATAGTGAACTGCTGTAAAACTGTAGTGGCTTTAAGGTCACCAGGTGAGTGTGTGTGTGGGGGGGTGTATGTGTGTCCTCACTTTGTTTCTGCCTCTGTCTTAAGATGCATTTGCCCCTCTACAACACACAGTGTGGTACACTACATGCATTACAGAATGCATGCTTCACTGGTGTAATAAAAACTTTGCTCATGTTGACAAAGAATTTATTAGAACTGAAATCTTTCCAGCATTACACAGAAGCTGGCACAGAGAACAGGACTGTGGAGGAACTTGTCAACAGCCTCTCAATTGACTTTTGCTGACTGATATTTCAAGATTAGGTGCTATTGTAGGGCATTTAATGTAAGAAAGGATTGCTGCAAGATCTTAGCTTCTGTCCCGGTTATTTGCTATTGGTGGGAACTCTTTGGTTCCAGCAGTTTGGTTCTTTGTGATTTGGAAGAAGCATTCAAAGTCCACATAGCTTTGGGTCAGAAATGTATTCTCCTTCAAATTATGCCAGGAAAGTGTCAATGTGACAGAAGTAGGGTAAAATGTCTACAGGGAAGAGAACAGCAGGATGCTTTCTGTGGCCTCAGCCCCACCAAGTCATTCCTGGGGCCTAGCTTGAAAGCAAGCTATATTGCTTGCTGTAAAAAAGGCAGATACTGTACAAAAGCCATTGCTCACTTATGAAAAAGTCTAGCCTATTCTGGCATGGATTTGCTCATCCAGAAAAGAATTAACTTGCTGCGATTGGGCGGGCTGCCTAGTTGTAGTAGGACATTATCTGCTCTATATACTGAAGTCTCCAAAGCAATGAAGAATCTGGCCCTTATGCAGCAGAGCACTCCAGTAACATGAGACTAGACTAAGACTTACACCTGCTGATCTTCAGCCTTGGTGTCAGCCCTGCTATATGACAGTATCAGTTTATATGCGTGAAGGTGTATACCCAGAGCCATATTCAGAACACCTGATCATGTTTAACTTTCTTTGGTTTCCTGTCTTCTTCCAGCCGGGATCCACTAACTATATAGCGATTGCCCTCAGTTGTTCATTGTGCTCATGAAGTTGTGTGCCTGTATTTATCTTAGGTGCCATCATAAGCGGCCTGCATATGGTCTGTGTGTATGGGCTGGTCTTAAAATTTTGCAACAACACTGTAATGACTAATTTATAGTAATTGCCCCTCACACAGTAAAAAAGCAAACAAACTAGAAAAATTGTGGAGGTAATTGGCAATTGATAGAATAGACTGGAGAAATGGGAGGAAAAACTTACTAATATCTGAAAATCCAGATGGAGGATTTCAGATGTTTGCCTTCATTTGAATACTGCATGGATAGGAATTCAGCACTGAGACTCCTCAAACTAAAAGTGAAGATGTTGAGAGGAGACAATACCCATTCAGAAACAGCAAAGATAGTGCTCTGTGAGAAGAAGGAAAGCTCTGGGAGTGTAAAATCCCAGCTAAAAACAATGCTGCCATCAAAGAAATGAGCACATCTGGTGTAGCTTCTTGAGACCCAGCAGTAATCCTGAGTGACCAGTTTGTATTGGGAGAAGACAACAATGAAACAAAAGAGTTATGTTTGGAGAAGACTGTGGTCTGCAAACTGCAGTACAAAAGCTTTTCTCACCATCTACCTTTGAGGACTGTGCACCAGAGAAGAGCCCCGCCAATCTTCTGAAGTCAAACTGGTGCTTTCCACGCTACCCTGTGCTACCCTGGCACCTTGCAGAAAGATAAAGGTAAGCTGGTGAGACACCTTCTGCCTCTTTCTCTTATTGAAGCAGTTCTTTCTCCCTCAGATGACTAGTTCTCATGGCAAGTAACTAAATTCAGGAGGGAAGGGGAGCTTCAGCTCCTAGATTGCTGATGGAGAGTTAGATTTGTGTTTCACTAACATAATTTTTTTGCTCTCATCTTCAGGTACCAGGAGAAGAAATGAGCAAACTCCTCTGACACTGGTTTTCACCATGACAGTAATTTGAGTAGAAGCAGCTTTGCCTGCAAATAAATAAATAAATATGATATGAAAAGCTTCGGATGGAGCTGCCATGTTCATTCTTGTTTCTAAAGCCCCCACAGGCCATGTCACATATGTGGGTCATGAGGTCTATCGATTATGTGTCAGACCCTTAGGTGTCAGTAATCAATAACACTAACCTGCAGAAAATGCAGCAGAGATTTGCTAAACCAACTCTTCACATTGTTCTTTTTCTTGTATTTAAGTTTTCTATGCCTCACTAAAAATAACTGAATGCATACCAGCAAAGGCAGGGGAGACAAAAACATCATTTGGCTGCCAACTCATTTACTGTCCATTTTCATCTGATTCTGCATGGTTCTTGGTGAGAAGACAGGATGAGGAGGGGCAAGACAGGAAAGGATATTTCCAATTGAATGGCTTCTGAGAAGTAGAAATGAAAGTGATTGAGTTGGGAGGACCTAAACATTTTGACCCCGACAGCTTATTAATATTTAACAAGGTGCCAGATTTTTCTTTGACACTGGAAATTGTTGCGACTGTCTGTCTCCAGCAGACTGAGTCTGCTTTCTTAGTCCGCCATATCTAATGTACCTGTTT
This sequence comes from Haliaeetus albicilla, assembly GCF_947461875.1. Classification (NCBI taxonomy): domain Eukaryota; kingdom Metazoa; phylum Chordata; class Aves; order Accipitriformes; family Accipitridae; genus Haliaeetus; species Haliaeetus albicilla. The sequence goes on along the minus strand of NC_091494.1, from coordinate 24,056,274 downwards.
CCAGTCATGAATAGTCCGTATTTACAAATGCTTTCCTTTATTTGTTATTTCTGAGAATAAAGAAGGTAGTTTGGCAGATTAAGTTGTGAATTTTTTCATTTAGACTTCATATCGCTTTATGTTCTCAATGGGTCACTGAGCAGACTGTGGTTTTCTTGTGTTGATTGTGGTTTTTAGAATCATTCCTCAAATAACTTTTAACAAAACACTTATTTGCCTGTTTAGTTTGCAGGTTGCTTGTGAGCTGTTCACTGTGTTACATCTTTTAAATGCAAGCCGCTCTGATGAGATAAATATCACAATTTGGAATTTGTATTCTTATTTTTGCTTGTATTAATGCAATACTTCAAGATGGTATATGAAACTGGGATCCTATTGGGGGTAGGAGAAAAGTCTACGCCATAAAGATAATGCAGCATCGAACGAGCAACACTCAATAGAGGAGATGAAGTGTAGGAGAAAATAATATCTTTATGTATTATTTAGGTGGTCTGCATCCCCAGTCTTTTGGTTCCTGTCTCTGTCTCTCTGCATTATCTAGGTGGATTAGCTTCCTAATGTAGATGCAGAGACCTAAGTGACTTTTCCAAGGTCGCATAGAAAGTTTGTGGCAGAGCTGGATATTGAATCAGTTTACCAAATCTCATTCCAGTGTCCTGAATATGTTTTTTAAAAAAAAGACTTTCAAACATCCAAAAGCATTTATCTTTCTGTACTCCCAATTAAATCAGCAAAAAATTAAAAAATTCCCTTTGCTAAAGAGTTAGTTTTGTGTTAAATTGACAGAGAGGATCCCTAGATTAGAGAGCTGTTGGGTTTGGCTTTAGGAATTTCCAGTCAAGACCATGAATTCTCAATGCTATTTTTGTGAATGCTCCACAACATGGGTGTAAACTTTGAGTTTCAGTGTTTAGGGTTTTCTCGTGGAGATACTTGTCCGTCTACTTCAGTAATTATTTCATTGCATCCCAAGACCGATGTGAAGGAACTTCTGTCTTTTTGGCTTGTTTGAAGAGTAGTCCAGAATACCTTTTAAAATATTTTACTGCTCCAGCTGCTCTGTAAAGTCTGATTCTGATAATTCATCTGTTCCCCTTAATAGAACTAGGCAAACATTTGGTAATTTGAGTTTACAATGTGAATTTATGCCTTGCCATTGGGGAATTGGCTTCCATTTTTGCATTTAGAAAGTTTTAAAATGAAACCTGAAAATATTTTTCCCTTTCTTTACAGTGTTTACATTGCAAAGCACCCTGTTGCTGCCTTGAGCTTTCTGCATTGTGTAAAATCACTCATTTCAATGATAATCCACTTACAACTGTGCTCAGTTACGCACTTGTGCTGTGAGTTGCCAAGTATTTGCCTAGTTTCAGAGGATAAAACCTATTTGGAAAAATTGGGTAAAAAGTGAATGCTAGGAGGGGTAAACCTGGAGGGAAAGGCTACCGGGGAGGAGGAAGGCTTGAAGTTGAGAACAGAGGTACTGGAAGACAGATGGACATAAAGAAGAAACATGGTAAATGCTGAAAAGGCAGAGGATCATGAAAGAAAAAAAAAATCAAGAAAAGAAAATATGAAAGCAGTGTGGCTTGGTGGATGAGGTCTGGTCTAGCAGACGGAAGAAAAGATTTATGCCCAGCTTTGCATGTGAACTTCTGGGTGACCGTGGACCATTTGTATTGCCTCTTTGTCCTCAGTTTCACCTTCTGTAAAATAGGTCCTGTGGTACTCACCTTCCTCTGAGATGCATGGATGGAAAAGGCTAGACAAGAGCTACAGTAACACTGGTTATTCTGATTTATCATTTTTCCTTTGCTAAGCCAGCATTTAGCCAATGGCACTCTGTCCTTTCACTTGTAGGAGAACTAAAAACCTAAAGAAAGAAAAACACACTCTCTTTCGGGAAAGGAGGGAGGCTTTTAATTATTTAAGCATCTCCTTTTCATGTTGCTTCTGGTTTTTTAATCGTTATCATTATAGTTGTTAAGGCTATAGGCTCTACATAAATCATTTAAATAAATAATAAATAAGTCGTATCATTAAGTAATACGCTGGTATTATTTATGGCTGTAGGGAGAGGGTAAGAATACTGTGGATAAGATTGTGTTTAAAATGAAAAGAAGCCTTTGTTAGGCTCATGATTTTAAACACTGCCTTCTGGAATTAAGGCATGAGCTTTTGGAAACTGTCCTGGGAGGTGGATTTGCTCTGAAAGAACTAGCCACCAAATTGACTGTCTCTGATTCTGCTGTCCATTGGGCACATCACGTGTCCCACAGCGTGGCCCCTGCTGAACACAGTCCTGTCTTGCAGACCTCTTGTTCCTCTTGTTCTTGATGTTTTTTCTTAAGAAGGACCAAAGGTTTCACATCAGGCAGCACTCGGCATTGTGGTGTTTTGAATGGCAATGCTGTCCTGGGCAGACACTACGGTGTTGTCAGGTTTTACAACTGCTCAGGTCCTACGGCAGCACACGTAGAACATTGCCTCCAAGTTATTCCTTTGCCTAAGAGGATAAGGGCTTGATATTTACTGGGCTGCTCTGAAAGTCTTTTCTCACAGCTTTACCACTGAAATCCTCTCTCGTGCAGTAAAAGCAGAAACAGTCATTTCAAGTTGGAATGTATATTTTTATAATATGTATTTGTAAACAAAGTTAGGAAGGTATCACTTCAAAATCTTATTTCTGAAGTGAAAAATAAAATTAATTTAATTTTAAATACGTGGTAGTTATTAACTTTTATTTTTGCTCTGAATTTTTGTTTGTCTGAATTTTCCATACAATTTGAGTATTTGAAAGAAGAAATTTGTCCCAGCTAGTCTTGCTTGTGGCTCATCGTTCCAAGTGGCTGGGGAAACATCAGTTCTGTAATTTGGTAAAAATAAGCAAGACAATTATAGAAGAATTATCAGTGGGTGATGAGAAGTATAATTTTATCAGTTATTATGTTTTTGTGCAGGGTGATAAATATCTTTACCGAACTGGTACCTATAAATGCTTAACTTTTTCAGGAGGACTTCTTAAACTCAGATGAGTCACGTGATCCTTGGGACCTGCCCTGAACACGGCCACGCTGCCGTGCGTGGGAAAACCAGTGCATGGCAATGGTGCCGTTCCACACTGCATCGAAGAGCCAAGTCTGCAGTGAAGCCTTGCAATGCCTTGTGTGCAGTAGGACAAGACACAGAGCCAGTCAGCATCCCTGCGAGGCTGGTCAGTTGCACAGGTAAAACTTTGGGTGCCTTTTAGTCTTGACAGAGAAGACCAGGGGAAGGAACTGGGCCAGGTGCTGGTTGCTCTGGAGAGTTTGAGATAGAAGTAGAGCAGAAAGAGAAGGGAGAGCAGGAGGAGGCCTTTGCCACTTTGGGGTGGGCCATAGCACAGCTCCTATTGCTGGGAAACACTTTCCTGCTTCTCTAAGGTGTTACAGCCTTATTTTTTGACCTTCTCCTCAACCCCAAAAGTCACAATTACAGGTTGTTCCCATGCTGCTGCCTACTTTTTCTGTACCTTAGGCCAGCTTTGGTGGGAATCATACCCTTTCGTCTCTGGAAGCAATGGGTTTTCTCTTCCTAGGAAATATTAAATTTCACAGACTGGATTTTCACAGTATACAGAGACTCAGAGACACAGACAGCAAAAATATATGAGGCTGACTTGCATGTTGCCTCCACCCTTGAGAGAAACACATGGTGTTTAAACCCACAGCAAACTCCCACCATTACATGCTGTGTTTTAATATCACGTGGTGAAACCCAGCTTTTCAAAACCATGTAGTGCTGCTGTAAGGGGTGTCCTGGATTAGCAGGAAGTGAGCAGCAGTGGTACTTGTTACTAAGCAGGTAGTTAGCTATATGATCTGTGAATCCTTTATCCCTAAGCAGGTCCTTTATTCCTAAGCAGAGATTCAGTTTTACTTTCTGAGGTGCTATGTTCCACAGGTAGTTATTTGCCTGTGTCGTGAATGCCTTGCAGAGTTCGGGATAGAATGGATGATGGATTATTGTCATAACTTCACTGAACTGAACTCATTGACAGTGATCTTGTTTATGCCTCATTTATGCAGTGCATGCCATTTTCACAGGAATCTTCAAAAAACCAACCAAACAAAAAATTGCATTTCAGATTCAAATTCCAAGCACCTGCTTGAAGTTCTAGAGTAACTATGTTGTAGGACTTACCTTCTCCTATATAACTGAGGAGTGTAGTTTTCCATTGGCAAGTCCTTTCGTAAGGATGTATAAACACAATTTTTTGGCCTTTGCTTTTGAATCAGCTAGGTGGACCTGGCTCCAGTGAGGTGGAAAAACTCTGAAGTTTCTTCTCCCCTGGGGCAGGATCCATCCAACTCATTGCCAGTGAGAAATACCACCAAGTCAGCATGACTAACATTCGGAAACTTACTGCTGTCCTTACCCATAGTGCAAGTCCCCAGCTGGGACTTCAGCTCACTGCACTTAAAGGCAGAGGTTCAGTGCACTAAAGCAGTTAGTGCATTTAGCCAGCACACTTTCTGATCCCCTCACCCAGTCCCACCAATCACTGATGTAGTTTCCTCGTGCTTATTCTAAATTGGCTTTAATTTTCTTTTAAATAATTCTGAAGTGTGACTTTTTCAGTACAAGACTGGGAACTATGACTAATTATAAAATCATTACATGATTAAACTCAATTAACTTCAAATAACCCTTGAAATTTGCTTAATGTCAGCCCTTGGCCCTGCTTGAACCAATAAATATTGCTCACCTTTTGTAATGGGTATAAAAAGAGGTTGTTGCAGAGCATGATTGTTCAGAGTCAGCTGAGCCAGAGAATGGCCTTACAGAACAGGGTTAAACTGGTTCCAGAGAGTTGAATACTGCCACATCAAGAAGGGGAGCAGAGTCTTCTGCTCCTAACTGGGACATTTTTTTCCCCCAATATTTTTTCTTTCAAGTAATAAAGCTTCAAAAATTCTTTTCAGCCTTCCATTCAATGGTCCCAATCTGCTTTGCAAATGCTAATAAGGGTTAAACCTCCCAAATCCACCAAAGCATGGGAAAGTACTGTCATCCCCATTTAGACAAGGGATACCGAGGCATAGATGAGTGAAGTGAATTGCACAAGGATCAGTGGCAGGAGCAAAATCCTAAGAGTTGTGACGTCCTGTTTTACATTTTAGCTAAAGCTGTTTCTCACGTAACACTGCAAGTTTCATATAGCTGTAGGAGAGAAAGGGTCTCTCTTCTCAATTATTGGGCACATCTGGTTGTTGGGTTTTTTTGGTGGGGTTTCGCTTTTTTTTTTCACTTTATGAAGCCATCTCTGGATCCAGTCTGTCTTACAGCTAGATCCTGGCAAGAGAGCTGGCAAAAGTGTGCAGAAGAATCCCAGCAGCTATATTTCTATGTTCAGTTCCGGTGAGGACAGAAGGGGATGTCATTATCGCTACTGTTCCTGGCAATCTGCTCGGATTGGGAAACTGGAGCGGACAGTAGCATTGTTCTCTCTGAAGGTAGATGATGAATAGAATTTTTCCAATAGGTAATTAGATGGGCATGGTAACTAGGCAGTCATAAAGATGCCTGATCATCTACTCACAAATGTCCCTTGTATGGTGTGCTGGCCATGAAATGTTCTCAGAATTTTATTGACTTCCAGCCCTTCTCCATGAAAAATCTCAGCATTCTTGCTGGGTCCTGCCTGAAAATGGATGTAGAGGCCCCTTGGGGAAAAGATTTCATCATCCCCCCCCGCCCTTTTTCATTTCTTCTGTTTTCTTTTTCCTGGAGACAGCACATAGCTCTGCAGTTGCTATTGAAAGAATAGTATTTGGGAACTGGCTCTTAAGGAACAGTTGATTAATGCACCTATGTGCAATAAAGCAGTGTATTTGGTCTTCAGATTTTTGAACACTTAAATTTTTTTTGTCTGTTTATGATGAATGTGAGTGGATCATCGGTGTGCACTATTAAGAGAGTCTCCTTTTTCTTTTCATTGCTGGAACTCGTGTAGCTCTTTATACTCTTGAAGGACATCACATGAGGTCTCAACTCATTTATTAAACAATAGAAGTAGTGAGAGAGAGAGAGACAGGATGTAAACACTCATCCCTAAACATAAGCGTTTATATCCCCAGCTTGCTGTTTGAGTCTGGTTTCATGACTGGGAGTGCCCTCGGGTCATCATTGAGCAGCTTGTTCGACTGTGACTTCTGAATGATGAATGTCTCCACTTAAATTACAGATCACTTCCCCATAACAAAAATCACCACTATTATTGGCCTCTGCGGGGGCACCAAAGGGTGACCAGGCAGTGGTGGAGGGCTTCACCTGCTACAGCACTGCTCTCTCCCTGACAGTAAATGGAGATTTGTCAGCAGTCTGTCCTGTAGGACGTGCATTGGGGAAGTTTGGCTCAGCACTTGCTGTTCTGTCTTTTTACTTATAGACAGAGTTTTCCTGTCTGTGGTACTGCCCGTCAGATTAGTTAGGGTCAAAAGCTGAATACTTGGATTTTTGACCTTTGAATGAACCTCACAAAAAATAAAGACAAGGAATTCAGTTCTCCAGTGCACTGTCCAGTACTTGAGGATGGATTTGAACATCAAAGGATGGGTCATTCAGAAAGACAGAGACACAGTTGTGTTCTTGAAATCAGAAGAGTGTATAAATTCCCCTTATCTCTTTGGGGGAAAAACCTCCCCCATGGATCTAGCTCATGCTTGCTGTTTGTGTTGTGTTGCTCCTTTTGCCATGACCAGTCCTGATAAAAACAATTTAAAAGAAACAAATTGGGGTCCAAGATGGCTCAGAAGTGAAGGGACCATTATGTATAATTACTTGCATTAAAACGGTTTCTGGACTGGAATTAGTTTGGGAATGTCTGTCCCCTTGTTTAGATAAACAAAAATCTAGTTGTCATAGCAGACTGCCTGCTCATTGTCTACCTGCTGGGGGCAAAGCAAAGTCCTGTTTTCCCCTCAAAAATGAGCAAGTGTAGGAGAAGCAGCAATGGTGGGCATGCAGTAAAAGGTTGGGCCATTCTAGAGCGTGCTGCAGCCAGTGCAGAGTTGAGGCAAACATTTGGCAGCAATTTCCTCCTAGCAGCCTGTGGACCTCCTCTTGCGTTGGTCAGTCAAGAGCCAGTTGCAGTGGTAATGCATCCCTGCTGCCCCCAGCAGATTGATTTTGACCCTTAACTTCTCCTTCCACCTGCTAATTACTTGATCATGTTCTCTCCCAATGTTCTTTCCACATGGTGGTGGCCTGGTTATGTCATTCTCCCATTCTGCTGCTGCCCTCTCCACCTTTTGGCTATTTGTTCTTAAAACCCTTTCCTCCTCACTGCCTTCCTCCTCTTCATGCCCATCCCAAAGTTTGTCATTAATATCCAAAAATATTTGGATATTTTGGATATCCCAAATTTTTTTGATTTTGCTGACTCTTAGCAGTCTGGTCTCTAATGCCTACTGGTTGGTGGCAGTGGGGTGTGTGTGTGTGAAAATCAGGGTTTTCCCTTTTAATTTGTGCTTTGTTGCTGCTGGTTTGACCTTTAATCAGGTGTCTGGCTGTTGTTTGCTTGCTGATGTTTTTTACAGAATGGTCCCTTGTAAATATATACAGAAAGGGCAGGAGAGTAACTGGAGATTGTAGACCACTCTTTTATGTCCTGGGAGCCTATTAAAGACGGTTTCCAGTTTATCCATCCATCTCTTTGTCAAGTTGCCTCCTGTGTCCATCCACTTGTGCATTTATTTAGTGGTGATACCAGCTGCTGTATCATCCTCTAGGATTATAACAGTGTGTTTCAGAATAAAGCCAGAGATGCAAAGTGCGCTGAACCCATTATAAAAAAATAAAAGGGCTTTCCTTGATGGCATTTAGCTCAATAAACACAGTTTGTCAGAGATGTCTTTATCTCCCTACATTTAAGCGATTAAATGTTGGTAAAAATAGCTTCAGAAATAAAACATGAAGAGAGCTTCTGGCAAAGCCCTGTCCAGTTTAATTCATACATTAAATATTTGCTAGTAGGGTCAAAAGCTGAATGCTTAGATATTTTGCCCTTTGAATGAACCTAGCTAAAATAAAGACAAGGAAATCGGTTCTGCAGAAGCCATCTCCAGAATACTAGGATCAATTTAAACATCAAAGGATGGAGAGATCATACAGATGGACAGCCATATTATTCTGCACAATTAATACTCGGAGAGGTGTTCTCTGAATTCTAAATCTTGTGCAGGGAAGATAATATTAAAATTTCAGAGTTTTAATTATGTAAAACACAGTCCTTGATGCTTAGCTCCTGAAAACCGGAGCAGTTTATTTTGCATTAATGAATGTAGAAAACATCCCCCAGTCTGAATCTCTGCATTGATGCAATCTTTTTACAGTCAAATTAGCATTTATATTTCTAAAGGTAATTTTTAGACAACACAATAAATAAATGATATGCCGATAACCTCCAGATGGATAAAGGGGTGCTCATATGGCATTTACAATGCAAATTGGCAGAAGATTACATAATGGTCAGGTCTGTTGATCTTGGGCAGCAGTGAGCAGGGAGGGCTGAGCGGCGTTCTGGGTCTAGTGCCGGGCTTCACACCCCTGCAAACTCCTCATGTCCTGGTAGAAATGACTTGCTCGGCCAGGCGTTAGCTACAGGGCACAGCAAGTTTGCGTGGAGGGCAGGATCTCTCGTGACTTTAGGTATGCTAGCAGGATCTGTATCTCAGACTGCTAGGTTCAAAATGCACTGTCAGTATAACAGTGTAGAGTTAAATTCTGGAAAAGTTTCTCCAAATTGAAGCTTTGGGGTTGAGCCCTTTGATTCTGAAGTCCTAAGAAGAAGGGAGAGAGCAACAGCCAATTGCTCTGAGGAACTGGAGCTGAAATTTGCCTGAAGTCTGCTGTAAGTCTGTATATCTCCACATAGACTGTGAGTTACACTTGTTCTTTGGGTTTCAATAGTAGCTTTAATCTGGTTTATTAATTTCTCTATATGCCTTAGTTTAATAAGACACTGACCAGGATTTCAGGATTGAGGTCAATGACTTTTGTAGTTCAGAAGTATCATTTTAGGTTTGGGATTTTTTTGATGGCTACTGAAACTTCACTTCTAACTTGAATTTTCTTTAGGCACCTAAATAAGTGTCCTCATTTTTGTTACGTGATTTCAAGAGCTCCTGTGCTTTTAAAGACCTTACCATGACTTGTTAAAATACCTAACTTAAGTATCAGTCTTTTGAAAATCTTAGCCATGATTATTTTCTCACTGTTATCTCCAAAATCCCCTTGTTTGTTTTTTAAGTAGAGGACTGTATTGCTTCATGTGGATTTTACCATACTGTTTAGTTTTGGATGGTAAATGGCATTAAGAATGGATTAAAATAAACAAAATAAGGCCCAAGGACTTGATCTTTGTCCACTGAAAAAAAGGAGAATTTTGTCATTTACTTCCATTGAATCTATCAGAGAAATTCTGCGTGGTGAAGTACACAGTATCTGCTTAGCTTGGCTCATGTGGTAGTCAATGGAGTGACTTGACTTCAGAAGCAGAGTGTTGCCTTGCTGTACGTAATTAACATTACAAGGCTGTAGATTCTGCATATGAAAATCCAGGCTATTGTAAATTGTGGTTTCCTTGCCAACCATATCTCAGCTCTCGCACTTCTGTAGTTGTCTCTATGATGCTTTGTGCAGTATTATTACCCCTTACCTAATACTAGAGCTGAATGGATCTGCAAAATCTAGCTATTATTCTTTCCATTTGAACTACATTAAGATGAAAATAAAAATAAAATCTAAGATGTTTCACTTCCTGAGTAATTCTATTCTGGAAACATTAAAATAAACAGACTTGACATTGGGAATGTTTCAAAAAGACATTTTTTTTGGCAAATGCTCGTAGCTAATGAATTTGCATTCATAAATGTAAGCATTTATATCAGAATCATGATTAAAGCATTAAAATTGACTCTTCTGCCAAACTGTAGGTCACATAGCTTGAATTTCATGTTTTGAAAATTTCATACTTGGAGCAAACCGCTTGCCAGCAAATTACAGACCAAGACTTATTCCCAAGAAGTACTTTCTGGTGAAGTTCAAATAATGAATATATGTTTGTGTCTGTGGAGAGGGAGGAAGCTGATTTTGCTGGTACTGTTTTTCACTGAACATTATTTGGGCAAGTGGCCATAGAGAAAGCTTTCTTGAATTTCTTCTTGTTTCTCTTTGATTTGTCCCCAGAAGATATTGATCTGGCTGGATCTGTGGCTGTGGGCAGGGTTCATTGGTTCTCAACAAATTTTTGCATGCTCTTGGCAGCATTTTCTGAATTGGAGATATCTATTCAAAATGCTAGTAATAGCTGCAAGTAGTGTCATAGTGAATGTACTTATAGTCTATGCTTAAGGTATAAGCAAGACCTTAGTCCTGCTCTTCCCTTTTTGAGACAATTGTTTGCATTGCTTGTTTCCATGTTATTTTGAACTATTATGTAGATTGGGAGATAAATCTTGTTTCTTCTTGATCAAGGTTACTTTGCACATGGAAGACCTCTCTAATCCAATTTATGCCTTTCCCGCATGATCCCCTGAGATGCAAATGTGAAGTCATGCCTAGGAATGAGTGGAATATGGCAGTCTCCCTCCCTCATGGTAATGTGGTACCACTTCAGGAGTGTAGTGCAATTGCACCTTAAAGCTCGAGGAAAGAGAGCAGGATCTTGCACCATCCATCCCGTGGTGGAAGTTACCATGTTTTATTTTTATAAGTGGCTGTACTGCTATAAACAAAAGGTAATCAGGCCAGAACCACAACAGCTGTAATTTGGTGGCTTTGCTATCTTCAGTGCAACAGTGCTGTGGATCCTGCTCAGTGACCTCCACCTGGCTACGTGTCCTCTCCATATGTGCCCTCGTGATGTTCATACTTAACATTTACAGCCAGGCTAACTGGAGTGTCTAAGGTGTGATTTGATCCATTGCCCTTAATTGCAAGACTTGGATGTTATTCTGCTTTCCTTGTCAAACCAGAGATCCTCTCTGTTCTGATTCCTTCACAATCCAGACTTGATAAAATAAGAGGTTTGGCCAGCTTTTGGAGCCAGATTAGTTCCTAGATTGCAGTGCAGCACTTTAGTCGGGTGGGTGCAAAGGAGAGGATAGTGTGTTGTCCTGTGAGGACAGGGGCAAGGAGGGAGAGGTTGGAATACCTTAGGCTGGTTCTGCTGCCAAAAGCAATGCATTGTCAAATTATGGCCTAATTTTCTTACCTAGGGTGTGTTTAAAGAGGGATTAGCATCAGGAACAGGCCATTAAGCAATTGAAACTCTAATAGAAAAAACATAACCTTATCACAGATTTTTTTTAAAAAACCCTTGGAAAATAGCTCAAATATAAGGTTAATTGGAGCCAGAAATGTCAAACTAATGTAGCAATTTACCCTGGGAGACTGCCCTGGCCTTTGAGTATAGCAATAGTACAGACTACTGAGTAAGATAGTAAAGAAATATAATAGGATTTTATGTAGTCCCCTGTCATATTAAACGTTCTTTGCAATTAATTTCTTGTTGCAATGTTATTTTCACTGACCTATTTTTTTTTGACCTCCTACAATCTTTAAGCTACCAAAGTAGGGCATACGGGAATTCACATTTCTTAAAAAAAAAATTGAAAAAAATCTTAACTTAAACCACCATCAATGTACACATTGCAGTGTAGACTGATACTAACTCAAAGCAGTATAAAAATGCCATTGGCTTATTCTAGAATAGCCTTTAGTCTATAAGCTGTACTGATCCATTCAGGAAAATGCTGCTTTTGAACAGCTTCTTCAGAAACAAGTGGGAGTTTTCTTGGACTGAGAGCTTGAGGATGTCTGCCCTGTGAATGAAACATGATAGGTGGTCTTCTTTTCCTCCTGGTTGCTGGCTCCATTTCTTCTACTCCTAACTGAACATCAGACCAAGATAGCTTGGTATTGTGATCTGGTCTGATTAATCCAAAACTGCTGGACTTAAAATTAGCAATGATAAAATCCCAAAGTTGTGGAATAGCCAGGGAATTCTGGTAGGTTCCAGCTGTTCCGACTCTAACTGAATCCCTTTCCACATGAGCTGGATACATAATCCATTTTCACTTTTTAATCAAACATTACTGAAGTGATGTGCTCTGTGTATTTTTATACAGCTTCCACAGTTTACTACAGAAGTGGCTGTATTTCTCTGGAGGTCTAATGTTTCCTGAAAGCATCTCTGTCTGAAAGTGTGAGTGGGTAGGATAGTCAAATTCCAAAATAGATCACTCTGGGGGAGTATGAAACGTCCATCACAGAGACAGATAAATGTCTGCTAGAAACAATCAGGTGGTTTGGGAGGGAAGGGGGGTGACATGATCTCTGGAAGTCCCTTCCACTCCTGTTTTTCTATCATTCAAAAAGATAGAAAATGCTACCCCAGGAGAGTACACCTGGTGTCCAGTCTTGCAGTCAAGGTGACCAGCTCAAAGGAGAGAGAACAATACAGGCAATAAAACTTTCTGATCTTGAGTAAGAACTCTTAACATAAGCCCAAGTGTTTTCCAGGCAAGTGTCCTTAATGTTTTTCCCTGTGGTAGTAAGGATTTTATTTTTTTTAAAGTGGAGCTGGAACCAAATATCATTGAATCAAAGAAGCCAGCATTAATCAAAGCACATCAAAGAGGTTCCTCATCAGTTGCCTGGAGCAACAGAATCTACAGCATATCATCTTTCTTATGCTAAGCTGGAGGAATTCAGAGAAGAGAATTTTGTCTGTTTGCTCTCAAATGAACACAGAAATAGTGTTTTCAAGGTTTCTTTAATAGTTCAGTGAACTGGTCCATTTAGCCGTCGTAATTTCTAAGTCCCAGACTTACATTTCCCAGGAATGTTTTTCATGTGAAAATCAGTCAAACCGACCTTTAAAACTAAATAGGTGGTGGGTTGCCTCTCTTGACAAAGTTATAGAAGTGCTTCCTACTCTTACATTGTCTCTTTCTGTTCCGTCTCTCTCTTGGACAATAAAATGGTACCCCTAAGGCCCCTCCTTGCCTTGCTACAGCTGCATTTCATTCTTAGCTAATAGTACTTGGAGGGAGCAATCAACTCAGCTGGATAAACAAATACAGTTCCCTCTTCAAGTAAAAAACCCTCCCCTCAGATCAATATTTTCTAGTGTTCCCCAATACAGAAATTAGTGGTGCTTGTATTTACTATCTATTTCCAGAAGACCCATTTTTTACCTAAAAACTTATAGATGCTCAGTACAGCCAAGTGATTACTCAGGTGTAGAAAGGCCTGAATTTTAGATCTCAGCCAGATTGATTCTTACACTTGCTTGAGCAGTTGATAAAATGCTCACCAGCAAAACCTCTTTGTCCAGCCTAGGGATTTTCAGGGCAGCATTGATAGATACCCAGACCTTTCATATTGATTGCATTTGCCAGAAGTAAAATCCAACAACACACGAGCATTGTGATCAACCTGCAGTAATGCTGAGGCTGGAGCTGTGTTTTTATGGTTTTCTAGGTCACATGTTGTGCACCTCCTTACTAATGAGTCCCAGAGCATTTTCCAGAATGTGTACCCATGGGCTGAGTCTCGTACCCCAGCTCAGGTCTGGAACGTGTTGGCAATTCAGCATGGGCGACACTTTGCTCTGGTTGTTAAAAGAGGAAGTGAAGAACAGAAGTTTCCCAACTGAAACTGCAGGGGGAATTTTAGTGCAGTAGAATGTAATTATCCAAACTGGAAAATGGCCAGGATCCTAGAGTTAATAATACCCTCTGCTCTTGCAAAAAGTGCCATAGGATCTTTTATGATGGCTAGTGGTCAGCAGGCTTCACCTCACATCGCAAAGATATCTATTAAACAGATCAGATAAGTGGATCAGAAGTGTAGGTATTTCAGTCTTTCATGTAACACAAATATTTCTGGATGGCCTCTGGCTGCAGCCTTCAGGTTCAGGAGGGAATTGAGTTAAACAGCCAGGGAAGAGACATTAGTCTTAATGAAAATGATCCCATTAAAGGCAAATGACAAGCAATTGGTGAAGAACAGCTGAGATGTACACTGAAGTACCCATAAGGTAATATTTGGGTACATCAAATCACCAGTCCTCTTCCTTGACCATCAGCATCATGTAGTTTGGAGGAATGGAATAGAAAAGGTTAACAGCATCCTTTGTATGATAGGGTCAGCTCCTGTGGAAATCTGTATTATGAATTTACCCTGATTTCTGTAATAGTGGAAGCTATGTGCAAATGAATTGGGAAATGGGTGTAAGTGGCAAGATTACATTGTGTTAATTAGCCTGGCACTGATGAACTGTACAAAGCCTGGGAACTTCCACAGCAGGAAAGCAAGCACATCACAGAGAATCCCTTTCGTCACAACTGACTTGTGCCATGGGACTTCAATTAAAAACCAGACCAGGCCACTTTTAATCGCTTTAATGAGAAATTTTTTTTTTTAAATCTTTGTTAAACTGTCTGTCTACTTTTCTACAGTGCAGCCCATCATGATGGTAGCTGAGGTTCTAATTATCTGTCTTGGCTCCTTTTTCTGAGCACAAGGTTTGTTATTCTATACTGCACCTGGCACCATAGGCTCTGATGTTTGGGATCAGTGGGCATTACTATACTACCAGCTATAATAAAGAGTAGAAGGCCAATGATCCTGTCTGTCTGTTGTTAAAATGAAGAAAGACTTGCACAGTTCTTCCCCTTGGTACATCCCAGTACATTGGTACTTACACCATAACAGTATTATCTCAGGGAATATAAGTCTGCTACAGGATATTGCCACTTTAACCACCTGAACTGCCTTTTAGTTCCAGTTTCAACTCGGTGTCAAAAATATTACCCCTCTTTAAGATTAATTTGTGACAAAATGTCATATTAATACAGCTATATTTCCCAGGGGATAAATACAGCCTTTTGAAGAGCAGCCATGGCAGAGTGCTATATAGGACTATAGAGAATTATCAACAGGCTTTTGCTTTAGCAAATGTCATGCTACCAGAAGAATGGTGTAGTTTGCAGGTAAGTATGGTGTACGGACAGTTTTATTGTAAGAGTGAGGTTATGATATTTTCTTCCTATTAATCCATATCTCATCCCTAATTATATTAGCACCTCCCAATGACACCTGATTAAGAATGTGAGGATAAAACTGTCAGTTACCTATAAATCCATCAGCATTGTATCATGTTTATTTTTGGCATCTTAGCTATTTTGGGAGGCTGATGTCTACTTTGAGGTTTGTGCATCGTTGGTAGAATTACTTCTGATTTACATCAATGGGTGTGCAATCACAGTTGAGCCCTATGTGATGCTGAGGAGTTTACCTGTAAGGGGCTAAATCCAGCACCAGTTGTAAGCAACTGTAATTCCAGTGAAACCAATAACAGCTGCACCTGCATGTGCTAAGGCTGACTTTGGAACAGTTTATCAGGTATTCTCTTTGTACTGAAGTAGGATAAACTTTGTATTTCATTGCACCTTCGGTACCTGTAGTACACCTTGGATATGTCTGAGCTATTGAAACCAAACTTCTTAACAGCCCTCAGATGTAAAGAAAGGGAAGATGAAAAAAAGTCCTAAAACTAATTTCTTGCCTCACAGCATTCCACCAAGATGACTCAGAAAATGACAAGGGAACCAAACTGCAAATTAGGCTCTAGTGTTTGTTGAAGACATTTGCCACCGGTAAAAATGAGTTATTGAAACAGTAAAGCTGAGGATTTCAGAGGAAATTTGATTGACAACAATAATTACAGCTATTCTTGTTCCTATAAGAAATACAGTGCAGGCTAGCCATAATAAATGTATGAAAATGATATTCTGAATCTGAGCAGAAGTAAATGTAGGTCCAAACAGTTTAAGTGTCTTCTGTACAAATTTCTGTGCATTTTTATGTGTTAAAAGTAACAGTAGTTACCAGGTAGGTGTGTAAATTTTCTTTATGTGACTAGTCGGCTAATCATGGAATGTTTTCTAAATAAACCTCTGTGAATAAAGGCTGTCTTTAGTGTTCAGTCCAGTGGAACACTTTGGGTTTGGTACCCACGCCAGGCTGTGTGGCAGCAGGGTCAGGCTGGGGGTTCTGCAGAGCAGATGCAGTTCATGGGACACTTTCATCTGATCTTTGTGTCCTGTCTCTGGAGGAGATGCCCAATGATTGTCTGAGCCACATCCAGATGGCTGCCAGAGTGGTCAAATGATTTCTGTTGTACCTGAGGACTACCCCGTGCTCAGCCTGAATTTCCACAATATTCCTCATAGGCAAAGAGGAGATGAGTTGAAGCACATGGTCTTCTGTATCTGCATGCAGCTTGGTGCCTCAGGTGGGGAACCTGAGGAGGAGCTCTAAAACTAGGAGCTCGTCTTTTTGGTTAACCAGGCTTACTCACATCTGACATGTATGTGTTACCAAACATCAGGCTTTGCTACACGGTGCCTTAGAACAGGGATGGGTGCAAAAGTGTCGGGAGTACTTGAGTCTTAGATACTCTTTCTTATGTGTCTGTATGACCTAATGCTATGGTGGACTAATGTATGAGAATATAAAACAATGAATGTTTTGTAGCCAGTAACTTTTGGTTGTGTCTCACTAACTTGATGTCTGCCTTCTATTTCCTTCTCCTGCTGTTGCAGTTATGCTTGTTACCAAAAGACCCTGTATCCCTCCCAACTCTCTCACATAGTGAAGGCAGGCTTGTAGGTGTGCTCTGCTAGCAAGTGGTTCCAATTGCTCCGCTAGATGTTTCTGCTGTGAGAAGATCACTTCCCCTCTTCCCAGTCCTGGTCTGAGATCTGGATTCATTTTATGACAACAGGCAAAGTGTGGAAGAAGGCAGCACTGCAGCTAACCCTTCTTACAAGGCCACAGCAGTGCCAAGAAAGTGACTGTAGACTAGTGGTTGGTTTTATTGGACCTGTTAGATCATGTCGCTGGGAGTTGTTCAGTAGAGTTAACATTAACAGGGAAAGGGAAAATAAGAAGTCAGTCAATCCACAAGTGCCGAGAAAGAGTTAAATTAATGGGGGAAAAGGAAAAAAATTCTTAATACTGGAGAAAGATTATGCTGGCTTACTTATCAGGTTCATGCTGAGCCCAGTCGTAATTGGAATGTACCCTTTGTAAAGTTTATTGGGTCCTGGGGCAGCTTGTTACTGAACCGGTCAATTAATCTATTTTTTTTTTTTAATGAGTTAGGGGATTTCCTTTTGTGGAAAATCACCAGGAAACCTGACCAAATGCCCACAGCTTGGGGAAAGCATGGCCTGAACATATAGAAAACCCTTCCTCCACAATTAGGAGAGGAAATAGACACCTCCCCTTATGGGCAGCATATTTGACCAATCCAGGGACTAAATAGATGGGATTTCACCATTGACTTGCAGGTTGTCGAGGGAGGATCACCATGAAACAAGATTACTTGAATGCAGCTTGGTGTTGAAGGAAATAAAACTGTTGAGTCTCCCTGCTGAGAGACAAATGATTTCCATTTAAAAACCTGTTTGTTCCATGCTGTAACTCCCAATGTAGCAATAATTAATGATATCAGAAGGTTACGAAAGACATTCTGTTGTGCTTGCTCTGTTCTGGGCATGAAATTGGATTAACATGAAGATAAACTTAGACTTTAAATCTGTTGAGGAAATCAGTAATTATGTCAAAATTCACAAATATTAATCTGTTTAAGTGTGGCAGGATACTGTTCGTCTATCAGCAAAACATCCTACCTTGTCAGAATTCTGTTGAAAGGTTAATTTCTTAAAATACTCAGATTTCCAATAATAGAATATTGTGAAGATGCAGCTTTTTGAATAAACACAAACAACCTCACCTCTGGAAACATGGTTATTTCTCTTTCAGTGGCAACCAGCCAGTACTCTCTCATGAGGAAGAATCAATTTGCAGGGTATTGAATAAACCCTTGGGCTCTGCTGTGGAGAGGTGACCACCCATGAAAACAACTGACATGAAAAAACCACAAGGTATGACAGTGCATACTTATTAAAAATGTACCTTTGCTGCAAATGAGCACATGGAAACACTATTGGCTTTAGGGGCAAGAGGTGGGGACAGTTACAAAGACTCTGAAATTAAGTTAGGTAGAAATTCACTGGGTGATTGGAAGGGGAAGGGACTCCATATCTTATGTTCTCAAATATTTCAGGAGTCTAATTCTGGCCGTGATTCTGCTGTAGCTAGTTTTAATCTAGCTGCTGTAGAAAACAGAGGTGACACAGTTCTGTGAATATGTGTGCAGTGATACCGTCTGCAATGAAGCCTCCGCAGGTGTAGCTTTGTTGCTACTGATGGTCAGGAGGTGCAAGTTTGGCTTGGTGTGCCTACATAAGTTGCAGTCATACCTTCCCATTGCAGTTTAGATTTACCCTGAGGGAACACGTTAGCTTTGAGTGCCCATTTAAGTAAGTAGCCTGGTAGTGCAATTGTATTAGAAATAGAAAAAATAACCTTCAGTGCTAGATTCCATTCTCAGTGGAAATGGAGGTAGTGAGCACCTGCGTAAATCTGTTAGGAATGGTCCTCAATACCATCTGCCATGAAAAGTGCATCTAAAACCACTTGAGACTTAGAAATCTGTTTAGTGCAAGAAAATTACAGTAGTTTCATTCTATCTTCATTCATTTAAAAATGCAGGCTGAACATACCTTACAGAAAAAAAGGAGGCTTCAAATCAGGAAGGTGGTTAGGAGGCTGAGAAAGTGTTTCTATAGTCATGTGTTGTTGGGGCATCACAGAGATGGTATCATTCAAAAGGCTGGAAAGTTTCTTAGGAAAATGTTAGTTTGCTTTTGTGCACAATGCTGGCAAAAAGAGAGGGTGTTTGTAGCCTCAAGTGTGTAGCTTGTAAGAAAGGTGAGTTTTGCAGCTGCTGAATGTTAGGAAAACCTAAGCTGAAGGCTAACAGGTAACTTCAGTATTTTGCTGAGCAGGTCTCAAAGCAGATGAGATACCACTATACCAGAAAACTGGAATTTTGTGACCCTAGGTAGAAAAAATTATAATAAGGAAATATTTTTACAAATAATAGCAATTTTTAACGTGTTCTCATAAATAAAAACAACAACAAAAAAGCTTTTTATATATATGCTGGCCATGCCTGGCCTCTTCATAAAAGTCTGTGGTGAAAAAGAGTATACAACCTCCATAGGTATTTCTTGTAGCCATGAAGTGGTTTCTCAACACTTCAAAATCTCTTATTCTGCTTAATTGCACATAAAGCGAACTCCTTTTCTAGTGGGGAACATCTGGTTCTCTACTCCAAAAAAACGCTTTTACTTTTTGGAAAGTGTGTATCAAATCTCCTGCTTCTCTTCTGTTTTCTAGATGAGCTGTCATCTTAGTAAACATGAAGTATGAAGGCAGAGAGTGGCTGTCAATGTATTTTCAGCTCTGATGTAGGGACTGGCAGCTCCCATTCAGCAGGTCTGGTCTTTGCATCTGGAAAAGCCATAGACAGAACGTGGCTTTTCCATTTCCTGACTTGAGGTGTAAAACCAACACAACTTTGTGCTGTGCCATGTGGCCTTACTGGTAAGTTGGATATTTCTGCACAGTGCTCCATGTAGAGATGTCGTAAGTGTCTTGGCTGAGATCATTGAAGTGCTGTGTGACTGGAAGGACAAGGAAGCCGAGCCTTAACCTCTGGTGACAATTACAAGACATTCCTTGCTGTTGTTGACTTTAGTGAGAGCTACAAAGTGTCTGTGTGTAGGAATTTTTTAAGTCTCTAGTGTTTATAAAATATCCAAACCAGTTTATATGAAATTCTATGATAACCAAGTCAAACATAAAGAGATTATCTTATTATTTTTCATTT
Organism: Haliaeetus albicilla; assembly: GCF_947461875.1. NCBI lineage: Eukaryota > Metazoa > Chordata > Aves > Accipitriformes > Accipitridae > Haliaeetus > Haliaeetus albicilla. The sequence goes on along the minus strand of NC_091494.1, from coordinate 24,036,416 downwards.
TATTATGTACTACTTCTCTTTACCAATTTATTTTTCATTTTTTCCTATGCCCCTAGCTCTTTTCTTTTACCATAGAGTGCTTGCATGGGCTCAGCCATAAAATCATCTCTCTCTGAAAGAAACATCCTTCTATTTATTGTGTCTATTTTTTATGATGACTTTTACTTTGAATTTATGTAACAATACTCCACTTCTTTCCTTTCACTACATTGTAACTGCTCCTTCCTGTGTCATTTGGAACTGGCCAAAGTTGGCAGATCTCAAATTTCTTTTTCCTCTTTGAAACGTGCAGATTCTTTCTCCTTCAGTGATAATGGGCATTGTGTTTCCTTAGAAATATTTTTGGCGGCCTATTATTTCTCAGCCACTTCAGTTGGCAAACTGAAGGCTTGGAAACAAATTAGCTTGGATGGCAGCCCAAGCTGTCAAAATGAGCCTTCCATTCATTACTGAATCATCCACCTCCTGCATTTAGATCTTCAGCCCCACTCTTCCAGCTAGCTTCTCAGTTGAGTTCTTGGAAATTTTTTTTTCTGTCACTTTTGAACTCACTACTCCAGTCTACTTCACTTACGACCACATAGCAAAGCTACTTCCCCATTATCTGAAAGTAATGAACTAATAACGCCAGTATAGAGGGCACAGCTGGTCATCATTTTTGGTAGAAGACATTAAAATTATATTTTTCTCACATATTATTTCTCTATGAGTTACCTGAGGCTGAGGCCTTGATCACTTTGTCAGGCAAGAAATTCCAGGTAGGAAAACTGGTTCCTACACAGGTATCGTTAAAATCATATTATTAGTCTTGCTCTGAAATGTTCTGGGAATGAGGTAGGAAGGTCTTGTATCCCTTATATATTTTTGTACCTTGAGTATTCTCCCCCACTTCTTTCTGGGTTTTGGGTTTTTTTTGTGTGGGTTTTTTTTTCTGTTTCTTTTTTTTTTTTCCTCCTGTCTTTGTCAACAAACATTTTCGCAGAGGAATAAATCTTTCAGAAATACCACGTAGCATCTTTTTCTCTCTTCTCAGTTGATGTCAGTGTGGACTTCAATTGTTAAGGGAATTTTCAGAATGAAATGTTTCCGTTTCAGACATGATTTTTTTTTTCTGACCATTTTAGTCAACTTTTTTGTGTTTCTATTTCAAACAGTATTTTTTAAATGCATCTAATTTTTTTTTTTTAATTACAAAAAAATTCTAATTGTTAGTGAAAGGTAGTTAAAACAAGTTAACAAGTTTGAAGGTTCCAGTACCAACTGGAAATAGGCTGAACCGTGTTGGGAAATTTGGAGAGGAGGGTAGTATACAGGCAGAGTCACATCCTTGACACTCTTTCTATGGGTAGAGAAGGTGAGCTAGTGTAGAGCTTGCTACATCTTATCCCATCAGGCTGAGATGGCAACTTTGAGTTACTATCTCTAGAGTGTCTTACTGAGGAGAAATTCTGCAGGCAAGACAAGAAGCTTTCAGATTTCTACCAAAAATTTCTTACAAAACCTATGAAATTACCCTTGATTCTACAGTGCAATTCTAACCGGCTGAAATCTAGGAAAAGGAAGGGCAAAGAAACAAATTTCTTGGTCAAAACCCACGTTCTCAACATGCACAATGTTAATATTAGAGACTATGAAGAAATTTCCACTGGTGATGCAGCTGTTGGGATGAGGTGTACAGGAAGGAAGAAGTGTCAAATTTTGTAAAGTTTTAGAAGATAATGTTAGAAAAAAATGCATGTATATGACAGAAAGTGAACTTTAGTCCTTCATTACTGGGTTTGAGGCTGGTCAAGAAAAGGTCTTAGATTTCTCCATGGGAAAGGTCACAGCTTTCCTTCTCATTTATCTCTAGAATCGTGCTTGCCCCTCCAGTCTGAATATAGAACAGCACAAATTAGGACCTGGACAATGAAGGCCTTGGCCAAAGATCACAAGGACTTCACATACCTGCAGAAATGTGGAGACAGCTGGAGAGGATTACAAGGCTGTGTAACAGTCTAAAGAAGGTACCTATTCCCTTGGCTGCCACTATCTTGTTTTGGTCTCAGGCAATGTTTTGCTGCTTTATAGCTGTACTCTTTATTCAGGCACTTGCCGATCTTCTTAAGCCCAGGTTGGGCCAATAACCCTAGCAATTCTACTTTTGCCATGGTTGTCAACAGGGAAGTGAAGGATAAGCTGGAAAACTGCTCTTAAGTTTTAGATTCACAGTTCAGTTGTAAATAAGTGCTGCTGTACACAAAAAATCAGCATGATAGTGGCGCAGAATGAACTGAATAATGTGCAAAGTTTAATAAAGCTTGATTTTTCAAATAACGGAACTCTTGACATATAGTAAAATCAGATCAGCTTTTCTGATTATATCTAGCATGTGCATCTTCACCAATAGTATAGGAAGTCATTCTATCATGTATAGGGATGGCACCCTTGAACCAAGAATTGAAACCACCAGACTGTTCAAGGACATCCACAGGCCTCTTACCATCAACAGCAGTACAGTTATTCATAGATGTGGCCTGAAACAGGTACAGCAGCAAGGCAGCAAGAGCTTGAGGTTTCTTTGATTCTGCAATCAGGTGAAAACAAGTGTATTAACTATCACATTGATAGTGAGAAGAAAAGCACAGCAGGGCACATGTGGGTTGTCTGTGATGTGTTGTGTAAACTGGGATAGTTTTCTAAGACATTTTATACTATGTCCATGTCAAGATGTACACTTACTCAACTGTCAGTTAGCAAGGAAAATTTGATTGGTATTGCACTTACTGTGATGAAACTTTATCTCTTTTTTCCTTAACCATCTTCTCTGGAATTTTGACACAATTAAAATTCTGTTACAAAATTAAAATTTAACTGGAAAATTTTATAGGATTGTTCTTCTAAGCAAGTGAAGTCTATTTCCATTTTTGGTATGCAAGAATGTTGCCTCCCAAATTAAATACGCATTTAGCATAAATACACTGTGGTGATTATTGCAATTCAGGGACTAACAATTTCCTTTTTTTCTGGCTTTCCTGCTATGCAGTTGGTTGTGTTTCCACACTTACAGTGGTGAATTAACTCCCTGCAGATAATATAGCTTCACTTGCGGCAGATGTCAAGACTCTTAATCAGAATTTAAGTAGCCTCAATTGCATTTACCTTAATTCACTTTGGAAGTGAAGTAAGTTAAATGGAATTAGGACTGCTTTAATTCTGAATAAGTATGTCCACACAGCTATTCAATGCATTTTAGCTAATCTGTTCTAAAAATTGATTCAGATTCTCTTTGCAAGTGCTCTCCAAAGTAAAGATACAGAGTCTGTGGGTGCTGGAGATAAGGACTAGGGAGGATAGACTGTGCTTGCTGTGAAAGCAATGGTTGAGAACATTTGGGTGTAAAGGGTTGAGTTTTGGCCCACAAAGATTCTTGACTTGAATGTAAGACAATGTTCTTGGCTGGGCTGGGCTGGTCAGGAAGTGGAAGAGAAGTATAGCTCTGATGAGTGCAATTCCATAGCAAACAAGAAATGTATTTGGCCACAATGCCCAAAAGTCCGGATCTTGTTGTGCCTCCTTAGAATGAAATGTATTCAGATAGCAACTGCCTCATGTCTAGGTTTGCAAAGCAGTCGGCTCTATGGGATGCAACTGTGATGAAGATGGTTGAAATTATACACATATAGACAGACATGCTAAATGAAACCAGAAATGTATCTGTTCCTTTCTCTGTTAGCGACAGTGGCCAACAGCAAAGCTTCTAAGGAGGATAAAACTATGGCACTAATTCCCTGGTGCATTCCCCTGGCATAAGTTAGCAGGGGCTCAGGATTTCCTCAGCCAGAAGTGGAGTTTTGGAGCAATTATTAATTACTCATAATGGATTTTTCCCATGCATTGCTGAGCACTTTAGCACTTTACTAAAACAGAAGTGTTTACAATTGGCCTCTATTGTTCATGTCATTTGTATTACCTACCCATCATTTGTATGTAGCATGCAGTTTTGGGATTAACCCTGCAGGTACATGGCCAGTATGACCATTTCCTGTAAGTCACCATCAGCAAGCAGCAGGGTTAGCTAACTTAGGTTTGTCTGGCAACCTGCATAAAAATTGGTTACCAGCATCTACCTTCAGAAAGTCTGTTTTGTAGCCCTCTGTTGTGCAGTCGGGCCTGTACAAACTCATGATCAGAAAACAGCTCTACCCTGAAGAGCTTACAGCATAAATAGACAAGACAGAAGTGAGGCATGATTAAGTGAGAAGTAGACAACAAAATAGAAAATGACCTTATGCAACTTGCAAACTTATGATCCACTGATGTCTTGAACAAGCACACAGTCCTGATCATCGTCTCCTAAAAGGGGCATGATAGAAAAAGAGATGATACAGAGGAGGACAACAAGGATAAGCAGAGTTATAAAATGACTTTCCTAGAAGAGATTAAATAAAATAGGGCAGTTCGCTTGGAAGAGAGACAAGTAATACAGGTGTGTGTAAAGTCATAAATGGCATGGGAAAAGTGAATTGGAAATGACTATCCCCTGTTATAACACAAGACTAAAGGGGCAATGAAATGAATTTTCAGGCAGCTACTTTAGACCAGAACAAATAGAAGTGCTTTTTCACACAGTGCATAATTCAGTTATGGAACTTATTGCTGACAGATATAGATTCAAGAAGCAATTAGACAAATTCATGGAAAATAGGTCCAGAAGGGGCTATTAAACACGCTGATGCAGATGCAACCTCTGGTTCAGGAAATCCCTAAATGGCAGATTGCCAGAAGCTGGAAGGTGGAAGAAGCATCACTCTGGGCTTGATGTGCTTCTCTGTTCTTGCTCTGAGTAACCACTTTGGGTTGCTACATAGTGTGGGTTTCAAGCCTCGATGGAAGGCTGTGCCTCTTAGGCTTTTATTTATGCTTTCTTGGGAATTGGTCATATTCCATGTATTATGTCAGTTAATTCCCTTTACTTACAGGGCTGTGTTATATTTTGGGGATCTGATGTTTGACAATAGTTGAATTATACAGTATGAAGCATAAAGTATCAGCCTGCTTTTGTGACACTACAGTAATGCATAAGCCACCATACTTAACCCTGTGGCAAAAGACACAGGTTCCACATCCCCATCCCTGCCCACATGGATGAATGAGAAAGATTAGCATTTCAGCACTTACAGAAAGTGTCGTGGTTTAACCCCAGCCAGCAACTAAGCACCACGCAGCCGCTCACTCACTTCCCCCCCATCCAGTGGGATGGGGGAGAAAATCGGGAAAAGAAGTAAAACTCCTGGGTTGAGATAAGAACGGTTTAATAGAACAGAAAAGAAGAAACTAATAATGATAATGATAACATTAATAAAATGACAACAGTAGTAATAAAAGGATTGGAATGTACAAATGATGCGCAGGGCAATTGCTCACCACCCGCCGACCGACACCCAGCCAGTCCCCGAGCAGCGAATCCCTGCCCCCCACTTCCCAGTTCCTAAACTAGATGGGACGTCCCATGGTATGGAATACACTGTTGGCCAGTTTGGGTCAGGTGCCCTGGCTGGGCATGAGAAGCTGAAAAATCCTTGACTATAGTCTAAACACTACTGAGCAACAACTGAAAACATCAGTGTTATCAACATTCTTCACATACTGAACTCAAAACATTCTTCACATACTGAACCAGCTACTAGCAAGACAGTTAACTCTATCCCAGCTGAAACCAGGACAGAAAGTTACACAACTGAGGGTCTGGCAGAAAAAGGGAGGGAATGAATTCCAAAGTACCTACCAGTAGACCTGCATCCTTTTAAACCACTTTCAGATCAACAGTTACTGGTGAGACTCTGTCCAGCCTGCCTAGCACCGTTACAAAGAAAGGTGCCGCATTTCTAGACTAGACTTTGCCTTTCATAATTTCCAGTTGTAGAAACCTGTGGATTGCATTAATTCACCTGTAGAGGCTGAATTAAGCCAGAGAGATTGGTTTGCTGGAATAATGTCCCCGAGCAATGGAGAACATGAGGGAAGTGGCCCCTACCACAGCTGTGTGATAGGAATAAGCAGCACCAGGCACATCGTGGAGATACAGAGGCAACTTCTGCCTCAACAGTAACTTGCACAACATCGAGCAAATCCTCTGTCCTTCCAACAAACTGGTTCCCAAGGGTGAATATATCTCTGTATATTCAGCTGCAGAAAGGCCACAGCTTCATCCCTTTGTCTGCCTTTTTATTTCTCTTGGGTTAGGGCTTAACAGAGCTCCAACCAACTATAGACCAATGTACCTGATACTCTTATTAAATCTGTATTCAGATTCTGATTCTGTGTTGAATGATACCGCGCTAGTTCTGGGAGGAAATCTTTGTCTTTTTCCTTCTGTGACTAAGAAAGGGCTCGTGTTGCATTGAGCTTATGGGTTCTCTTTGATTGTAAGTGTAACCTTTCAGCATGAGGCTGCTGGTGCAAGTGAAATCAAAAAGCCTTTGTGAAAGTGTCTTAACAAGCCAGTTGCATGACCGTGTAAGCTCTCACCTAGCTCTGAGTCAGCTGGAGCTTGACCAGGTTCTTATATATTCCAGAAAACTGCTAAAAGGTGATTTCAGGCATATTGTGCTTTCTGATCATTTGCCACAAAATAATTAAAACATTGGTTTTGCACTCCTGGAGAGTTTGTCCCTAACACTGCCTAAATGAATCACATACTGTTTTTCTTTTCTTAACCCAAATGGGACAGATTTGGAGTCACACTGTGACAATTCCTGAGTACAATAAATAGAAAGATTTTTAGACATGTGTCATTGTTGTAGTGACTACCTTATAACTGAGAGACTATGGACAAACAGACCTCAGCGTATGTAGAAGGCTGTGACAAATACCTCCAGTCTCACCCTTTGTACTGCCACTCAATGTGTGTGCCAGACTGCTTGTGCTGCTACTGACTCATCCTGAGGCTCACCTGGATTCCTGCCCAAAGGGACACTCTTTCTGTTCAAGGCAGCATGTGTCTTGCTCACTGAGGTGGTCTAACACTGTCTGTATGCAAGTTATTTTTCCAAGGACTCAGGTGGTACTGCAGCCAGTCGAGGGGCTAGCACACTGTCCTCGAAGTATTCTCCTGGGCAAAGCTGTGCCTGTACTTCAGCCTGTCTTTTTGGAGCTTCGTGAGCGTTAATGGGTGAAATGCTAAGTCTGTCAAACTGTCAAAGTGTGGAGTTTTTCCTCTCTCAAGCCAATCAACAAAACTAATTTGGTTCAAGAAAAGGAATGTCTTCAAATATTGCAGAACTAAAGAAGCAGAGTGAGGATGAAGGTCTCCTGAAGAATGTATAGAGTAAATAAGTATCACTTCAGGGTGTTGCTTTTTTTTTAAAAAAAGCCCAACCTCTTTTTAAAAAGCTCTTTAAAGCTTTATTTCTTTTGCTTATGGTTTATTCTTTCATTTAAAAAAAAAAAAAAAAAAAAAGGCAAACCCTTTTCTCATCACAGCCTCCTGAAGGTGAAACCCACAAATGCTCAACTGACTTTGCAAAATGAAAACAGCTGATGCCCAGGGCCTGCTCTAAGTGCAGGAGAATAAGAAAAACTATATCCAGGATAAATAAAAATGAGATACCTGCCATATACATGAGTCTGTTCCTCAGGGAGGCAGTACTGACCACTCTACACCGGTGCCTGTATGCATTGGCCTGCCTTCACCCCGAATGCTGCCAACATTCGCATTTTTGTCATCTAAAAGCTGTTGCTCTTTCTGAGTTCTGCGGCTATGTCTACACAGCACTAAGAAAGAATGAAAAGCTTTTCTGTAACTATATACGTGCCTAAATCAATCAATAAATATTGGTTTAAATGAGTTTTAGGTACCATACAAGTGCTCGTGATGTGAACTGGGGAGAAAAAGAGAAGGCTTGAGAGATGCAGGTCTGTTCCCCCCAGAGGTGTCCAAGTGTACTTATTTTCCTGTACTTTTAGCTTCTATAGTGGAAGTAAGCACCTAAATTCCTTTGAAGAGCTAAGCTTCTATTAATTTAGTAGAGGCTCTGCTAGAACCTCATTAATAACTTAAATTTTTTCAGCTAATCTTCCTGTTTTAAGGGTTTAAAATAGTGATAGTGAGGGTCATTGACTTTCCAGAGGTCCTACAGTGGGTTAGTAGTAGGACTGTAGAAAGAACCCAGACCTATCAGTTCTGAGATCTGAGCACAACATGCTGTTTCTTTTCAGACTGGCTGTTGATTTGAAATATAGTATTTAGCAATAACCAGGCAATCTTAATGTGGCATCTTACAGAACAGTGAGCTATGTAAAAGCAATCTGTAATGCATTCTGCCCAGTTCAAATGAATTCACTTGCTGTATTGTTTACAGAAGTGAGTATTTTCTATCCTTACATGAACCTGCCAGATCCCAAAGGGAGATACTGAGAAAAGAGAAGAAGGATCGAGCTCTCAGGTACAGGCTCTTTTGCAGTGTAGGGGGAAAAAGTAGCAGATGTGTGGTGCATGTAGAGGAATGAAGGTGCCTGTTAGATTAATTATTAAGGCCAAAAATATATTGTCTTTCCTGCCTTGGAAGAAAGTGCTTGGGGAAGGAGACGTAGGAAAAAAGCTTGGTTCTCATGGGCACCGTGGCACACTGAAGAGAGGAGGCATGGATCCTACAGTGAGACAGGGGTGATTCAGAGAAGGCTACGAGTAAAAGAGTTTCCAGGTCTGAGGCTCTGTTCTCAACAGTTCAGCTGGTTTGCACGTTGCAATAATAATTATTGTTTATTAGGAGCCTATCCATCAACTGATGCCTCAGGTGCCTCTTGTGATTAGAATGTAAAACAAATTGGGCTGCTGCACTCAATAAAAAGATTTTTGATCTGTTTTTTTCAGAGCAACTATGTGACACTAAAGTCATTCTAAAGTTAAGTGGGAAGGACTTCTTGGGAACTGAGGTTGTAGGAAAAGTATATGTACAAACAGTGTCTTTCTCCAAATACAACCAGTTTGAGGGTTATGCCTGTGCTTATTAAGGCAGAGTAGTATGAAAAGAGTTTGAAGATTGGAAGCATATCTTAGTGCCTGCCCATTAAACGCCTGAGACGTGAGAACCAACTTTTTAAACTCTACTTTTATGATCGTCAAGTCTGTGACAGGTCAGTGTTTAGTCTATTATCTTATCAGCTAGTGGCTACATATTCATTGGAGAGAGATGAGCTGTCCATTATATGTATTTTGTACTTTTATGATGAAAGATAATTTGTGTAAAAGCATCCAGAGTGTGGGCATTTTGGGATGCTTTTAACATATCAAAAGAATCTGATCTGTATCTGTCTTTTTCCTCTAGCCAAATTATTCACCAGGAATACTGATTCTTTTATTTCCTTTCCATTCCCTTTCCACACAGTCTGTGTTAAACACTTACTTTTTTATTTTTTATATAAGGGGAGCAGAACAGGGAGTGCAGAGTAAGACACAAAAGAAAGAAATAGAAATAAGGGCCTCTTGGATGATTTTTAAAATATTTTATTCTAATTATTTCTTGCATCAAAATAAAATATTTTTTCTTCCCTCTATAAATTTTCCCCTATGTTCCCTCATATTTGTGAGATTGGGAGCAAAACAAACAATCTGGAAGAAACTATGACTTCTTTATAAACCTCTACTTTGTTATTGGCTTATTTTGAATGAGTTAATATTAGTATGCATCTCTAGTTATCCAACAGAGAGGATGCTTCTCTAGCTGCCAGATGGGAAGCTTGGAAGCAGTGTTAAGTAGTCAAGTGGGCTAGGTCTTGGGGTTGCAAATCTCATTTTTCTGGAGATGTTTTTAGTGAAGCCAGAGAAGTTTGGAAAGATGTTCAGTCTTCTGAATCATGTGGCATGTTGGAGATATGCTGCTATAAATTCTTTGACCAGAAAAGGATATTATTTGACTGGGAAGCTGTCTTCCACCCTTCCTTCTTTTCCATGTATGCAGTGGTCATACACTGTTGCCATGGAGTTGTGGCAGGCTGGTCTACTCACTTTTGCAAGCCTCTCAAACTTTCAACCCTTTTCAATTTGCCAATCTTCCCCTCCCCCTTTTTCTTCTTGGATAGGAACTCTTGAATTTAAGCCTTTTGACAGCTCTCTTGCCTTTTTTTTTTTTTAAAGTTAAATTTCATAGACCTATTTTGAAGGGGGCCATGGACACCCAGGGCTCTGAAGACCAGAGATTAAAACCACCATATAAAAGATCTAGAAAGGTAAAGAGCATATTAGTCTGATGATAATTATTTTAATGGCTATTGCTTTTACTTTCAGATGTTTTACAGAGCATATACAATATGTATAATATGTTGTCTTGAAACAAACATGTGACTTGCTCCCATCAACCATAGGAATGGCTGATATATGGCTTTAGGTAGCAAGGGAATTCACAGCTGTGAGCTTCAAGTGTTTGTTTGTGTTCAGGGTCTTCTCTTTGTGTTTTAAGAAAATGCTTCATGCTCCTATAACACCTTTCACTTCCAAGGGCTTGCTCCTGATCTATCAAGATGAGGAGTAACTACTTGATTTAAGTCAGAGATTTAAGGCAGTATAAATCCATGGCAAGATCAGTTGCCAGCTCAAATAGCTGAGTTTCCCCAACAAACTTTAACTGCAGTCTGCAGCAGCTGGTCTTGCAAAAGAAGTAGTTTCCGTGGAAAAAGGAGAATAAAGAACCTCCTCTGCTCTCGGTCCTTCCCCGCTCCTTTCCCACTGATTTGGTTTAACAATCATAGTGCTCTTCCTCAGTCTCATCGTCCCACTATGTCACTTCTCTTGATTTCTGATTCCCCCCACTCCTGTTTCTACATTTCTTGGCATCTGCCTTTGCAACTCAGTTTGCCTAGTCCCTCTTCTCCCTTCACAAATTTATTGCCTCCCAAAGACACACAGACTGTTGCTGCTCAGACCGCTACCTAGACAGTGTTCGCCCTTGCCCCCCGCCCCCCCCCCCCCCCCCCCCCCCCCGCCCTCCCCTAGTGTGCATGCAGCCTAGGGTCCATTACACAGTTCTTCCTAAGCTCTTTTTAACTCCCTCTAGCTCTTTTCTTATCGGATTCAATCTCTTAGTCATTGGCCTTATGGCTTTGTGTGAAGTTTCGGACCGGCTTCTCCAATTATTACCTTCTTTCAGAGAGCCATCCATCCATCAGCACAATTAAACCAGCTCTCGTTCCCATTCCAATCAGGAGGAAAGGTGTTCCTATCATTCAGTAAGTGCTTGCTTTACATGCAAAAGTGCATGTCTGCATTTTGCCTTCAGTAAATAGTGCTGCATTTTTAATGAGCTTGTCCTTAAGTAACAGATTGTGCTGCCAAATGCTTTAAATTTCTGTCTTTTCAGATTCTAAAATAAGTTTTTGCTGACTTTTTGTTGGTAATGGCTGAAGGGGATGGTTTTCAAAATATGCATGGCCGGCACCAGCTGAAGATTGCTTTTTATTTTACTCATGCTGAGTGTGCTGGCTCTTTTCTCTCATTTATCCCAGGGAAGCTTGTTTAAATGTCCCTTGCATACTGTAATTGAATCCACTGTCGGAACTCAAGCTTGTAGCATCTTTCTCTGGGCCTCTGGAACTTCCTGGGGGTGAAAATCTGTGTTTAATGATGAACTTTGCAGTCTGAACCCTTGCGTGAGAGACTACCCAAGGAGTAAGACAGGAAATATGTTGATATGCTCCATTTTAATTCAAGAGGTAAATGAGGGCACCATGGGTCATGGCTATAGGTGTCAGCTTCAGGCTGAAATGCTCAGCTCGTTGGCTCAGCAGTTTAAACAACAGCATATGCAAAGCCTCTGCCTATTGCTTGTTCTGAACTGAGAAATTGGTGTGAAGAGAAACGTGTTCTTATTCTTTAGTTTCTGAAATAGATTTGGCAATGTAAAATCCCAAGAGTGCAATGGTGCTTTTTGAATTTTACTCGGAATCAGTGACTTGATTCTATTCGAATGTTAGTTTGTGGGGCCAACTTACTGGCTGATGCTACTCAACACACTTTAATAAAGCCAGTTATGTTTCATGGATGTCAACAGAGCCATGCTGGCTTATGTTTTTAAGAATCTGGCCCCACACCGCTTACAAATATTTCATTATAAGTGCTGTAATATGGAAAGATATTTTAAGATTTGGTTTTGAAATAGGGAACTAGAATAGTTTGGGGTCAAATATGAGAGGCAGGAGTTTTCAGGGAGACCATGCACGGCCGTTGTTACATAGTATCATGTATAACCCTCATGTTATGCCCCAAAGATGTGAGGTCTGAGAAGAACAGCTTGTCATCTGAAGCCAGTGTGAGCACATGAGGCTGCAATGTAACTGAAGGAAGCAGAAAAGTGTAGCATAATTTTATTTTTCATGGTGATAATGGTTATTTTAATGTTTTGAAGTGAGGAAGAGCTAAACTTACTCATAGACAGATGATATATGGATCTGACCTGGTAGAGTACTGTGGCCTGATCAGGTTTCTGGCATATACAAGAAACTCTGATATGAGATTGGAAGAAAGTCATGAACAAATTGCCTCCTGGGAGACCTGAGGAGGGCCGGGATGAAAGTGAAAAGAGGGGGAAGTAGAGAGAAAAAAAAAAAGAAGTTGTGCAAGGTGCTGAATGTGAAAACAATAAGCTTTGATGTGATGAGCATTGGCTGGGAAGCAGAAGGATCTGAGGATGGCAGAGAAGGTAGGTGACTCTGGATAAATGGACTGGAGGGGATGAGGGCAGAAGCCTGGAGGGGAGAAAGCTTCAGTGAGATGAGGCGTGAGATGACTAAGCCTTGGCTGAAAGGCTTCAGCATTATAAATCGGGCACGCAGATTTAATGGCAGCTTTGACGTCTGGGATAAGAGGGAGGAAGAGCTAAAAATGCCCCTAAGAATATGATTCTGTGAAAAGGACATCGCCACTGGCAATGTGGAAAGGAAGGAGAAAACGCATTACCCCCCCCAAAGGCTAACAGTTCAGAGGCTGAAATTCTGAGCGCACACAAGTAGATGGGGGAGCAAGCACCGCCCGCCCCATTAAGCCCCTCTGGATCTCTTGCAGCGCATGGGTGGTGTGTAGCTTTTCCTTCAGTGGAAGGAAGGGGTCACACTTCTGTCAGTTCAGTGTGCCAGCTGTAGAGCTTGCTAGAGGTGTGAAGTAGGTATTTTAAGGCTAAAGTGATTTACTTCTCCCAGAGCAAAAGGGGATGTCAGGGAAATAATGTGGCTCTCCGTGATACCAATTTATTGTGCAGTACACCTGAACTATTGTATCTCATCCGTTGCCCTTATCTCATCCAAGGCTCTGCCCTGGAGCTCTTTCTAGCCTGGCTAACTAACACCTGGTCCATGTAGAAGTAGGCTGCTGCCTTTCAGGGCTGCATGTGGCTGCAGTGTTCATGGGGAAGCTGTGCCAAGGCACAGCATTTCCTCTGTTGTGCATAATACTGCGGTCCCTTGAGTCCTTCCTTTCCTTTCTCTTCACCCCTCCTGGTTAAATCTGGTCCTAGTTTTAAAGCTAAGTCTGCTTTGTGATTTGGTACTTCGAGAGAGATCCTCATCCCCATGCCGCATCGCACTGTGCAGTGTGGGCCCTGGGATTGTGCGTGTGGGAAGGACGTTCTCTGGAGAGGCCTTGGGAGCTCTCTGCTCCCCTTCTGGCACCACCCAGAGTTTGTGTCTTCGGATACACCACAAACCCCATCTTTTTCTTTTCTTTTTTTTTTTTTAAAGGGTTTTGTGGCTCTTTTTAGGCCACATGCAATGATAGCAGCTGTGATGAAGAGACTAAGGTTGACCTAAGGACTTCGTGTGCCTTTTTGGTATGGATTTCCCAGTCTGTGACTGTAAGGAAGCTTCAGATTCCTTTGCCCTGCTCCTTCTCCAGTTTTGGTGTGTTTGCTCTGGTTCACATGGGCCAGAGGCTGCTCCTCTCCTTTTTCCAAAATGCACCACAGCATCTGCATCTGGTCCTGCCCAAAACCTCTGCAGGGCACTAATTTTCAATGCAGCCACTGTCAGTCTGGGTCTTTTAAGTTTGGTGCCCACAATTAGAGAGTGCTTTCAAAAATCTTGGCCAGATGGCTTTATAAATGCAAGGAAATAAAATGATAAATGGCAATATGGCTATGGCAAAAATGTGACTGTTCAGGGATATTAAAAGGATGGCATTTCACAGGGAGTCTCTTGCACTCCTTTTTTCTTTTCTAAGGATGCCCAATTTTTTCAACAAGCCACTTTCAAATATGCAGACATTGAAAGATCCTGAGTTAAATTTATCCCTTCCACAACTCCATGGACTTCAATAGAGTTGCACCAACACTTGTCCCGTCTTTTGTAGCTGATTAATTTATGTTCATTTTACTTCTCTGGTGCCAATGAAAGAATTTAATAGACCTTTATTGTTCCCTGCAGATACTCCCCCTCTGCGCAGAAAGGCATCCAGCTCTTCGGTGGGTTGGCATTGTTGTTCTTTCTCTTTTTGATTTCCTACATGTAACAGAAAGAGATTACACTAGGGGAGCTAACTCTGTACTTGTCTCCCCAGGGAATTCAATACATGCCTGCAATTAACCTGCATTTAACTGGCCATTGGATGTTGCTATTCCTCTACAATAAACACAGATGGTAGGCAGTTTTGACTGAGTATTTGTATACTGCAGGTTGGCACAGCTCAAGTCAAAATAAATACAATTTCCAGACGGCACAGATCCTTGCCTCTCCTTTCTGCTTTCTTGACAGAGGAGGGGAAAATCTGAACAGTATCCAAAAAAGCTTCTTGTTTGGCCCCCAAAATAAATATTTCGCCTAAAAGCTGAAGTTGATTTCAGATCTCAGCCCCATCAGTCTGTCAGGGAGACAGTAAAAGGGGAGAAAAATTTTAATCAGGATTTAGCAGGGAAAGTAACTCAGTGGGAGGGAAAGTACATTTTGAATTGCACTTAATATCACAAGCTCTCATCTTGCTAGTGCTTGGAATGTTGCACAGCTTTACTCCTCTCATGGGCGGCTTGAGTTCTGTGGATTAAAATAAGATTTTAGAGGTTTGTGGGCAAAAATACATGTTTATGTGTTTCTCAGTCTAGAAAGCGAAGGGAATATGTTCTGACTGGAATAGCTTTTTCTTTACTTATTTGGGGAGGGAAGGAATAAGCACCTCATTAGCTATTAATTATTTTCCTCATTCACAAAACCAAGAGGTTTCCTCCATTGCCAAAAATGGGTTGTCTGTGGGAAAACCTGAGTTCTGGGAAGATTTTAAAAAATAAAACAATAAAAAAAAGCACGGTTGTTAAGTTTAAAGAAATTGAGCTAAGCATATAAAAAATCTGCCACCAGGGTCAAACTTGATGCCATGTGTATTTTTTTTTTTCATTAAAGGAGTGCAGATTTTGAGCCTGAGCTATTATTTCAGGTGACTTGAGGCCCTCCGGGGGCAGCAGTGAAATGGAAAAGAGCACGGCAGCCTGCTCTTGGAACTGATGCTCACTGAATCTGAAAGGTCATGTCATGTTTTCTGGCAATTGACTCAATGGGTTTGGATTCTACAACATAAGGTCGGGCCGTTTTCACTCAGCACATGTTTACTGGGGAATGTGCCTTCCAGTTGTTTTCACATTGACCTTATTACCCTGCCACACTGATGAGCCTGGCACAAAAACTACTTTTTGTATTGCTGTGTGCACCACGCTCCCTCTTCCTCTCCCGCCTCCCCCAGTGTTGTTACTTTAGGCTGCAGATGGAGGATTTGGTGTTCACATTTCCCTCGCTCCTAACCCCCTGCTTTCCGTGTCTCTGTTACAACACAGATGTACAGAAGCCCATTGGCTGCACACTTTGGAAGGGCAAGAGGGTGCAATGGGACTGACTGATGTTTGGTTCCCAGATTTTGCGACAGGAAAGCTGTGGAGGAGAGGAGGCACAGGCTCTGGACTGTAAACTCGAGCAGGAGGGTTTACAGCGTCTGATGTAATAGCCCTTCCCAGTGCTCCTGCAGTAGATGTGGCCGTGAGCTGGATAGATGCTGGGAGGGCAGGGCTCACAGCCTGGGGCTGGGACGTGCTCCGCACTGGGCAATATTAAAAGGGATGGAGGCAGCAGTTCCCTCTCATCATGGTAAATCTGCTCCTTCAGTGCAAAATATACTGGCCAAGCTTTACAGGGATAAATAAAATACTGCTGCTATTTCTGCAAGCGCATTGGCAGCTCTCTCTCCTTGCAGCCACAGAAGTTCTTGTGCTGAGAACACAGTATGCGTCTCTGCCACCTTTTCAGGCTTAAAAAAGTGTTTGGGGCTTCTGTCAATTTTAGGAGTTATAAATTAAAGACGAAGAGTTTATTATTGCCTGGAACACTCCTGTGTTTTAAGCAGTTTGAGACAAAATGGAGCTAAGACATTTGCAAAAAGTCATTGATGAAGACAAGGAAATAAACCCATGAGTGCTTTTTTCTATGAATGCATTGCTTAACCTTGTCCTGCCACCTGTTTGTCAACCCTGGCTGCCCCAATAAGACAAAAATGTTGCACTGCTTTGTCATTGTTTGAATATTGTTCTTTCAATAAGGTCAGAGCAGACTTGCGGCAAACCCACTAGTCAGAGAGTGAGGCACACTGCGATGTTACCCGGGAGTGTCAGGACCTTGGGAGATGAGAGTTTTGGTTCTGGCTTGGACTTCGCTGTCCAAGCATGGCACTGGCAAGTTATTTTTGGAGACAACTTCACAGTCTGCTGAACAGAAACACTGCGTAAGACCTAGGGATCAGTTATTACCTTGGGCATGTTTCTGTCAATAAAATGAGAGCCTGCCTCAGAGGCTTCAAGGAGTCCCTGTTATATTCACCAGGATGAGGGCAGTGTCAGTGGCCTTTGCAGCTGACCAGTTTGATTAAAAAAAAAAAAAAGCATTGTAGTCAGTCATTGTTTGCCATCAGGATAGCTTTTGTCTGTGATTTGCACTTTAGGAGGGAACTTGCTGGAGAAGTGTGAAGGAGGCTTTCTCGATGCTATGGGGAATGTGCCATGACTGGATTCCTAACGCAGCTATCTCCTGTATCACATGCTTGATGCTGGTATCTTCTCAGGATATAAAGCACCATGCAGAAATACCCAGCATAGCTCTGGAACAGGAACACACAGCCATATCAGCTTGTTGCTGTGTCCAAGACCCATACATAGGCTAAAGGGGTGATAATGGCTGAGGAGGAGAAGGGTTAACACATTAACATAGCTAGGAGGTGCTGATCATGCTATGTAGACACACTGATCTGTTTGGCACTGGCTTCGTTACCACATAACCAACGGGCAGTGTAGAAGAGCCTGTCATGGCAGATTGTTCCCAAAGTCTCACTCAGAACATGGCTGCTCATACAATTTTTAGAACCTTAATTTTTGCAAGACATGCAAACTCGTCTGATTTTGCAAGTCCATCTTGGGTAAACCCCTGCCTGACTTAAACCCTCAGGTGAAACTTTCTTGAACAAAATCCTGGCTTTTGTATTCACAAAGTGAAAGTTGTGTACTGAAAAGCATAGACTGTGCAAGCATAGCAGCTTTAGAAAATACTTCTAGAATTGTATTTGTTAAAGTCTAGAAATTAGTATTCACCTCATCAAGGCAAGGCTTGAGAAACACAAGTCCATTTTAACCTGAAATAGAGAGTCAGTGATATGTTGGTTCTGTGTGAAATTCCCTTGTTTTACAATCACATCAATTAGATTATTTGCTTTGATTCTTATAGTTTGACTCTGTTTTCCCAACAATTTTGTAGTGCTGCATATGTGTTCACTTTGACTGGAAGCCATTTTAATGGATCAGACTGCTGATTTCACAAGAGCCTGAAGGGTAAAACTCCTTGGAAGAGTATTCAAACCTCAAGTAGTTTGTCTTGGAAGGAAAAATCCAGTTTAAACTGTGTGATACCCTTTCTTAACTAAGATTGCAAATGCCCTGTGGCTGGCTGTTCTGTTCTCACTTTAGGTGATGGCTATGGATTAAGAGCCTGAGGCTTTGGCTAACATCTATAGGCAAGGCAATGCATCCCTAGGGTCTAATTCAAGGAAAGTTGTGCAGGTGTCATAATTAGCAGTTTCCTGTTAAAGCTCCACAAATAAGCTTTAATCCTCAAGGCACTGGTCTCCAAAACCCCTTGCAGATTTGTTTTCAGACCAAATAATATTCATCTGTAACCTTTTTTTTTTTTTTTTTTAATTGTCCAAGCTGCACATTTAACTACCCTGGACCCACTGGCTTAGATTTTGCCGAAAATCAGATGTGAACAGGGATTAATGGTTTCAGTTGCTCACACTACCTAGCCACCATGCCGAGTGCAACTTGCCCTTAAATGGGGCTGAGGTGCACAATAGTTGAGTCAGCGCTGAATGGAGGACTTCGTTTTCCTAGGTTATCCCTCCTCGCCCTTCAAGACCAATAAACATGTCATAAAGGGAGGAAAAAATGTGAAAAGTTAGGAAGCAAAACACAGCCCTTAATGGTCTCTACATGTGCTGCAGCCACCTTCAAGTGAAAGTTGAGGTACCAGATTTTTTAGCACTTGGACAAAGAATGCCTCCCCTTCCCAAATGCAACAGCACACAGACTCCCAACACAAGCGTTCTTGGACTAAATAATGTTGGCAGTGTGTGCGTGCGCACGTGTATACATCTGCAGTGAGGGAAAAAGAAAGGGAGGAGTGTGCTAATTGCAGTGTAAGTACATGTCAGGCAGATACAGGAAAGTTTCTCAGCTCCCATGATCAGCAGGGCATCTGAGGACTTTAATGTTTTTCACAGTACAATAAAACTACCAGTGCCAGCTGGAGTCTTCAGCCAAACTGTATGCCTTAGAGCTTATATGTTTCACATCACTGAAGGCTACATAATACCTTCAGCTGGCATTGCATTCCATTTGATATGTCTGGGGATGAAGATAGTTAGTTAAATAATCACATTGGCTGATGTGTTAGCTCAAACAGTGGTTCCTTCCCCCTCTTTCCAAACACATTTTGGGAGTATTAGTTTGGGAAGAGGGGCACAAGGGCTTTTAATCTCTGTTTTCTTGATCTGTTTCTTTCTTTGTTTAGCCTCTAAGTGTTGACACATTGTGATGATGTTACTTCTCTTGGCATGAATTTTTGTGAGACAAAAAGAAGGATCTGGTCAGGTTTCTCAAACAGATCAGAGATAAGTCAGAGAGAAATGAAAGCTTCAAGGCTTGTTTATTCCAAAGGGGAGAATTTAGCCTCAGTAGTGGATAGTGTGGGTTGGGAGAGTTGAATAGGAAACCATTTAAAATAAACTCAGTATGTGCTATCTCTTCAAGTTGCAAGTAAAAAACCCAGAATTTATTCACATGCAAAGCACATGGGAACAGAATCAGAATTTTACTATTTAAATGTAAATAAAATATACTTTGGCCAGCCAGGAAAAATCCTTGTTCTTCAAAAGTCCCCTTAAAGCACGAAAGCAGCACCTGGGGTACTGAGGTGCTTATCAAAATATCTACCTGGTGTTGTGGCTCTGTGTCAGGTTTGACAATGGTTATGCCATTGCTTAGTTGATCATAAGCTAAGCAGAAATGGAGTGAGAGCTGCTGCAGGGATGTATGGCTAATCATCACAAATAGTTCTGTAGCATTTTCTTTACTAGACCCTTTGCTGAAGTTTAACATGTGTTTTTCAGTGATTCAAATACACAAAATTGAAATTTTGGAGCCAGTTAGATATATGGGTCTATGGCTTTCAGTGTATGGATTTAGGTTATGGATAGCATGGGAAAGGAAACAATAACATAGATAAAATTTTCACGAGTTCATTTTGGAAGGGAAGTCTGTATTATCAACCAGATTTTAGCGATATATCTGGATTAGGGTTTGTTTGGAAGGGTGATCTTACACAGCAAAGACTTCTAGGTCTGACAGAGCCTCTGAAGACACTTTTAACTCAGCTTTGCTAGCACATGGACCATCAATGATGCATCTGGTAGTCCAACTCCAAGGCTCAAACAGCCTCACATTGAACCTCATACAAGCAAGGTTCAAGAAGACCTGGATACCACAAAAAGGCCCAGCTGCATGCGTCTGTGTGCCTTCATGAAAGACAGTGAGGCACCTGACTTATTACAAAACAGGGGTTTTCGCTAAATGCAAAGAACAGCCATCACACAAATGGATGTTTTAATGGAAAAAAAAAAAAAAGTCTTGGGTGTTTTGAGGAAGCTACCCCACCAGAACCTTAAAAGCAAGAGCAAATTGGAGCACCTTTAGTGAGCTCTAGGAAGAGAAAAGAGGAATGCTGTTGGGATGTAACGAATCCCAGTCTGAGTTTCCAGATGCAAAACTGTTTTGCTTCCCAGTTCTTGTAGAGTTTACTGTGCTTGTCTGCATAGGTTCCTAAAGGCCTGATACCCTTCATTTCAGGTGATCTCAATTGGCATTCTCTACCATAAAAAAAAGTAGGCCGTCCTTAATCTTGTAACCTTATGTGTCACATGCAGCAAAAAACCTGGGCTGATGGACAAGAATAGATTCCAGCTCAGCTGGGCACCTGCAGGGCGAATGTAACACCTTGTGTTCATTTCCGCTTTACACACCTTGGGAAGTAGCAGTATGAATGCTTAGGTGGTGGAGAAGTTTTTCATATGGATGTAAGAGAATGAAAGTGAAGGACAAGTTAGGATTTAAGTACCTACTTTCATTCTTGTAACATGTGTTACAAACAGGTAGGCAAGAGACGAGGTTCCCTTTTGTTCTTGGAATGCTAAAAGTACAGAGTCCTGTCTGGTTTAATTCCAGGACCAGAAACCTGAAGGAGGGCAGACTATTAGGGTTTGCTCTGTATGTGGTAATGCAGGAAGGATAAGACATGTGAAATGGAATGGTCCCTCCACTTTCCTGCTTACCTGGAGATGGAAAGGGATATCACTTAAAGGATTTCATCCTCCTACATGTAGTCTTTGCTTTCAGAAGTACTGAATTACTTTATCTTCTGCATCAGTGGATTGTCTAGCCATGCCTTTTCTTTCTTCTGAAGTTTTCATATGAGGATTTTCTAGGAACCTTGACAACCTATACAGATGATGTAAAAGAAGCTAACTTGGTGCATTCTTGAACTTGCTTTCTATTTATTTCTTTCATGTCTCCAGCCTTAAGTGTTGCTAAAACATAAGTTGTAGGTGTGCACTTTTCCCTGACACAGAGAATTTTCTTGCAACCTTTTGGCAAGGTGATAAAACCTGTTTTCCTTTGTCCTCAATTTGTTGTACAGTGCTATGGGAGTGCATGTAACTGATGATAATCCATTGCAATCTCTAAACCCATGTTATGCAAACAGTTCTATACCTTCTGTTTCTTTTCTGTGCAGGAAATCACTCTTATAAACAAACACAAATTGCTACTGTAATATTGTGAAACATTGAGACTATTTACACTGCCTGTAAATGATTAGGTTAGAAGGCCAGCTCTCTTTGCTTCCTACATAATCAATGGAGAAAGCTGAACTGCCTCTTAATATTGGGTTTTGGGTCACTCTTCAGAGAAGCCTATCTCTTCCCACTGTTACGTAATGAATGTGGTCTCCCAAGTGAGACACCTACATTCACACTAAATTTAAGTGGGGTGCATGCCCCCGTTGCTTTCAGTTGTAGCTATCCCCTCCACACCGTCTGAAGAGACTGAAACATTCATCTAATTATGAAGAGGATCCTGTGAAGAGAATTAGGGGCTTCAATGAAGAGCGAGCATCGGGCTTCATTTGAAGTTGTTAAGCTCTCACAGTGGCACAGCACAGCAGTGTGCTTCTTGCTCTCTGCATTGCTGGGTACATTGTGTCAAATAATGAAGCTACCTTTGCACCTGCAATCACAAGCCCTCTTGAGTTGTAATGTATGAGATGATATTTAAGAAAAGCATTAAGAGTTATGCATGAAAGACAGGATCCTTCTTACTTCCTGGCGGCCCTTCAAATCTTGACCTTGTTCCAGGAGGAAAGCAACCTGTGAAAACATCAGCTCCTGTCAGCAAATGCAACTCGGAAAGAGTAGCACATGTTCCATATGCTGGAGGAGCTGTGAAAATCCATAGAGCATCATGTGCTTGTGCTTAAAAAGCAGCTGTCCTTATACCTCCACTCTGATAGCAATGTAACTGTTTACTTAGTATTCTCCAGCTCCTTGATGTGGCCACTGTGAATGCCACAGGTGAAACCTGGGTGTAAATCTGGAGTGTTGTAACTTCCTCACTACAGGTTTTCAGCAGGAGTGTGTACCATCAAAGACATTCTCATTCAAGGTAAATATTAAAGTGATCAATTCTCTCATTCATCTTACACCTGAAAGTTACTGATACTGAAGGACGGAAGCGGGAGATGAGTTGACGGGATAGTGCTATATCACAGAGGTGTGAATGGAGGACCTGAGACTGTCTCAGTTCACCCTTGATATCTGTCTGGAATTGGGAATATCTTCTCCTTCAGACTGCAGCAGCTTGTCACATTAGGCTATATTATGTTAAGTTATGTCACTCTGGAACCCTATCAGATGCCCTTTACATTTTTGCACTGACTGATTTAAAGGGGGTCAATCAATGAAATCAATGGCAATGAATATGGGGCAGAAAAAAAGAAATGCTTTCTCATGCAGCACAGGAACTTGCTGTCATAGGAGGTTACAGAAGCAAATGCTGTGGATGAATATCAAGACCTGAACCATTTAATGAGATTGCTGATCTTTGGAAGAAGTTATGCATATGGGAGTATCTCTATCTCTTCTGTTCTGCCATTGCTTCTTGGTCCTGCCTCCTTTCTTAACACATTTTCTGTATTGTATAGCACAACATGTATTAGGATAATTAATTTTGTTCTGAAACTTAAGGCAGGTCAACAGGCTTCATGCTGCCCGGAGCACAAAGTGGGGGGAATGTGATGTGCTGGTCCAAAACCTAGTGGTGTTTCTTTAGTGAAAGAACACTTTTTTCCCTTCCATGATCCATACTAAATATCCCCTGTCTGTCCCTACATTACTGAGAAATTCTGTGCAGCAAAAGGTACCTTTTGATAATCAGTGCACAATGTTCCTATTGCAGCTACTAGAAGTGAATGAACAATAAGCCATTTTCCCTGAGCCCCATGATGAAAATGGCCTTGTGAATTCCTGAATACTTGAAAATATATGCTCTGTTGAGGAACTGTTGACAACTTTGAGTTATTCAGTACCTCTCTGCATCCAGTTCAGCTTTTCCAAAGTTCATGAAGTTATTGTGATACACTGGAAGTTATCCTGCCATGACCTAGACACTGTTTTGCTCCAGGCTCAGTATGCTCCTTGTTATTAATCTTATCATAGAAAGCCTTGAATAACCTGACTCAAGTCTCTCAGTGATGAACAGTGCTAGGTTGTGCACCATTTTGATCATGAACTCTTGTACATTAAAATACCCTGGGAGTGTCTGCTTTGAGTGTGCGTATGTGCAGAATTACAAGACCCATAGTTTCTGCCTTCTGGATCTACAGGGATAAATCTTAAGTTTTGCAGAGTATTCTACCTATTTGTTATATTAACTGAATTATCTTCTAGCTAGTAAACAAGGGCTTTTATTAGAAACGGGCAATAATTTATGAGACTTTAGAATTCCTTCTCCCTAATATTTGTCTGTTGCTACATAAACATGCTACCCCTATGCACTTCTGTCTTGTGGCATTTCTGTAGGACGTGTTTCTAACTACACTTCATGAGTGCTTCATTTCTGAGAAGAATTAACTCATGTCCTAGGTAATTTTTGTTTTGCTTAAGCCTCCTTCTCATGCTTGAATACTAGTAATCTACTCAAAGTTGCCGAAATCCATTTTGAAGTCCTTAATTATTATATCAGTATGCGACCTCTTCATATATTACAAGCATTGAGGCTGCTATAAGAGTCAAAAGTGAGAAGAAGAGGGATCTTTATCTGATCCCTCTCCTTGATAACCACAGGCTCTGGCATTTTGGGCTGTCAGGAGACAGAGGTACGACTTAAAAGTGAGGACAAGGAAAACTATTTGGAATCAGAAGATATGCTACATACTGGGAAAAATGCACTGGCAGGCAGTAGATCTGAAGAGTCATGGGAAGAGGTGGATAAATTCAGAATGTCTGAACTCGGATCTCTCTTCCCAATCCTGGCCAAGCCTCCCTTTGAAGTCATGTAACTTCTTTGCGCTCATAATGCCTTTGGCGGAGTTCCACACGTCTGTTTTCCGTTACGTGAAGAACAACCTCCTTTTGCTTGTTTGAACATAGCTTTCACAGGCTTTATCTAATGGCCTGTCATTCTTATATTTGAGGAGATGGTGAACAGTCCATTTCTGTCCAACCCCTATCAGACCACTCATGATTTTATAGACCACTCAAATAATTTCTACGTCATCTCTTTTCGAAGTTGAAGTCCTAGAGTCTGTATGAGCCTTCCTCACACAGAAGTTTTCCATACTGGCTCCCTGAATCTTTTCCAATTCTAATAGACCCCTTTCTGACATGGATAGTCCTCATCAGGGAAAAGTGGGATTAGAATCTGGATCTTCTTGTTGTGGGTTTTATTTCTAAGGATGTATGATAGTCCGCTTTAATATCTGCATTTCAGCAGTTGTCTTCTCAAGAATGTACCATGTTGGTGATGTGAGGGTGAGCTGCCCCTTTCCCTCATTAGGTTATTCTTCATCAGTATTTTAAGAAACAGAGGAAACCCAAAGGAAGATGAAGGCAAAAGCTCCGGTTACATCATGATCACAAATCCTTGAAAATGAGCTGGGGCTGATGATGTTTTTTAAAGTGGGATATACTAATGACCTTAGCAGGTTTCATCTCCAGGCCAGTTTTACAAGCAATCTTTCCTGAATTGTTTCAGCAGGACCTGCTAACCAAGCAAACATCTGCAGTATAGATATGTGATGCACGAGGTAAACTCAGTTTGTTTTCTGAAGTCTAGCTTCAACTATCTACAACCATTTATCTTGGTTCCATAACTTTGCATGCAAAACGTTGTAAAAATGCAGAAGCCTACAACAGGCACAATGTTATTTTTTTGCTGCCAGTATATCCCCAGAACGTGGACTCAATGCCCTGGGTATTTTTCTTCCTATGGGAGATTTCATTCCATAGCAACCAAAACACAGTTGGATCCCAAACAACATCCTAAATATTAAAAGACTCTGGCTTGCCTGCTACTAATGGAATACCTAGCTCCTATGATACTTGTTAAAACCCTTAAGCTAATAAGGCACTCATCCAAACTCTGACCTTAGGCTGACAAATACAAAAAATCATCCAAACCTGATCAAACTCAGTTTAAAAATTGAATTTTGGAACAATTAAAAAGATAAATAAATAGCTGAAGCTTGAAAATAAAGACATAGCCTAAGGTAATGTTCACTATTTAAAACTGATTTGAAACCCTCAAAGTTTTCATGTCAAAGACAGATTTTTAGCTTTACCACTAGCTCTGGAAGTCAGTCTCACTGTTACTTGTCTGAATAAGAAGGCCTGCATACTGGCATCTCTTGAATAATTTTAAGAAGGAACTCTGGCATTAAGGACCAATAAAACATGGGGTTGTTTCCATTAATAACCTTCACTGATTAAATGAGAGAGATAAGGAATAAAGGGATTCAGAAATGGAGGTCATTGTAAATGGAACATTCAGACTACCTTTTCTCTACTTCTGAATCTTCTCTGGTAGTATGAAATGTTATTACAGTTTTCAGATTTACAGACAAAACATGAACAAACAATGACCAAAAATGCTGCCTGCAATTCTAATCAGCCACATGCCACTGGGCTTACAAAAGGAATCTCTGACTCTTTTCTCACAGCTGACTTTTTTTCCAGTCTCAGTTGTGTTTGTTTGGGAACAATCCACGAATTGGTGATTTAGGCTGCTCTGTGAGCCACCTAATCTTGACTCTTCTTCTGAATTCTTTTCAGTGCTAGCTGGATAATACTTGCACTGAGTTATAACAGCCACTTGTAACCCCTTTTCCACTTCACTGGGCATGGAGGTGTTTCAGTTTCCTCAAACATTCTTCAATCTCAGCGTAAGAGTGGAAAATGCATCGGCTGTCTCATTTGTTCTAAATGCTCTAAACATTGTGCTGAAATGATTGCCTATTATTAGAAGCTCTGTGAGGTGTAAGTCCCCAAAACACTGTATTCAACTGTCCTTTTCAGTCTGTGCCTGCTCACAAGAGTGTCTGCTTCATCAGAGCCAGCTACTCTCAATTTTCTCACCAGACTAGCTCTAAGTTGCTTAGTTGTTCCCTCCATGTTGGCTTGTATTTGCCTGTATCTTTTTGAAGTACCCCCACCTTGCATCATAGCCTTGTGTTTCCACTGCATCACTTCACTGACTTGCCCAGCAATCCTTGCTGGGACATCTGTGCCACATATTCATTTCTGACCCAAAAAGCCTGGGCAAGGTTGGGCTGCTCCATGACAATTCTTGTGCAAGCCCATTTCTGTAGAAATAATAACAGTAATAAAGTAATGTGTACTCTACAGAGGCTTTGCCAAACATAATGTTGTGCCTGGCTGTTTATCAGAGTTAGAGACTGCTTATTTGTGATGTTATCCACACCATCTTTTTTTCCTGAAAAAAGACACTTTTATCAGAGCTTTCTTTTATTAAAACCCAAATCTCCACAGAGCTCTTCCACTTCCAGCCAACATGGGAAATTTTTAGCCAGTCCTACTTTTTCTTTATCTGTTTCTGTAGACTTTATTCACCTGCTAGTATTTGTTGCTATGTGTGACGTTTTAGTCCTACTTAGTTCAAATTATAATTAAGGCACTTGGGACACTTGGACTCAACTCCCACCTTTGCCAGAAATTTTGAGTACTCTCGGTTCCTGACCTTGAAACTGGGGGACAGAAACACTTCCTATGTCATCTTGTGAGATTAGAGCATAATTTCTCAAGGCTTTACAACTCCCATATCTCATTATATGCGTGTGTGGTGCCAAGTTTAAAAGGATCTCTGTTGTTGGTACTTCTGTGTGCTATTGTAACCTGAGCAATACTTAAATAAGGTAGGGCATGGTGTGTCTTCAGTAGAGGGTGAAAGTGAAGATGGCTCTTACCTTTCCTTGAGACTGTTCCACTGATTCGTGTTGATGAGCTTTTTAGTTAGGATTCTCACAGTCTTCTATCAGAAGTGGCATAAATTAGGTACAAAAGAGGGCAATGCATTGCACAGCCCCCTGGTAGGACAAGAAGTTTGGTATTCCAGTTTAGTTTGTAGTATTTATTTCAGTGCAAAATAGTTTCATGGCAAGTAGTTTCTTACTGTCAAAGGCACTTTCCATTCACTTCATTGTTTACTATGAACTTTGACAAGTCCTTCAAATTTGGTTTCCCCTTTCTGCGCCCCAAGGTGTTACAAAAATGGCTTGATGGATATTTTGAAAGCCAGTAGATCTTTCTGAACTAAAATACATTCTAGGTTTAGCAGCATCACAGAAGCCAAGAGAGAGAAAAGGGAATAATGTGAAATTGTATTCAAGGCTGTTATTTTCTACAGCAACAAAGAGTGAGCTTTTGCATATTATCTTTGAAGATAAGGAAATCTGGATTTAAAAACACAGTTCTTCCAATAACATCAATGAAGCTGTCTTGAAAATGTAACTTGTTCTGGCCTTTTTGTATACTTTTGTTTTATGACACTGTTTCATTTTATACATATTTTGTATATTTAAAGCAGAGAGATTCTTATTCATTGCTTTTTAACTGTTATTTCCCTGTTCCCTTGGAATCTTTTCTAGTAGTATATGCTCTAACCCTGACTATTCAGAAATAGTGAGTTTAGACACTGTTTTTTAATTTTCTAATCTCTGTCCTCCTTTTGGTTGTGTTTGGGTTTTTTTTTGTTTTGTTTTGTTTTCTTTTTAAAGTGTATAATTTATTTGGTTCATTGTTGTACATCAGGAAGATGCCTGAGTTCTTGATTTTTTTCCTTTTTTTCATCAAACCAGAGCACATGATCTTCTTATGAATCTGTGCATTGATATCATTAAAATTGCATTTTCCCCTTAGAAAAAGATTTTCTTAAAGTTACCATTTGTGTTTGACACGAATTTAATACATTAGACATCACTTCTATTAATGTACCTGAATGCAGCATATAATAAAATGCAGTGAAGTCAATGCCTAGCAAAGAATTTTATGAGAAGGCATCTGAAATGTGATTTTTAGAAGTATGTATTTACTTCCTTATCAGTGTTTCTAATAAGAGCTTGGCCCAACTAACAAGCTTGCGTGGACTCCTCACTTTAAACCTTTAGTCCTAATGTTTTGTGGTCTTCTTTCAGCTTCAGCTACCTTCCTGCTGAAGATAGTGTTTGAACATGTTCTGATTGTGATAGCCTCCAGAAATGGGGCTTTTAGTAGGGTAATGAATCAGGTAAGGGCAAAGGGAAATCCTCAACATTTACTGGGCATTCCACCTGAACAGAATCTGAGTAGGAACATCAGGATGTGCCCCATGATCCAGATTAATAACATTAATAATGCTTTAGAGGAAACCGGTATCTATTTTATGGCTATTCACAGTCTGGGACATAAAGCCCTGCTGTTTCAAGTGTAGAATATTGGTCAAGACAAAAGTGTTGTCCCCCATGCTGTGTGAAGAATGTCATGTGATCTTTAGTATCCATCTGGATGATCAGGAGAAATCCAGATTGAACAAGTGTTTAATTTCTCATTTGAAGGGTGTCATTTCCAGTATCAGCCTTGCTTATCATAATGCTGCACCAGAAATGGGTATCTATGTACATCTTACTGTAAGATGTGATATATGTTACTTCTTGACCCACAGGCAAGACATTAAATAGAAGCAATGTGAGCAATGCTAAATTGTTTTTGCTATAATTTTTAGTCCTACACATACAGTCTTCTGGAGCTCAGTTTAAAGGGGAGTAAGCAGTTACCAGTCAGCAATATCAAAACTTTGTTTCCGGATTTTCTTTCTTAGGTACTTTTGAAAAATTTCTAATGTGTGGAAATGCGAATATGAAACATTACTTAGGTAAAAGGAGAAACTTTTCCTAAAGTTAGTGTACTAGAGTATCAGTAGATGGAGAACAGAACCCAGTCACTGATAGACGGCTGCTGAGAATCCAACCCATTTTGTCCTTTGCTACTCTTTTGCTCTATAAATCTAAATAGAGGCTTTTCTTGTTTTTTCTTTCTTGATTTCATTTGGTACCTTGGCACTGCAGGTTATATGACTGTACATCTTTCATAAAGTGCCTTGAGATGTCTCAGCCTGATAAGGTGCTAATTAAATGGAAGTTGTTGTCAAAGTGGGAGAGGGAGTAAGAGTTCAGGGCTACCTAGTTTATACACTAGTCTAGTTGATGATTTTAGTGAAACTAAACAGGAAAGCTTCAGACACTTATGAAATCACAAAACTTAGGCTAACTCATGTTAGATAGCTCTCAAAACTTTATTGATTCAATTTGGATGCATACTGAAATGGCAGGGATGGATCTTAGGTAAGATCTTTTGAGTCTCTAAGAATGTGCCTAAAAAAATAGCAGTTCCAAGGTCTTGGGCATATAGCTAGTTCTCCCCGCCTTCAGCACAGTGACAAATTTCACCAAAACTGTCCTCTTAACTCTTCTCTTTTTTTAGCTGCATTGTATCTTTTATACTGCTGTTAGGACTCTTCATAATAAAAAGGGTTTTGTGATTGGCTGTTAATGATATCCAGCTGAAATTCTAAGGTCCAAGGAAGGTATTCATTCAACAAATTTATTTGTTCATATCTCTAATCTCCAAACCGTTCCTGGAATCATATTTCACATTTGGCCTATACGTCTTACTTTACATAACAATTTAAGGTCACTTAGAATGCATCACTAAATGTCATGCTCCTCAAATTGTGATTGCAATCAGAAAAGTGTTATTGTTCTGAAAGCTGTAAGAAGGAGGCACAGCCACTTATGTTTACCTAGTGCTTTGTAAACAAAGCTTTACCCTTGGGATAGTCAATATAATGTCTTTAGAACAAGATGAAGATCACAACTTACTAGGTAGTAAGACGATCAGGTGAACACCCTGAACTCTGAAGACTTTATGTGAAGGCCTTATGTGATTTTTTTTTAAAATTAGTGGCCTTGTTAAAATTGGCTGTATAGCTTAATGCAAAAAATAGGTGGAGTAAGAAGACTCACTTTGTAAATTGCACTGAGGTGAAAAAAGAAAGAAAATGGTAAACATATTACTTCAGATCTTTGTTTTGAATTTGCTTTGAGCTCTGGAGGGATTTTGTCAGTTGCTGAATTAGTTTTTGCCATGCTACATGGTAAAAAAATTGAACAATTTAGTATTTGGTTATATGTCTCAGTAGTATTGGGACCACTGATTCTATAACAACCCCAAATTTGGCTGAACTAGCTCTGCTACGTAAAGAAGACTGGAAAAGGTGAGGCAGCCTGTATCTGTGCTTGTATCTGAAGGTGGAACTAGGAAACATGGAGAGACAGAAGTCAGAGACACAAACCAAAACAGAAATGAAGGGTCAGGACAGGGGCCTGAACAATCACAGATCTCTCATCCTCTCCTGGAATGAAAGATGCTTCAGAAAGACTGCTTTATCCATTCTATTTTGCTTCTCTCCCTTGGTTATGCATTGCAGAGGTGGTAGTAGCTGAGGCCTCAATGGCTGAACAAAGGTGACTTCACTTGCTGTGGCCTCTTGGCTGGAGAGAGTGGTTTGACCATTTGTAAATATATCTTCAGTGATGCTGGCTGAGAAGGACCTCTTCCCTTTATATATATCATCTAAGAACTGAGGAGTTTTATTCTGACATGTTAGAAAGATCAGTGTAAGTGAATGATACATTGAAATGACACAGTCACAGAATGTCACGTTGAAATCCAAGAACAAAAATCAGATGGAAATTTGGGAGTTTACTTGGAATCTGCTACTGTTATCAGAGTTTGGGTCTTGCTTTAGTATTTTCCCTGCTCCCTAAAGGACCTGCACCTTTCCATCATCTTGTCTTCTTAGTGATGGATATTGTGTTTGCAAAAAGAAAACACACTATAGTGAGAGAAGGAGGCTCAGTATAGTTTTTTCCTCAGCACTGTTTTCAGGACCTGAAATCTTGTAGATACAGGGGCCCAGAGCTGTTACATGGGGACAGGATCGATTCAGTCAATCAGAGGAAAAACCTACTGTCAGACTCTCAGACCTTTAACCTGCTCCTCAGAATTATTAGAACTCCCAAATCTCTTTGCAGGCCTTTTCTATTAGACAGATATTCCCATGTTTTGATTTTTTTGCTCCAGAAGTAATTTTTTTTTATAATTACCTTCATTGAACTGCACTTACCATCTGTGAAGTGAGAGGCACTTAAATGATTTATTAGCCTCAGTTTTTAAAATGTGCTGAACAGCATGGGATTGATCTGGCTAGTGACAAATACAGGATACATGACAACGGATAGGTGGCCAGTGTTTGATGGAGCATCATGCTGCTCTGGTGGGGGCTTGCTCTGCGGGATTATGTTGGCTCTTTTCCAGTTGTACAGTAGATCAATAAAAGGCAGGTGTGCCTTGGCTCAGAAATACAAAGAAATATCTTGAAGCATAGTTCTTCTTTTGAAAAAATCATGGGGCACTGTACCTCTTGTTTCTGAAATAACTCCCCATAAAAGGATCGAAAAAGCTTTTTGGCAGCAAAGAAAACCTTTCTAGAGTCCAAAAAGTGATTCAGATTCTTTCTTGTCTATGCACTGATTGAAATCCTGAAGGCTGATTTTGGTCCTCACATTGTTTCTTCTCTTGCAAGTAGTATCCATGATATGTAAGATGCTTTCCACGGTCTTCCCTTAAACCTGTACAACGTGGTTAATGTTCAGTGGGGTGCAGCAGAGGTAGCACAGTATGGAGCAGAAAGCTGGGGTCTGTGGATCTAGCTATGAACATAATTAGAAGGTAGTGAAAGGCTGTAGGTATAAGCGCTGCTTAAAGAGGAGAATATGGTTCCTAGCTAAGCAGGAGATGGGAAGGAGGAGTATCTGTCTTTCATGCAAGAAAAATCCCGTCTCTGGTAATAGGCAGGGGCTCCTGACTTACATCTCCAGCTGCATTCTCATCTGAGCAGAGGCTGTGAGACCCTGCTACTTGCAGAGCAGCATTTTGCTTCCCCATGTAGCAGACACTCACAACTTCTGCTGACCTCAGAACACAGCAGGAGCTGAGATGAAGCAGCTCCAGCCCGTCACAGTGATGAGATGCCACCAAGCAGCTGATCTCACAGATGCAAGTGACTGCAGGTGAGCCAGAGCCTGCTCCGTGCAGATTGCCTGGAGGATATTCACAGGAACATTGGCAAGGAAGAGGAGGTTACAAAGCTAACTTCAGTGGTGTGCTCCTGCTGGGGGGTTAAGCATCTGTGTTCCCCCTTCTCTCAGCACAAACTGAGAGAGTAAAAAAATCTAGTATAGATACCGTGTTGATCTTTCTCTTCACCCCCCAGTTTAATGTATGCAGAGAAACACAGGACTGAACTTAGAAAGAATAACAAAAGGGATGTGCATGTGTTGGTTTAGTCCCAGCCATGAAATAGCTTGGACCAACGCTGTGATTTAACAAGCTGGGTTCCGGATCTGGCTGTATGTTGCAACAGTAAATAGAAACTGTGCTATAGCTGGCAGCTGGTGGCAAAGTTGACATGTGGGGCTCTGAGGATGGTTTGCAGTAGCAGATAACTCGGTGTCTGAAACGATGCAAGTTGACAGGGATCAGCTACAAATCCACCCCACTGCTTTTCTGTGCCCCAGCACTCCCCTGCAGCCTTGGGCAATACGGACCAGATGTGTGGTGTCCTGCCTGGCAGGGGAGGCACTGGCATAGGGTGGACACAGAGCAAAATCAGGCAGCAAATGAGCCAAGCAGGAACTAAGAGGGAAAGGAGGTGTGAAGAGATGTTGGAGGGCTGCATGGAGAGGGTGGGATTGGTAGGGAGGTCTCCCTGTGTCTTGGGCTCAGCTTTACATTTGCAAGATGGTCAATGGCCTGGAGGCAAGTGGGAGGAAAGCCCCACCACAGGGAAGTTATGCAGTATGTAAGGTCTGATCTGAGCTTCTGAAATTTCTGGGATTCAGCTGTCATTCAGAGCTGCACAAACCAGCGTAACTGTTACTATGTTTGTACTCTGTACTTAGATGGTCTTGAGCTAAGTTTTGGAATCTGAACATTCATGTCTACCTAGATACAGGTTCCTCTGTCTCCTAGTTGTGATTGCTCTTAGGATCCCAGTTGCACCACTTCTCCTTGAATCAATATCCACTTGACCTGCCAGACCACAGATGTTGATGAATGTGTTCCTCCACTTTTTCCATAGTTCTCTTTCCTAAGATAAAGGTTCTCTTGTCTCACAGTACCTGCACTGTAGCAGTTTCTCTTCTATCCTTTTCTCTACCCCATGCCCAGTTTTCAACGCATCCACAATGAGGCATCAGTGAAATCGAATCAGACCTACAATCTGAACTACCCTGAACTTGGAGTTAGTTCAAACTCAGTGCCACGTTTATGAGGGGTGGGCGAGGCCAGACTTGGTTACCTTCAGGAAGCACAAAAAGAGTACTGGGAAAAGAAAACCGTAGGTAATGTTCCTCTTTACTGGCTGATTCATCCATATGCCCTGAAGAGAGGCATGTGGCCAAATGGAGTTGGTGAGAAGCAGAGACAGATGGCAACATGTGATCTGGAAGGAACACAGGGTTTTACACCCAGTCAGAGATGCAAAACCAGAGCCCTGAATACTCAATGATTCTTTTGGTGTAGTTGACATCATCTGGTTCATTATCAAAATATCAAGATTTAGGCTGGCCTCTATTCCAAGGATTCATTTTGGTTTCCTCTTTATTTTGAATCTGGCCTTCCATAAAATGCTATTCCTTCTGTCCTCCAAATGAGTGAGTAGGTCCATTCATGGTGGACAAACAGCCCAGAGGAGCCAAGTGGTGAAGAAGACAGATCTTTGAGAGTGGCAGCCCAGGGCATAGGACAGCAACATTATGCTACATTAAAAACTTTAAAGAGTCTTTCAGCCAAAATTCAGAACTTGTCCCTTTCATTTCATAGATCCTCCCCTGGCTCCTTCTGGGCCTACAGCCCAGGCTTCAGAAGCTGAGGTACCAGCATTGATATGTTTGCTGGAGAAATTGTTATTGAGCAATGGTTTCCTGGGTGACAAAATACATCCCCATTCCTGGAAGAGTGTTGGGCGCACTGCTTGCTGCAGCCAGGCCTTTCCTTCATGGAGCTGTGTCAGCATCGAACTCAGGTGAGAGGTGCAGGAGGCTTAACAAACCCTTCCCCTGAGACTGCCGGAGCTCGGCAGCGGTGACTGGGCAGGCTGGAGCTGGGGCTCCACGCTGGCGGAAGGGTGAGCAGTGAGGCAGGATAGCTGTCAGCTTTGTTCAGAGTTCACTCATGGTGCTCGCTGTCCTCGGATTCAGAGGGCTTGGGAGTTCAAGGGAGGAAAAAAAAAAATAAACAAGGAGTGAGAAAGGGCTAGAGAAAGAGAGCAAAATATTTTTAAAGCTCTGCAACATCAACCCATGAGCGATGAATCTGCAGGGCACAATCCGGTTTAGACTGGCTTTGGGAAACTGAGGATAGCTCACTTATGCTTAATAATTAAAGGAATGATACGCTTTCCTACTTGCTGCACTAAAGATGAGTGAGGTTTTATCTCTGCATTGCTAACAGTGCCAGTGACATGTTCATAATGCTGTAACACATTTCTCTGCACACACAGCAGAGAAGAGGGCTTGTGGCAATGGGCCAGAATCACTTAGATCATTTTACCAGGGGCACACCAGAGACCAGGGGACCCCATCAAGGAGCCGTTTTTTCCAGTCTGTAGCACCTCACGTTGTGACATTCCTCGCACTGTTGTCCCCCCGTGTTACTTCTGATGACACAAAAAATGATCGTTGTCTTTAGATGTAAAAATCAGTTTAACTCAAGCCAGGGTCAAACTGCTGTCAGTGTATTCAGATATATGTTTCAACTTAGTTTTGTCACCCTGTGAGTTGGAAAATTGCAGCTCTGGGTGAGGTCAAATCAGGGTTATAAACTTTCTTTGTGAGCAATTGAGTATGAAACAAAATCTGATTTGCTCAGATACAGGTAATGTTCTTTTTTTTTCCTCCTCTTTAAAGTGCAATCCTGCTTCTCCATGTTGGTTTTAAATAATTCAGTTTTGTGAAGCAGGAGGGCTTGAGAAATTTCAGAAATAATGCATGCAAAAGGCTGGGTTTTATGCTCCTGATGTCTATGGGAATCTGCAGCATCCTGGAGTGATGTGTGGGTGTGTGTGTACATGTGCTTTTTTTGTACTTGCATGCATACTCACACACCCGCTCTCTCTGTATGAATTGATTATGCTACCCAAATACCTCCTAGGGTTGTCTCTCTCTTTCTGTGGCTCTGGTACAATTTGTTCCTGAAATTACTCTAGGAATTGTACAATCCTGTGTTAAACACCCCCACACTGATACAGATACAGATTGAAAGCTGATAGGCATAAAAATGAATTGGTGTTTAAGTAATTGCTTTTCTGCTCTCAGAATATTTTCTCCTGATAATTCATTTCTCGGGAGTGATATAGGTTCTGTCTCCTATCTTGGGCCAGGAGGAAGAACTAGATGACCCCATGTGAGGTCCATTAAAGCCTGTGAATCTGTAATTCTAAACACAGAAAACACTAAGGTGTCCCAACAGAGGCCAGGTTATCACTCCTCAGTGCCATGCCTCTGAGACACAAGCCAGTCTCAGCTCATGGCACAGGTGCCATGGCTGGTTATTGTAGTGGTTAATGCAGAGTTTGCAACATCTCATCCCAGAGGAACCAAACAGGGACAGCATGGCCCCAAATGATGGGACTGCTGGGCAGAAGGGGATGCAGAAACCACGGAAACAAAGTGCAGAAGCTCCTCAAAAGATTACAGGTTTTTTTTGTCATCGTGAGAAGAGGTGTAAAGACAAGCCTGTGCAGAAGGGTGAACTTGTAGACTCTTGGCTCCCTATGTCAGTCACCATTTCAAGTAATGCTTCCTCATCTCCTGGGGCAGGATACCTGCTGACTGATTGAACTTTACAGTAATATATTGCACACCTTGGTATGTTAACTTCTTACCTAGTGTATTATTTCTGTTTTATGGAATTAATGTCTTTCCAAAACTGTCAGAGTCTCTTCTCCAGCTCAAAACACTATTGCATTTAGCCTTTGTTCTCCTGACAGCATAGAAAGTGTGTTGTATTCAGCAGTAATAAACTGTGCATGCTGAACATGACCCAAATGGTAGTTAAAGGTGGCAGCATCTCCCAAGGAAGGCACTGAGTGCACCCAGGCACAAGCTCTGTTTTTGTGACTTAACACTGCTGGCAGAACACTGCTGATGCATCTAGCATGGAATAAATATTAGCCATTGGGCATTTCTCCCAGAATGTCTTCTCTTGTACGTAGTGGAAATCACCCCATATTTATATGATTTGTGCATAAATGGAGTAGGTCGTATGGGGGGAGAATCTCACAGGTAGTCTTCTGTCCTCCAAGTTTCTGAAATACGCATGTAGTTGACGTCCTCACCTAAAGCAGACATTCCCATTTTTTTCACGTACTAGATTTCTGGCATTTTGTATCATTGTTTTGGTTCTCATAGTACTTTACACACATGGCACCTACTCTGTTTTCTGTCATCCTGTCTGACGTTCTATACCCTGCTGTGTCCTTTATATAAGGATACATGATTTCTGTGGCTTAGTCTTTAAAGAAGCATCAGCCAAAGCTGTTTGCGCCTCTGCACTTTTTTGGTTTCCTCTGCTTTCCAGTTTAAAAGCCTGCTCACAACCTTCCTGATTTTAAGTGCCCATAAGACTATTGTGCGATGAGTCAGAGACATCTGTACCTCTGGCATGGCCCCCTCCCTTCCAGAAGTGTCCCCAGTTCCTGACGAATCTGCTCTTTCAACCATCCTCTCAGCCAGGTATTAAACCTTGGCTTTTCTGCCTCTTTCCAGTCCTGCATGGGGTTACTGGGTGTGTTTTCAGAGAGTATTCATTGTCTGCAGTTTCCTTCCCCAGAGCCCAAATTTTGCTTTCAGAATCTCTGTCCTACCCTTCTGTATGAAATTTGTGCCAAAATGGACTAGGCTTTTCCCTAATACTTCCTGAAAGCCAGTTCAGACTCCTGTGAGATCTGCTGCCTTAGTCTTGGCAGTCAAGTCACCATGTAATCCTCTCTGGGGTCACAGCCCCACCTGCCTATTTGTTGATGGTAGGAATCAGCTTCGAGCCCGAATTATGGTTTTACAGAGTTGCCTTACTATTGGCAGGAGACCGATGTCTGAGTATGCGAAGAGGCCAGGTTTCAGATATGTGCTTTTGCTTGGTGTTCCCTATTATGCTGGCTCTTGTGTCTCCCCATCAAGTCCTTGCCAATGGTGCACCGACATGGGCCCTTGCTCAATATTCTGCATTTTAGTCTCAAGCCTGGATAGCCCAATGCCTAAGACCCTTTCTTGAGTGCTGGCCTGACTGATTGGGAACCAGAATCAAGATTTGGAAAGACTTCCTTATTGCTTTTGGCAGAAGGCTTTTGTTTTAACAGGCCATCCACTGTATATTCTGACTTCTAGATGTCTGACAGCACTCCTGGAGCGATAGCTATTACTAGGTTGCTCTACAAGCAGAAACCTCCAGCAGATGGGCACTAGGATCTCATGGACAGAGTCCACCTTGCATGCTCTTGGGAGGTGTCACAACTTCACATCATCAGCTCTGCATGGTTGATGCCTGACACCTCCTGTGTAGCATGATTTGCAGCTGAGCTGTGAATTGAGTATGTGGACTTATCCAAGGCAGCTCATGCATTCTGGTAGTCATTGGTTTGCTACATGATTCAGTTGTCCAGTATGTGTGCTGCAGGTTGGGTATAGTACATGGGCTCTACCTGTTTTAGAACTTCTGACAATATCCCATTGGGATGTATGGACTGTTAGTTTTTATAATGAGCTGATCTGTAGTCAGACATATCTAAATCAGAAGATCCTCTTAATCTAGACTCCAATGTGGAATTTATGATCTTCTCTAGTTTGCAATCACTTCGAGGCCTGCAAGATCCTCTGTTTTCTATGACAAATCTATGTCAGTGTGCAATTGCAGATTTTTACATTTTTTTCTTCCTTCTTTAGCTGTATTCTGTTCCCTCCCTTCAAGCAGCAGACTATGTACAAAGTACCTAGTACAGTCCTAGCAGCTTTGAAGACTCATTTGAATTCAGCATACCCCATTGTCCTGCTGAGTGTTCTATCAATGTGCCAACTTTGCTGTATTAACCCAGGAGCAAGGGAAACTGCAAGTCAGTCAATCCTTGGGCTACAACAGGTTTATTTTATTTAATGACGTTTGAGTCATTTTATGGAAGAACTGGGCTGCAATTCCAGCTGAGCCCTTTTGAGCCTGCACATTCATCTCTGCTGCACAACTCTGGGGTGTGCAGCCAAAAATGTAAATTAATGAAGACAAAAGGAGAGATGTTCCTGACATGGTTATTCTTCTCTCTTGTTAGGGCACTGATGCTCAGGCAATACTGGGAGAGGCTGCAATATTATCACTTCACTCATCACAATATTAGTTTTTTTCTTGGGGAGATCTGTGGCAAGTAGCTGTTGACCACCTTAACATTTTCTAGAATTTCTGTCTCTCAACAAATTCACCCTTTCCTGCAGTGCTTCGGTATGCAATATTGTAAATTATCTAATGAGATTTTTTTTTCTCCTAGATATATCTAAAACATCAAAGGTATTTTTCTGGAAAAATAAGTCAAGAAACAATGGGTCAAAATTGGAGAGGTGCGCAACTGGCATATGTGTGTGATGTCTGTCGCCCAAACGCATTTCTTTTTTAATTTTGCCATCCTTCTCTGTCTTATGTAATCATAAATAAGTTAAGTGCTTTGCAATCTGTGGAATGTGTTTTTTCACATGACCACCATCTGGGCTGCTATTTCTCTGGCCTTTTGTACCTCTCTTTGTTGTTTGGGTTACTGATAGTTTTCTGTCTGGTGGTGTTTGATTTTAGCTTTCTCCCTTGATTCCTCAACAAGTTACACCTAGAAACTTTCCCTAATTTTATCTTTGAGGTTTATACTTCTCTTAGCCCTAACAAATGTATCTGAATTCTACAGTTTATTCCTGTCAATACACTGCATTTCGCTTTTAACAAGTGAGTATTTGTCTATAGGAGGAGATATCAGTCAGGAATAACTCTTGATTATCACTCCATGGAAGCTCACATTTAGGTCCCATTGCCCTTCTTTGGAAAAGGATGCAGATTATTTGCACTGTTATTCCACTGTTATTCCAGAATCTGTGTCTTCTCAGGGAGTCTCCAGGCATCCTTTAATTTTTCTCCCTCCCACTTGAACTCAGTGTCCTGTGTTGAACAAGCCTTAATTTCAGTCTTCATCAAACCTGCTTTCACTTTCAGCTGAGATTTCTTCCTGGTGCAATGGTACCCAAGGTATGCTGGGGATAGGTCTGTCAGACTGGTTGTGTGTTAAATGCTTGCTGAAGTTGATGGAAACTACTCCAATGACTCCAAGGACTATTGGGCCAGTCCCTGAGAACACTGAACCAAACAATAACCAGATGTATTCCAGGCTGCCACTTCCTTAACCCTTCTTTGTATTCCTCATCCCTGTATGCTATCAGAATATCTCCCCCCCCAAGCACTGGATTCCTTTTCTGGCTTTTATGATTCTGATATGAGAACAGGTAATTTTGAGCACAGAGTCACTCTCTCATGCCTAATCTACAAAATTTCTTCCCCCCCAGCTGAGGACAGTGAGTTCTGAAGCTTCCTGCAGGCCTTGGTTCAGTGTGATGTGCTGCTCCACTTGGCTTGCTCTGCTCATGGGTAATTTGATAAGTGATAATCATGGCCTGCAAGGAATGCCAACCCTGTCATTCACGCCATTCCTGTTCATGTCTTCATTTCGTCTGGAAAAGCCACTGTGGCAGCTACTAGTGGACTTTCCAGCCCTCCCTGCTTAAAATAGGCACTTGTCTCTTCAATTCTTTTGTGTAGGTGAAAGACATCGTACGGGGTTTTTAAATTAGACGTTTTGCTTTATTTTATTTATTAAATCTTAGGCAATGTTCTCTTCATTCCATGATGAGGGGAAGAGGTGTGTGTCACAGGCTGTTGTTGGTCTGTGGAGGGTGGAAGCCCATGAATTAAAGTAGACTGTCAGAACTCAGAGTGGTCTGAGA
This sequence comes from Haliaeetus albicilla, assembly GCF_947461875.1. NCBI lineage: Eukaryota > Metazoa > Chordata > Aves > Accipitriformes > Accipitridae > Haliaeetus > Haliaeetus albicilla. The sequence continues at coordinate 23,996,129 of NC_091494.1, read as the reverse complement.
TGTGCTTACAGTTGAGGGTAAAAAAGAGAAAGAAAAGGAAGTAGCTAAATGCGCAGAGGAATCGGAAATGCCAAAGAAGCATCTGTAAACCCTGACTTCATTCCAGCAGGGAAATCTGCTTACCTCAGTCCCCCATCCATGTCAAAATACTTGCATTAATTTTCATTACAAGGAAAACGGAAGTTGTAAGATTACATGATCACAGTTAAAGCCACTTTGGCGACATCCTGACCACTGCTCTCCAGCTCTTTCCTCTTCTCCTGTGAGCTTTTTCTGCCTCTGTACTTCCACCATTATACTAATTCTTCCCATTCCCATTTGCCTTTCATCTACCATATGTGCCCCCACCACCCGTCTCATCTCTAGTAACTTTTCTTGTCCTTTAATTTTAATTCTCACAAAGGAAGGGACTCACCAGCACTGAAGTGTGCCAGGCAGGCTAGCAGCAGTTCAGCTAATGCAGCCTTGTCATGGCACCTCACTTATAACTTGTTCAACTTTTGCTAGTTCAGGCCATTGATTTTAGGGAAGGCATGTGAACGTTGTGAGACTGGAGAGATGAAGTCTCACTGCACATGACTAAAAGGTAGTACATGGATATCTTGTGCTAGACTTGCATCCCTGGAGTACACAGCGCTTCTAGTTCTTCAGGTACCTGAACTGACTGTGGTCTGAAGTGGGCTTTAAAAAACATTTTCTGGTCAACTCAGTAAGACCCGATTGAACTTTGCTTATGTTATGTTATGCTGTGTTATACTTATGACCCTACTGAAAAGATTTGGAGGGTTTGTCTGCGGTGTGGTTTTGACCCTTCTCCGTGGATGTCCAATATGCATGGTTACTGGGGGCAGTGATGGATAAGCAGGAAGAGTCAAAACTATTTCTTTCTCTTCTAATCAGTACTGGAGCCCGCAGCCCCAAGGAAGCTGTGGGGAAAAAGAAAATCTCTTGCTGCAGGAATGATTGTCAGAAGGTGCCTGACAAATGATGTTCACTTCCAGATTTGCTACTGTGCAGTGATTCAATGACCTTCACATCTTGGGTAGGGTTGCTTTGATTTGAGTGTTCTTGGTGCCCATCCAGACTCAAATGGAAAGCCAGGCTTAAGAGGTGCCATGTGTCTGTGCCCCTCCTGGCAGTGTGCTAGAGCTCCTGGGTTTCCAGATCGGAGTTGGAAAGATGCAGGAGTAAGTAGCCTTTGGAGGATGGCGCTGGTTTGGTTTGCTGTTGAACAGCAGGTCTATTTAGATGCTTACAGACAGACACCTGGGCTCTGTAGAAAATAGATTCAAACCTATGTTTGCTTCTTTCTCCCTCTTTTACCTTTCCACGCTAACATTCATCAGGGTTTTAAAAATCCATTAAAACTTCCATGTGCCAATTAGTAAGAGCGGCAGACTGCTTTCACAAGTGGGGAAGCAGAAGACATAGGAAGGACCAAGGCCAACCGCATCAGGTTTTTGGGTACTTCTCTTCTGCTATGGTACAAAGTGCAGCACAGCTGGAAAAGCCTGTAGGAGGTATGTCATCATCTGGCTTAAATAAACAGGACTCCAGTAACATCAGTGGGAAGATACCAGTTTAGCTCAGCTGGGAAGCTGGTCATAGCCCATAGACTCTGCATAATCTCAGAGGCCCTCTGAACAGCACGAGAGATTTTCTTGTCAAACTCTTTGCAGGAACGCAAAATGCAAATACACTCAGAGGCGTGTTGCACTAGAGCACGAGAGAGGCTGGCTCGCCACTTCCAGAGGTTTGATAGTGCTCCCTGGGCCCTCGTCGAAGAAATAAATAAGAAAGGGCAAAAGCCCCGGCTGTGGTGAGGGCGGGTGCCGGCTGGTGCCGAGGCTGAAGGCGGGGGTGAAGGCGGGTGCCCGCGGCGAAGGCGGGTGCCCGCGGTGAGGGCGGGTGCCCGCGGCGAAGGCGGGTGCCCGCGGTGAAGGCCGGTGCCCGGTCTGAGGGCGGGTGCCCGGTCTGAGGGCGGGTGCCCGCGGTGAGGGCGGGTGCCCGCGGTGAGGGCCGGTGCCCGGTCTGAGGGCGGGTGCCCGCCGTGAAGGCGGGTGCCCGCGGTGAGGGCGGGTGCCCGGGCTGAGGGCGGGTGCCCGCGCCGCGGCAGCGCGCTGGGCGGTCCGGCGGGGCTCGGCGCTGTTGGTAACACTAGAGGTCACTCTGTGACCAAGGATGGAGACGGGCGTTTGGGGCCTTGGGAAGGTCAGCGGCTGCTAATCCGTATAAATTGCTGAACTACAAGCAAAATTTGTACCTAATTATGAACCGCTTTGATGCGGCATTGCTTCTCTCCTAAGTTCAGAGTGCCGATTTCCTACAGGACACCCTCCCCCCCCTTAAGTGGCGTGTTCATAAGAGCGCCCAGAGCAAGGCTGGTGTTTTAGGCACAGGCTGGGTTCGGCTTTGCAAGTGCTGGTCTGGGCAGCGTTCCCCGCGGCGTCATCCTGGGTGAGCTCTACCTGCCTCCCTCCTCTCCTCGGCACACCTGTCAGCTGCCTTATCAGCGTGGTCAGAAACTCATTTAGCCGATGCTGCCTAGCGAGCCTAGGGGTAGAGAGGGATTTAACACAGTCACTAGACATCTGCGTGCTAAACTCGCTGCTTGTGGAACCTATATCGAAAGGATTTAATTTTATTCCCCAGTAATCCCTTTTCTCTCAAACAGGTCAGGCTACAGAGGCTGCTGCTACTGCTGCAGCTTTCAGCCTCACTGGCGTTGTTGTTATTGGTTTCAGGGCTGGTCAGTCACGCAAGACATCTGTCTCATCTTGGTGAAAAGTTTTCCTTTTAATATTATTTTATTGAACTTGTTTACTCTGGCCACTCAAAAAAGAAGGTGTCTCTGCTTCTCAGTTCCCTGAAATACCTCTGTAGAAGTTATTCCGAGGGAAAAATTTCAGTGATTTCTTCTCCTACCCCTGAAGAGGCAGATAGTTTTAGGTCAGCTGAACCTACTTGGAAGTTGGTCGCATAGTTAGCAATTAATTCTGGTTGAAAAACAAAGAATAAGAAAAATAGTTTAAAAAAAATTAACATTGTCTATTGCAAAATATGTCTCATTTTTGACCAATAAATAAAGCATGTTCTCACCCTTCCCCCAGTCTCCCAAAGGATCAAAGGTGAAACACCTGAACAAAACATTTTAGTTGACCTAAAGCATTTTTGCTAAGTTTATTTTTTCACTTTGGCCATAAAAGGCAAAGCCGGTTATTTGCACAGCTTTATTTGTAAGCCTTCTCTTAGCTCCTTTGGAGGCCAGGTGTCTGCTGGCAGGGGAGGGAATATGCCCCACATCCCTTTTTCTCCATGGAACGTGTCATTAATGACCCAATTTTGCTGGAGGTTTCTAATGCTCTCACAAGTGTTTCGTGCAACGAGGAGGCTTTGCACTTCCCCCATTAGGGCAAGTACCTTCTTGTGGCTGGATTCCATGGTAGTGCAAACATCTCACAAATCTAGTCAGAAATAATTGGGATAACAGGGACTCCTTAGTCTTCGTTCACACGAGGGTCATAGAACGTCGGATTTGACTTTGCTATTGAAGTCAGCTAATGTACTGGAAATGCCTTCGTTTTCTCCCTCTGGAGGCATGGGTTTAAATCTGCCATAAATTACAAGTGACACAGGTTCAGTAGTCTTAATTAAATCCCACGAGGTTATTTTTGTGTGTCAACACTCCCCTTCTCCTCCCTTCTGCACTGTTTGGAGCAGCCAAAGGGCAAGGAGGACTCCAGCACGGTAGGTGGAAGTTCTCAGTGCAGCATTCAAGTGCTTGAGCTGGCTCAGGGCTGGGGATATGCCCAGACTCTTATCTGGCCTGGCATCAATCTTCCATTGAACTTGTAATGTAGTGGATATTCTTCGTACATTTAAAGCATTCAATTCTGCGCAAGATCGTTATTCCTTGTAGGGAGATAACTGGCTATAGAGGATTTCTGTTATCTACAGCATCTCTCCAGCCTGGAATTCATTGATTTCCGATCTACTCTCTAAAGGTGCAGAATAGGGGTGATCAATGCTACAGTGCTGATGTGAATAAAGCGTGCCCCTTAATCTGCATTATCAACGGCCCACTTCCTGATATCCTGAGCTGACCTGGTCATGACTGTCTCTTACACAGATAAATATGCTGGCTGTTGCTAACATGGCTTGAAAGCCTTTAAAATAGGAACGAATCAGATTCAGTGTAGCTTTTCCAGGGAGTGGCTAGGCTGATTCAAACCTCTTTTAAGCTAATGCTTTTGTAAAGGCACTATAAGTTGCTAGCATTTCTCTGAGCTTGGATTTAAATTAAAAGCTTTAATTGGTCTCCTGATTTTCTGAGCAGCATGTTTAAAAGGAAAAAAAAAAAAAAAAAGGAAAGCTAGGGAAAAAAAACCCTGAGCCCCAAAACATGCCACTTAAGGAAGAACTGTTTAGAGAGCAGGTTTTTATTTAATAAACAGTGATCAATTGAATTGATTAGCCATGAACACATTACAGCAGAGTTTGTTGTTGCTGCTGCTGGTAATTGCAGTTCATGTGCATGAGAATATTAAATGGCTGTTTGCAGGATCATTTTCATGCTCTTTCCATTTAACAGAATGGAGAAAACAACAACTGTTGACAGTGATTTTGGTTAGGACTCAAGTGCTGCAGACTGTGCCCTCAGGATGCCTGTGCAATAACTCTATCAATTGTGGCCATTTACTCTGCACTTCCAGACATTTCTGCAAACCTTGCAGCTGTTTTTTTACTAATTCGCTTGGTAATTAGATCTTATCATGCTGGCTCCATGGCTTTACATAAAGTGTAAGCATTTGGAGCTGCCATGTAAGACATTTTAGAGTTGTCTGTGTTGGTTTGTGCTGCTCTGCAAAGACCGAGATGCTCTCAAAAAGTGGTAGAAATAGGGAAGCAGTTGTAACAAATGAGTTCCTGGTGATTTAAGAAGTTTTCCACAGAGGAAAGGAGTTCCTTCACTTAAATTAACACCTGGAAGCCAAGCAGCATTGGTGGGTTTCATCCTGCTTGGATGCTGGGTGCAAACTGGGACCTTCACTTCTACCCTCTCTTTCACCCTCCAATACACATCTTTGTTTTCAGTAGGAGCTGAGGGCTTCAGTAAAAGCATTTAACCATTTTAGATATCTCACTGATGTTGAGAGGAATAGCATGATCCTGTGAGCTCAGGGTCAAGAGTTGGTATCAGTCATGCCCAAACGATATGAATGGAAAGACAGTGAGCCCTTTTGTGGCAGCAAGTCACCTTGGAATGCCTTTATGCAGTGGTATGTGTAGTACAATTTGGGAACTGTGGATCTAGATTCTGCTACTGGCTGGAATGACCTTACTGACACAGACCTATTGATCTCAAAGGAGAAAGTGCTCTGCCAGTGACTGCTCAGCTGGGCCCTGTTCAAACATCATAGCATCTGATGATCTTCCCATACCAAAAGGAAAAGATGAGTCATTCCTGTGCAGGCTAACAATTTGCAGTGAAACAGTCTTGTTCCATGGCTAAAGACGTTGGAGCCTCTAAGATCTTTTCCAGTTTGATCTCTCCAGTGTGGTGAGATTGTAGAAGATGTTTCTCTATGACACATCTACAGTGGCTGATAGGTCCAGCCACGCCAAACCTCAGGGCAATGAAGATGGGGAAGAAAGACTTCAGTAACTAGATGCAAGCCATCTCAGAGCCTGATGCAGTGTTCACCATGTAAAGAAATTCTGCTTGCCAGTCCTGGGCTAACATGGCTAAAAAGCGGTAAATCTCATGGTGGTGCCTGGGGCCATGTGGGCTTACTGACATAGCCATCTCTTAGCAGTGGTCCCGCAGTATTCAGCTCCTGGTGCAGTGTAGAACAGTTGCAGGTCAGAAGAGTGTCACACGTGCCCCTGATGACTGACAGCTAGCTATGAACTTAAAAGCTTTTTATTTTCAGGTCACATCTTTAGTTCTGCCAGTTCTGTGCTGTGCCAGGGAGAGGCAGAATGTGGTTTAGTTTCAGGGTTATTGTTTGCTGCCTGTAGATCACTTCAGTCACAATATGGTTTTCTGTTTTGTACTCTGTGTGGTTTGCACGTCCTGTGGGAGTACAAGCTAGGTTGCGTGTGCTGCAGAAAAGTGTCTTTGCTCTTATGAGTTTAGAGATGTACCCTGTAACATTGATGAAGATCCCATAAATGGCAGCATTACAAGGTTTGCAGGTCTAGAGTTCCACCTAGTTATGGATGAAACTCAATTAACAGGACCCTGAAGAGAGTTTGAATGTAACAGATGTCAGAGTGATATATAACTCTTAAGCTTTTTTTGTGTTTAAACAAATAGTTACAAAATTTTGCAAGAAAATCTCATGAAGAATGCAAAAATATTATGGGAAAAGGCAGGTTTTCCAGATGGGCTTTGGTGCTTGTATCTGTCAGGTGATACTGGCAGATGTCATCGTAAATACATTTTTGCCACTTGTAAAGGTAGTAGTAGTAATGCAATAGCTGTGAACGTCTAAAGAGGTATGTGAGGCAACATCTAGAGGGAGAAGGGATAAATTTTAATAGACAACTGATATAGTTGGGAAAAAATGTGAACTTTTGAGGACAGGAGCCCTACTTTCTGGAAGATTTCTGGAATTCTGGAAAGTCACAGTTCAAGGGATATACAGGTCTTCTGGAATTCACCTTTGATAGCACAGTGAGACTTTCAAAAGGGTGCCATAGTTTTGGGTGATTTTTGAAGCAGAACTCCTACACCCTGTGCTTAAATTGGTGCTTAAATTGGTAGTCCAGTGGAGCTGATCTCTGAAGACTGACTAAGATCTGTCTGGGGCATGGCGGGAGAATGCCTTTGGGAGCCCTAGGGCTTATCCCTTCAGAGGAACTTTTGCCCTCACTCCCTGCTTGCCATGAAGGATGCTAGTAAAATGGCAGAGGTGGTTCCATTAGAAGCATTAGAAAAGTCTGCATGGGTGATCTTTTCTCCTCCAGTACTTCAAAAAAGTTGCTATAACCTATTATGCAGTATCATCATCTCAGTGAAATCATGGCTATACCTTAGTTTGTACTTGTGCCAAAAATGATATTATGGGCCCTTGGGTGAATTCACTGAATTTACACTGTAAAGTGTAATAATTTCAGAAACAGACAAATTTGGACCAAGTGAATACGCTCTGGATACATTTGTGTTACAGACTTTGGCATTTGCCAGCAGCTGATCCAGCAATCCATGTCTTAGAAACTCCAGTGTGCCCAGTATATATGTATTTTGTATCACACAGAGACCTTCAGGTCCAGCATGTAGAAACCTAAATGCTTTTGCCACCTTAGATAAATGCAGTAACTGGAAAAAAGAGTGTATATATAGGTAGATCTACGTATATCAGGTATTTGAAATTTCTTTTAGTAATAAACACTTGGGAGAAGTTTAGCTTCAGTGTCAAGCTTTGATCCAAACATATACCAACTTTAGAAAAGTTTAGTTCGAAATCTTTAAATTAGTGCTACTATACCTCACAGATAAACCCTCCAATAGCTGATATGCTCATAAATTTCAGTGACAGTGGTGAAAGGGGCACTGCAGGTAGATGGATCTCAGGACAACTGAATGGTGACAGCAGCATATGCCATTGGGATTTTAATAATAGCAGCAATAATAACAACAATAATAACTTTTTTTCCCCCTAATTTAAATAAGTATGTTCAAACATCTGGGGTATATCTGTTCTGCAGAATACGGAGATAGCTATCCTGGCTCTGGACAAATGAGGTTGAAAGCTGGGTGCAGTATGGTCAGACCTGCATGACAAATTAATTACTCCAGGAAGCAAATGCTTTAATTTGGAGGTAATGCTGTGCTAATACAGGTCAAGGGCTGCTCTCTGTGCTATGTAAATATCTTGGGTCATTTGAAGTGACCTGGGACGTGTATGTGGCAGGACATGTTCCTGTGTGTCCAAGCCTGGCACTTTAATCAGCCGGGCACACATCTCCCCTTTGCTGCACAGTACAGGCTGTGGTGGGGAGGGTTCTCTTTTTCCCATTATGTGGGAGCATGTAGAGAGAGAATTTACTCCTCAGGTTCTGAAAGCTCTGTGTGAACTTCAATATGACGGTGCCAATTTTAATCAAAGAAATGTACTGTGGATGTCACCTGCATTTTTATCCAGTTCTCTTTGACAGAAATAGAATTTAGAGTTCTGCTAGAGATAGAAAGGGCAGAAAAACTGACTCCTAGACTCATTTTGCTTGCTGTTATTCTGCTACCATAATTACCTCTAAACATAATTATGGGCAAGACAAATGATATTTTTAGCTTTGGTCTTTAAAGACAAGAGTTAATTTCAGGCTTTGACCAGAACTATGTTAATTAGCCTCTACTCACTCTCTTTGTATGGAAGTACATCACCCAAGACTTAGCATAGGTTGCCTTTGCTGTATCTTTGAGTAATGAAAGGACACGGCATGGCAACCAAATCAAGGGCTGCTGCATTAACAAGGCCACTTTTCTGCCCATTTATCATCTATTAAAGGTGCACTAGTTTGTAAAGTAACACCACCTTCAGCAGGGCTGCCAAGAACGGCTCCTCATTTATTTTCTGCATGGTTTAAGTTGGAGTTAGACCCACCTTGTAGCTCAGAGGTGTCAGCCAGTAGGAAAAAGTACACTAATTGAGACATCTCAAGGGAGAAATAGAAGAAAACTGAAAAGGTAATTAGAATGAGAGGGTTTCAAGCTGGGTAAGTAAAATCGAATAGAGGTGCATATTAGGGGCTGTTACAGATGGAAAAGAAAGTACTTGGAGAATAAAAAAAGAAAAATGAATATTAGAGAACAGAGCACCCTTTTCACACTTGAAGAATAGAGGAGAGAGATAAAAAATAATGTAACAGTGGAGATACAGGCTGGGGAAAAAAAAAATCTCCAGAAATATGAAGGACATATTTAAATGTAAGAGAGAAAGAATGGGGAAAAATAATAGAGCAGATCAATTACTAGAGCTGTAGCCAAGGAAGGAAAAACTGTCAGATGAATATTTCTGGAGCTGTGGAAAAGTCTCCTTCCTTTGTGGGGGATGTAGAGTGTTTGGTCTGTGTAGGAAGGGTTTCTTTTGGGGGCTAACTCAATATTTGAATTTGCTACAGTGTCAGTAGCCCAAATGGAGTGCTGGGGTGAATGCCTACCTGGGCAGAATTGGATTAATTAGATGTTATTTGGCAGAGCTTATAGCTCACACTAGACCTTTTTCTAGTGGTTGAAATTTTAGCCCCTCAACAATATTGCCTGTGTGTCTCTTTTTCTTTAATGTCAGTAGTTAGGGACATGTTAAGGTCCAAGCCCAATTTTCCCCATTTTAAACTTTCCCTTTCCTGCTGGAAAAGAATCACCTGGGTTACCCCCAGGTAATTTCCACCTCACAGACAGGGAAGCTGATGCACTACATTCCTTCAGGCAGATATACACCCAAACCAAAGCAAATAGTCACATGAAGACAAACACACTTTTCAGGTTAAGAGTGGAAGATGGCCATTGCTTTCTATTGTGGTCACAGCTGATTAGGCAGGATTTCCCCTTTTGGCCCTTCTGGAGGCAGGAGGCTAGAAGTGAATATCATCTTCATTGGTAGGTAGAGGAGATGGAGCATGGCTTCCTCTGGCTGCAAGGCAGGAAGGTGTGACCCCAGAGCCAAGGACATCGCGAATCAGTTATTAACCCTAAAACACCCATGGTCTCAATAGCCAGTGGGCTGGAAGGAGCAAAGTATATCTGTGTGTTGCAAGGAAGTGCTGCACAGAGGTATATGAGCTAACTCTAAACAAGAAAATCGTGCTTGCACGCTCAGGTAAATGATTCAAGGGAAATCAATAGGAGTTATGTGTCTGGCTGTCTTTGTGGGACTGAACCAGCAGTATTTGTTCTCATTAGAACTTGTTTGTACAACAGCCAATACATTTAATGCTGGTTTTAGTTACTAAGTTGTATCCTTGAAATTAATATTCACTTACTGTGGAAATGGAATTTTCTGATCCAAGCACAGTATTTGTGGTTTTAATTGTTAGTCTCACTAGACCACTTTTCCTACGCATTGTCTGTTAGGTTTTTCTTTTGAAAGCTTCACTGATAAAATAGTCAGAAAAGGGTTTGTTGTTTCATAAAAATTGTACTGGCTTCTGCTGAAAATTTTGAAAACTTTGAAGCTGTTAATAACACACTGGCATTTTTTAGCCGCTGAAAATTTTTGAGCACTTGATCAAAACCTATTTTCATGTCTCCATTTTAATTTTTTTGTATTTAAGAAAATTTGCCTAGAAACTGGAAACTAAAAATTTTAATTACATTTCAGAGCCTGATTCTGTTCTTTCTGAGAAATAACTAAAACCAGTTGAAAATTTACTAAAACTGAAAGAGAAGAAAAAATACCCCAAAACTTTAAAAAAGTAAAAAACCCCAGACATTTCAAAGAGAAACTGTATTGGCAATTTAAAGCAAAACAGAAAACCAGTCCATGAAGGTAAACATATCTTGGCTATTTCCCATTATTATAAAAGCCATTTCATGGCAGGAGTGTTCATGAACAGCCAGGATTGCAGCATTTGGTACTAGATGCTGCCCAAAGAAAGAAAGAAAATGTACATCTTCACCTCAAGTTAATTACATTAGTTATGGAAGTGCTCTAACCTTATACTTCCAGGATAACGAATGAATGTGTACTTTTCTTTTGCAAGATGTAGTCAGCCTGCTGCATAAGGAAACAGTGGCAAGTTCAGTGGAAAATGACAGTGCTCTTGGTACCAGTTTCCAAGATCACAAACTCACTCTAAGGACTTGAAATACAAAGAAAATCCTGTGACAGAGGATATTCTTCTTCATTCATCATTTGAAACCCTGCCTCTAAAAGTGCTAAGAACAAATTATTTTCAATATGAGTTAGCCCCAAGGGATTTGATAAAAGGGGATTTTCTTCTCCAGCTGGCTAATGAAATGTGGTCTGTGGAAGACCTTAGTGACTTGGATGGCAGTTCTGAGACGCCCCCAGACTCGGCAAATTTTTCTGATCCAAGGAACCAAAAAACAAAGATGTGTCACAGGCCTGACTGAATATGGGACCTGGGTAGACAGAGCTCTTACATCAGCTCTGTAAGCCTGGAAATCTCCTGAGGAAAAGTGGAAAACAAGTTAATATCCCATCTCCAAGCTCCTGTAGGTTCTCCAGTACCGAACTGTTCCAGGTAAGGAAAGTAGCTTTCATTGTTGGGAGACATTTGTCTCGCTTCCACTCCAGATAGAGTTACACAGATGGTTTTCTTGAAAAGAGAGCTATTGAGGAGTTACAGTCTTTCTTTCTTATGCAGATCCTATTTTACCAGTGCAAAATGAACATTTACCAGAGCCTTCTGAAGTTGATATTGAAGATTTTGGATTTTCAAAGTTGGCTTTCCTTCCTTGGAAGGAAACGTAGACCTCTTTTGTCACCTCGCTTAAAAAATGTCCTGTTCTATTCCTTCTGGACATTTCCTCCTGACACCAGCTGGTGATCCACTTGCAAGCAAGAAGACTAATAGCTCTAAGGAAAGGCAGCAACCGGCAGGCCCATGAGTGACTGGTTTTCAAATGGAATGTAGAAATTTTTTTCCCTTAAGTCAACAGTTTTGTTCTTTGCTTGCTTATGCTGCTCTAGAATGGTCCCTTAGACTATGTGGCCAGTCAGTGCATGGGATTCATTTGAATATACTTTCATTTCCTTCAGTATTAGTCCATGCAGTTAAACCACTGATATTGCTGTAGATGGCCATAGGTATATGCAGATACATTCAAATTAGCTGTGTAATCAATAATGATCAATTCATGTAATTCCATCTTCAATAATCATTGCTTGGTTACACTCACAAAAAAATCTGAATTGGAGCAACATGTGTCAGAATAGACCCAAAGTATTTCAAGGTTCACTTATGGTCCAATTTACATTTAATAATCAGGGAGTTGCTAAATGAACTTCACTATTCTTAGAGTAGACATCTGCCTGGCAGGGATTGCAACCCTGTCACCAGACTGTCCCTGTTAACATTCACTTTGTGTGGAAGCTCTGAGCCACATTCCTCTGAAGTACCTCATTTTTCCAGCTGCTTCTTGTTATCTGTGTTTCTGGTAAGAAATTTCATCAATTATTTCCTAATAGTTAAGTTCTGCTTTCTATTTGGGTATTATTTCTTATGTACGATTGTGTATGGTATATGTCTAAAGTATATATGTATGTATATGCATTTATTTACTCCATGCCCGTGGTACTATTGTCTCTGTCAGTGTCCAGATCTAGGCAGAAAAATGAGATGAACAAATGGAAACCACTGTCATTAAATACCCCCAAAAGCCTCACCCAAATGTTCTAAACAGGTGGAGACAACAGATAACACATGCCCTCTTTGACTTCAGTGCTGGCGGGGGGATACATGCAATAGGAGTTTGATGCCCTTCGGCAGATAATCTTGTGATTTCTCATCACCTGTCTGTTTTTTGAAATTCTGCTTTCCCTTTTGAAAAGTTTAGCTTAAACATCATCATTAATTGGGCTTTATGGTCCAATAACAATTACTAATACTGGGCACCACTGCCTGTCAGCCTGTTTATTCCTAGATAGACACCTGGCTGCCTTAGCTTTTCTCTCTCTCTCTTTTTTTTTTTTTTTTTTTTAAGCAGTGGGAAAAACACCTGAATAATTCAGCAGGAACCTTTTACATTATGAAAAATATAATCAGCTGGCAAGGGTGAGATATCTTATTTCTACAAGATGCTAACTCAAGTATTACAAGTGACTGCAAGATTAATGCCAAAATGCAGTAGGTGTGGATACACATTTTCCTCATTGTTCAAGGCAGTCTCACCCTGCACAGAGGGTTGAGAGAAGACTGTGTATTCCTCACCATGCCTACCTAATGCCATTTAATAATTTAAATCCATTAATCGGTTAAGATGAAGGCTTAGTGTTACTTGACTTACCACTGCCAAGTGGAAGGTTTTTCTGGGCTAAATTAAAGATCTTAAAATTTTGTCTTCTTGCAAGGGAACTGAGAGTACCATAGCTTTCTTTGTAAGAGGCTTCAAATTTTTATTGGGGGGGTGGGGGTGGGGAGTGGGTGTTACTATGCCAAAAGTGCTTAAGTAAACAATAATACCCATACATCATAAGTAGATGTCTGAGAATATTAGCTGTTTATTTCACTGACATACTCTGAAGAGTCTATGGGGGGCTCTTTCAAGAGTCAGGACCTCAATGTAATATACAAGCTTTGATTCTGATATTTCCCTTGATAACTGTGCTCTACCATATTGGGGTCGGAAGTCAGCAAAGGTTCATTGGCTGTTGTAATGCTCACTGTCACCAGTAATAAGTACAAAGGACTTGCTTTAAAAGCTGGCTTATAAAACTTTAAGGAAACTTGGATTGCTTAAGTGAACTTCCAAGGCTCTTCAGGGGCCAAGTGCACTTTGGTTGTCTACTTATATTAATTTCACAGAGTTTAAAGGGTCAAACAATGCAGTTGGTGATGCTTATTAATTTATGAAACACAGAACCTTGCACTATCTTGCTTTGACCACTTTCGCTTTCCTTTTAGAAAATTTAATATACATTAAAGCTTGCTAGACAAGGGTGCCCTAAAGGATTAAGCCCAAAGTTCACAGCTGGACTAAAAGGTTCAAAGACATTGTATCCACAACATTGATTTGATTCCAAGTGACGTTCAAACAACGGAACCAAATTGTAGATGTTTGAATGTGTAAGGAAACAGCAATTAGAGGAATACCACAGAACGGCAAAGGATTAGGATTTATTTTCCTTAAAATGGTAAAACTGATTACAGTCTTAGTCTTTCTTTCATGGGGGGATGTGTTTGATCACATCAGCTTTTGGGGTCAGTGGTTGTCAAGAACATATTTTGGTGTTACAATACAGCTTGCCAAGCTCTAAATGTTCATGCAGTCCTAGTAACTTTACAGAATATATGTAATTGTTGTGGTGATGCTGAACTGAGTTCTGGGTAGGAAAATATTAGCCACAAGGGAAGAAGGAAAAGAGAAATGGATAGCTGCTGAAGTAACAGGATTAGGATTTAGAAACCTGACATAATCCTATTCTGGGGTATTTCTGCATTCTGTTTACCTGCTTTTGAATTGCTTTGGTGTCTTGTCCAAGGGAGATAATTCCAGAAGTCATTCACACCTAGGCTGCAAATTCGAGACTGCATTCAGGTGACAAATGGAGTGTGATTGCAAAGCTACCCAGAAAATTGGAAATCAAATTGGCTGTGATGGTTGGTCTATGTGGTCTCCTTTTGGAATCAACAAGAGGGAGAAGAAAATGAAGGACAGGAAAATGAAGTGTGTCCTATTGTACAGAAGATGAGTTTATTAGCCAGAGTTGGTAAAGGGGGAAGCAAATTTCACATTATGTCAGCTCTGATTCCTGAGGCCTTAGGGAACACTCACCTTGAGGAAGCTGTTGTACTTCACTGGAAATTTGCTGTTGCAAAGAAAGGCTCTAAACCCTGTAAGGGAGTCCCAGTGGTGAAGATTGTTTACGTTGCAGCTGGGCCCAAACAGCCTCAGATAAGACTGTGGGGCCCTGTGGTGCATCACATGCTGGGAGAAAGTCTGTGGCTGGAGAGAATTCGTAACTTTCATGAGTGAAAAAGGACAAAAATGTGGTGAGGCAAAACAGCTGGGAAGAATTTTGTGTGATCCACGGCACTTGTTTCCAGCCAGAGAACAGAACTCACATGTCCAGGACTTCAGCAGCCTTACCCTTGCATTTTAAACCCTTTAAACAGAGGGAACAATACAGAAAATCCCATAGGACACATGAGAAAGGGGGTTGTGCTGAATCCCTGTTATCATTTCTTTGCATTTACTTGCTAACAAAAAATATTTTTCTTATAGAATGACCTCTGAGATTTTATCGTATGAAGTATTTGGTTTAAAATGTACTGTAACCTTCTTTTTTTTAATTGATCAGATCAGCCTTGAACACTCAAAGAAAAATTTGCCTGCTCTGAATATTGCCTGAGGATTTAGAAAGGTCTTTCTTGGAAACAGAAGAATGAGATGAAACAATCATCTGTAAAGCATGGTAAGAGAGAAAAAGAATAAAGGAACGAGTTATGTTTGACTTGTCTACTTCCAAGAGACGATTTTTTTGTTTTTTTTTTAGAGTAGGCTTTAGATGTGGGAGCTGTTCTGTACAGTTTTAAGATGCAGATTTATCATGGCACCTCTGCAGGCCCTGTAACCTCCGCAGACCATCTATAGTCACGTGCACCTTGTGCCATGTATGGGAGAGAGTCTGAGAGGATCTTATCTTTCTCCTCACTGTCCTCCATTGGTCTTTGTCACAGAAAAAGGAGAAAGGAGATCGAAGAGATGAACTGGAGCTGAGCTGACCATAGACTTTGTCCAAGGAGTAGGTATGTTTGGAGGTATAATTGTTTTCCTGGTGTTTCACTAATGCCGATTGCTTTGCATCCTGGTTTCAGCTGGGATAGAGTTAATTTTCTGTCTACTAGCTGGTATAGTGTTATGTTTTGGGTTCAATATGAGAAGAATATTGGTAATACACTGATGTTTTCAGTTGTTGCTAAGTAGCGTTTGTACTAAGTCAAGGATTTTTCAGCTTCTCATGCCTAGCAAGCAAGAAGGCTGGAGGGGCATAAGAAGTTGGGAGGGGACACAGCCAGGACAGCTGACCCAAACTGGCCAAAGGGGTATTCCATACCATGTGACGTCATGCCCAGTATATAAACTGGGGGGAATTGGCTGGGGGGGGTCGCTGCTTGGGAACAGACTGGGTATTGGTCGACGAGTGGTGAGCAATTGCATTGTGCATCACCTGTTTTGGATATTCCAATCCTTTTATTATTATTGTAATTTTATTATTGTTATTATAATAATCATTATTAGTTTCTTCCTTTCTGTTCTACTGAACCCTTCTTATCTCAACTCATGAGTTTTACCTTTTTTCTTCCAGTTCCCTCTCACATCCCACTGGGTGGAGGGGGGAGTGAGTGAGCGGCTGCGTGGTGCTTAGTTGCTGGCTGGGGTTAACCCACGACACTTTGGTATGTCAAGAAGCCCTGAAATATTATATTTGCCATTCACTCTGTTAGGAACTGAAAAGCTGGTTGTCTGAGACCAGAAACGAATGACTGCCTAGAGGTTCTCGTGCTGCTTGATGCAGTTCCATTGTCTTGCTAGAACAAGTTTCAAAACATGGGCAATTTTTCTCCTGCTCTGGTAACTTGTAAACCAAAACCATTTCTTTGTTTGGTAGCCTGTTTTGCAGTAAGACTGCATTATTTACCACTTGAGTTGTATGAGAAACTTTCCTAATGGCAGGTGTCAACCAAGTAAATGTTTGCTATCTCCCACCTGAGCAGAAGCAACACTAAAATTTCAACTGTGTCATTAATAAAGAAGGAGCCAATGGATATGAGAGCAATGAAAACTCCATGATCACTTACTCTGAAAGGGATGATTGTCAGTCACACCTTGATGGTGTCTGCTTGCAGATATAATGAAGAAAGATTATCATTGCTGTAAGTTACTGCAGCGACTCTGGTCAGCAAATAATGAAGATATTGTCGCAGTGATTGGACCTGCATCCGAGGTGCTGACAATGTTAAGTGATATCTCAGTGGTATTTTGAGTCCTCATTTATGTGACTACAATAGAAAATCAGAAGAAAAGGACCCTTCTTTTTTATGACATAATTAAATTCATGCCATTCTCTGCACTTCTAAACTGAAAACTCAGTTAGTCATGACCAAAGTCAGCTTATCTGTGCACCAATGACTCAGAGAAGAAGCAGTGAAAGACCTTTAAAGCAAAGACCTTGGTTTAGTATTGATACACCTACATAAAATGTCAACTATATATGAATTCTCTCCAAGTGCCTCTTCTGGATCCTGACGGGGGGGTGGGGTGGGGAGAGTGATACTAGCCATGAGTGTGAGCCATTAGCTGTGTCCTGTGGAAATGTAGAAATAAAATATTCTTTTAGTATTCCACTTCTTCCTGGGGTGCTAGCTGCTGTTGGGAATTGTGCAGAGTACACAGAATCCTTTTGTGTCTGTCCTTACTCACCTTAATTTGTAGCTTCAGTTCAAGGTGTTTGAAAGGAGCTTAGGTATAGGGCCTCATCTTCATAGAAAGGGACAAAAGTGAATAATAAAATGAACCAGTCCAGTTCTGCTGGGGTGTAGCTAAAGTGAGAAACAAGGAGACTTCAAGACATGCTTCTGTTACAGATCCAATCAAGCATCCCAAAGGCTGTGTTGTTTAGCTGGCAGGTGCCCCTGGTTGTCCTGAGTGGGTTGGCTTGGGTAGCTGACCGGAAAACATAAAAGCTGCATGAGAAGTCTCTGACTCTTAAATACTTTTAACATCCCCAAATTTCTGTTGTGGTGACAGATGATACAATGCAGAGTTGATAAATTCACCTGCTCTTATATCAGGCATGTGCAAAAGTTCTGGGTTTTGCTTTGGATTTCTTGACTTCGTGAGTGTATTCCAGCTCAGTCCAGAACAAAAAGCTAAATCCTACTGAAACAATCAGTCCCCAGGGGCTTGAGGCTATTGTCTCTAATGTAGATATAAAAGTCAGTCATACCAGCTGCGGAAGAAATCTTACTAATTAATTGCATGAACTTTGCTTCTGCCTGGTTTGAGATTCTCTCAGCCTTGCATCAGTATCTGGGCACCCATACTGTACACCTCAATGGGGCTGTTGATTTTCCAAAGAAGACTAACAATTTTTGTGCCTAAAATAGCCATGCAATTACTTATGCTCACATGGTCTCACACTAACAAAATGGTTTCTGAAAACTGGTTTTGTTCACACGTGATTGAAAAGTTGCCCTATGTTGTTCTGCCAAGTTAGGCACTGATTCAGGTTTATGACCATATCATTAATATTTTAGTACCGCATCAGTAACTGGTTGCTATTAATATGTAGTGAAATAGTGATATAAAAAGGGAGATGTTCCCAATCATTTGGCAGAATTTGCGTTACAGCTGGATGAAATTTATAACACATCTTCTGCAACCTACTGGTCTGAACTCCTGTTATTAATTTCTGCTGTGTTTATTTCTCCTTTATGTTCACTTTGGGCAATATTCTATCAAGTTTCCTGGCAAGCACAACAGTAGATATAGGCTAATTTCAGCTTACTGCAGGAAAAGGACTTTGTAGGAAGTGAATTTTGAATTAGCGCTAGTATTTGCAGCAAAAACCTCCCCCTGAGAAGTCTATTCCCCTCAGCCTGGCATCAGCAGCACTTAAGTGCATGTGAATAGCCCTACTGACTTCAGGTGGTCAGCTGTTTAATTACCTTCCCCGAATCAAGGCCAGGACCAGGAAACAAGCTCCCAGCATATGACCTGCGTGCCCACTCAAATGGCTTGTCTCCCAAAGGCTGAACTTCTGTGAGTGACCCACAGATTGTTTGACCAGGTAATTTGGCAAATACTTTCCAGTCGAGCATAAATTTGAGGAAATCATCATCTGATTCACAAAGAGAGGTGAAATTTGTGCAGTGTATTTTTCACGACAAGGCAGCTATTGCCCAAATTTATTCAACCTGCTTCCCTCTTCCTGTTTCAATACTCCCAACAATCACATTTTTTCCCCAGGTTTTATCTAAGAACTCTGAAATAACAGGTCTCTTGCCTTTCTACCAGGAGAGTGGTGTGCTGTACACAGCACGCCGTACACGGGAGGAGGAGGATAAAGAATGACATGCTACTCTGTAAGCTACAACTATTTTTTTTAGACCTGCATCTGCTCTTGTCCCTCTTCTGTTCTCAGATCACTCTTTGGCTTCCCTTAGGAATCCAGCTGTGTCATCACATTGTGTGGCATCCTAATATTTCATACTAAGCTGTAAGCCAATTAGGAATGACTACTTACCATGCTGAATCATAGGAAGAGAAAAGGATAATGTGTCCTTCATATAACGAACCTCCTCTTTTTTGGCAAGACAGATCACCTACACATTATATTTATAAGCCCTATGGCTTTTCACTCTACCCAATTAGGATGCAACTTCCTTTCACACTGCTATAATATTTTAAGGGACTTGTTTATAGATGGATGCTTATTGAAAGTGCTGACCTGCTACCATTATACCTCATACCACCTTTCATCTTCAGACACTGAAACACTGGACAAAACTTGATGTTGTAATCACCTTTAGCAGGATGAGAATACGGGTGCAGCAAAATACAAAAACCTTGTCCTGAGTTCCTAAATGAACTGGTGACCCTGGATGAGAGTATAAACTTTACCGCATGCCACCCAGAGCTGAGGAAGATGTTGATTAAAGTCAAAGTGTGAAATAAAACCATTAATGTGTATTTGGGAATGCATGAAGTGTTTAGTAATGAGCATCAAAGAGAAAGATATTAAAATTTATTTCCCATGCTGAAGTAATTAATGGGCTATTATGCCAGGTGTTTAAGCTGCCTGGAGGTCTGGGATAAATACTGTTCCAGCAGAGGATGCAAAATATGATTTAAGATTAAATGGAATAATGTTAGTTCTAGCAGAGCACTTAAGATGCCCCCCTTCCTCCAATTGCTGTTTCTCTTTCCTAAGCTGCTAAGTAGCTATTGATAGTATTTATTGTCTGGGAAATGAGTATTCCTTTAAATTTTTCTTCGGATCCTAGCAATGTTGCGAACTGAAGAATCCCGTGACCTGTGTCTGGTACCTGCCATCTTTCAAACCTTGTCTAATCTTGTTAGTTTTCACTGCAAAGCAAGCAGGGCAGCACCCCAAATGGCAGCATGCTCACCCTACAGGAGCCAGTTAACTACCAACCACAGGTGATAGATTTTGTGTCTAAAGTCGTGTTAGGAACTGCATTCAAATAAGAGCCCTGGCTGCAGATACATCCAGGGAGAAAGGATGGCCTTGGCTTCAGCTTCCCAAACTGCGTTTCCCAAACCAAGTCCAGCTATTTTTGTTGCCTCTGCTGCTAACAGCTGCCAATAGAGGTTGTAGCTAAACAAAATCTGGGAACCTCTGGTTTAAGGCTTCTTCAGCAAGGTCCAGCCAAACCCTGCGAGGGTTCAATTTGCTGCTTCACTGATCACATCCTCTTGCTTCCCCTCACAAATACCTCTGAGACAAGTTCTCCCACAAACTCCTAGGAAAGAGCAGTGGTGAGTCACAGCACTAACATCTGTGACTGAAAGCATAGATGCAGGCAGCTGTAGGTGATCAGGGAGATCCTGCTTTGTTTTCTGGGGTAACTAACCCCACCTGTGCTGAGCAAGTTTGAGGGCTTAGATCTACCTGGTGAACTCTGATGGTAAGGTAGGGCTAAGGATGTTACAGCTCTTCTACAAGAGCTTCTGTAAGTAGAGGACAAAGGCTTATGGTATTTTTCTTATTAAGAGAAATCTTCAGTAAGTTGAAGTTAGTTCTGCTGTAAAGGTTTTGTGCTTTATCTGAAATACTATTTGGTTTATAAATGTAGGGGTTTAGAAACCTCCTGGCCTTCAATAGAAAACTGCCTGTTTAGGAGCTGTACCTTTTTGTATTGTTATTCAAAACTGTCTCAGTTAATCATTGCTAAAGGCCTGGCCAGCCCGTGTTGCAAATCTTTTTTTAAAAAATGCAGCATGTATATAATTCATGTGGCTCCTCTCCACATAGATAAGGACTAGTCTCAAATGTCACGGTGTGGGAGGAAAGGATGCCTGACCTAGAGGGCAAGAATATTGAATGCACTGGTGTTGGACTTGACATTCCCCTAGTATACACTGCGATAACATCAATCTCAAGGAACCCTCCTGGTATACATACAGAGCTGCTGCATTTAATATATATTTCCAAAGGAATTTCATAGTAATTGAGCATTAAATTATGTCCGCTTATTGTAAAGTATTACTGTTTTTATTAAAAATTATAAATGGGCTTCAGCAGGACACAATATACCAGATTCATACCACCATCTCTATTAGTCTTTATGTTATAATTGTCATTGACCACCTTTACTGTGTTATTTCTAGACAGTTCATAATTTCCCGGCTGAACAAATGAAGATTTGTGAGCAAAGAAAGGCACTGACTGGATTATGTAGTGCTATTGATTTTTATTCTCCTTGTTTCACAGAATGCACCTAAAAATCTTGCTGTCTCTCTGACGGGCCTTATTAGCACTCAGAGGAGCTGGCGTGAGTTGGATGGCAGTAACGCATGCTGTTGTGCTGCACTAGAAATCTCAGCTCGTGGAGAAGGAGATGTCAAAGCTGGCCTTGGGATAGATCTGCTGGATGTCCAGGTATGACCCAGGCAGTCAGGATTTGGGAGTCTTTGTCCAGCGTGTGGGTTGCGGTGAACCATTACAAATCTCTATCTGCAAAAGAAACAGTGACCTGGCGACTGCCCAAAGGGAACTAGGCTGCCCGTTTTGCAGGCAAGGCAGTGCCTGTGTGGGAAACTGTGTCTCATTCAATAACATTTAATCCTGAGAAAGATGATGGCAAATATTGGCATTTCCTTTCTATAAAGACTATGGCTTTTGCACAGGTTATCAAAGCAACTACCCCCATAGCCTCTCTTTGCTGTGGCTTTCAAAGCTTTTCAAGTTTGAAGAACAAAAACTTAAGTGAATGATGAGGGATTGGTTCAGTTCAGTTTGTGGGGAATGTTGGTTATTTCACCTTGCTGTTTTGTGTCATTTGGGGATGCTTATACATTAAAAATTCCTGAAAAATAGGTTAACTGTAAAATGTTTTTTAAGATTGAAAAAGGGTAAGATTTGAAAATTGAAAACTGATATTTATTTGCAAAATTTGACCCACATCTATTAATTATTTTAGTCCTCCTGAGACTGTGAAAGAGGTAATTAGGTATTTACAGCAGAAATGATCTTACAGAACATTGCTATTCTATTTTATTGTCGTTAAACAACAAATAATGAGCCACCAAGAAATAGGAGGGGAACTGTGAATGGAAGTTATGCCAAGATTCATTATTTCTGTGTATATTTTTGAGGCTTGAATGAAATGATGTGTGTGAGCTAGAAATATAGGTCTTCCCACCCTTGGCTGATTCAATCAAGCCTGTAGTAGTATTTACTACTAGTAAAGGTAGTATTTACCTTTTAGATGCCTGTGTCTTTTATTGGATCTTGATGCATCATCTAGTTCAGATTAGTAATTTGGCTTTTTAATTAGCAGGGCTTCACTGTGGTCTGTTTGTCTCTCCTGCTGACCTCTGCATTATCTGTAGAAACACAGCCCCATGGGAAGATGACCAGGAATGCCTAAGACCTTGTACAAAGCACTAAGTGCTGTTTCCGTACCAGGAAAAAGTGAACAAACCCTCTTATACTGATCTATAAGTTTCTGGGAACTTTCTGATTTCCAGGGGGTGGGGGAGCAGAATCCACTACAACTAAAAAGGTGAAATACCTGTCCAGTTAAAATGAAATAAGAACATATTTGAAAATTGTTTTCTACGAACACACCCTCATGGATAGCCCTTCTCTTCTTATTCAGCCTTTGTTTGAATAAGGTATTATTAAGGATTCCCATGCAGCAGAATTCCCCAAAGTGTCTCCATTCAATATACAAGTATTTCTGACCACGCAAGGAAGGAGAGGTACAAATGCAGCCCTATCTTTGCCCTTATTGTTTATTAATGAAGCAAGTGCGCACACAACCCTTGCTCCTACTGAAAGCTGTAACTGACCTGTGTGTTCTGGTTTGTATGTGAAGTGACAGGAATTACACAGTCTCACTCCACAGACCAAACTTTTCACACAGCTCTGATAGAAATGAGCCCCTGGGGACTTGCAGGATGCTGCCTTTGCTCTGTAAGACTCTGTGATGGCAAAGCTAGCTATCGGTTGTTAATCCCAACACATCATACAAGACACTTTCTATCTCTTCCTGTAATGTTAATGCAGCTGGAATTCCATAAATCAAATCTCAGCAGTAAAAAGGTTAATAAGTTTACACTATATAATTGAAAGCCATATTGGTGATTAAAAGGATTTTATATATCAGTTTTCTGGGTCACCAGCTAATTATTTTTGGTGGCCTGTAATAAAACATAGCACCGTAGGCAGATAGAGGCTGTAATCACATAATATATGGAAAAATGCATTTACATTTATTTGAGACAAGGTTGTGTATACCAGTTTGTTGAATAGCCTTTGAGGTATATCTCTCCTAGTTCAGAGACAATGGAAGAACTGCATACTCCGTGTACTTGCTTAGGTTCATACAAAGTTATTGGATTGAGTTTTGAGGTCTGGCACTCTCTCTCCAGAGCTAAGCCCAAGGGAACCAGCTGTCACCTGTGATGGAAGGGTTCTGCCGAGGCACTGGGGATCGGATTGCTATTATAATTCATTTTAATGCATTCTTCACGTACTAATCATTTATTGGAACAGGATCTTCTGTAATAGGGACATGACTAGGAAGAGACAGAGGCGATTGATCATCCTTGCGTAGAAAGGATAGTTAAAAAAACAAAAAAGAAACCCTCTGTACAAGGGGCAGGTGTGTGCACATGCACTAGGGATCGGGTTTTCAATGTGGAGGTAGAGAAAAATTGAACTCAAAGCTTGAAATGGAATCTCTACAGTAAAAAAGAAACCTTCTGTACAAGGGGCAGGTATGCATGTGTGCACGAAGGATCAGGTGTTCAGTGTTGAGACAGGGAAAAATTGAACTCAAACCTTTAAATTTCTACAGTTCTATCAGGCTGAAATACCCTTTGGAGCCAAACACCCAGACATAGAGACATTTCAGACTTCAACCTCTGTTTTGCAGGTTGTATGTTTTAGTGTATTTCTCTGATTGCATCAAGAAGCAGCTAAGGGCAAAGGCAGATACTGGGTGTGCATGCGGATTTGGAGGGAGGTGCGGTGCAGGGGGGGTGTGTGTGTATGCACAAATAGCTCACAGGTTACTTCTACAGTCTCCAGAGCCTCCTGTGGTCCTGTGTGAGGTAACGCAACCATAGCCTGTGTTATGGTAAAGCAGCCAGCCCAGTGCTGATCTCGGTTGTTCTGCCTGTTAGGCAAAGGGCAAATCACAGCTGGCAAACCGCAAGATACGGTGAGCATTGGGCACATCGTTCCCACTGTCAGGGCAGGATCTGAGATGTGATCAGAAACAAATGACCTGATGTTCAGTTCACTCCTGGACAATGCTTGCAGAATCGCTTTGGAGAGCGGGACCTTCTGTGGCAAGCACGTTTCTGTAATATTTCTTAGATCTTTTGGCTACAGCTTTTTAATTGGCAAATCATTAACCCTTAAATGCCCATTGCATACAAGCAGTGCCAATGACATATTACAATGTAATGAGTAAAGGTTCGAGTCCTTTGCCACTGAAATTATTTGCTTGTCATACACTAGATCTAAATAGGAGCTTTTCTGCACTGAAAATAACATCTTTTTATTTAAACTAAGTTCTTAAAGTGTTTCCTAGCAGCATAGCTAACGGGATACTCGGTTTTAAACACAGGCTGGGGAGGTTAAAATTGGAATGGCAGTTGTGTGAATAATGGCCTAGGAGTCAGCTGCTGAACTTGACTTGACAACTCCATGTCGATGCCAAGTCAGAAGGCATTCGTGTGACACTTTGAGGGTAAAGAAATAAAAAATAAACTGGTAGTCTCCACTGGCAGAAGGCCGTATCAGGGCTTTCTGAACAAAGACTGAGAAGGGGAAAAGTTAAGCAGTTATAGTGCAAATGAGGAAAGAGTGTGGATATGTATTTGAATTACTTATGTGGATGTAATGCATCAGGTGTACCCCTCTGAAGTTCAAAGGAAAAGCAATCTAGTTTAAGAGTCTGACTGCTGGAGGGCCTGTCTTGGCTGGCATTGCATAAGCCTCTCTCCCAGGGGTCTTTGCAGCTATAACTTGGTTAAATTTTGTTTGAACAATTTAGGGCTAAGAAAGAGCCAAATAACACTTCTGCAATCTGCTGTTGTTACAGGCTGGAGCAGCAGAATTGCTTGTCTTTCTGTCACTTTGTTCGGTCTCTCTTCAGGGAGATTTTTGTCAGTGGATTGGTAATAGCAGGAAGTTGTTATTTTTTCACACATAATCAGCAGCAGAAAGAGTGTGGTACCGTTTCAGCATCTAGGTGCGTAAAGACTTCTTTGTTAAAATTGACAAGGAGATTGTGAGGTGACTTAGACAAGGCCTAGTGGTAAGGTAGTGCATGGGAAAAGAGGGATCTCACAGCTTTTCTGGGAAATGACTTCTGCCTCTGACACAGCTAATCCAGTTCTTCTGAATAATAAAATCACAACAATATCTAAACAGAGGGAAACAACATGTTCTGCATAAGCATTCTTGTTCTATAGCTTTATTAGAGATAACGAAAAGAAATTTAAGCATCCGCTGCGTATAGTTCACTTCCTGGGACACGTATGTGATGGTGTTCTCTGGATGGAGTTTCTGTCTGATATATTTTAGGTAGCATAGGCAAGGAAGGGGAGGATCCCAAAAACTCTTCTGTATCTGACCTAGAACAAGAGGTCAGGATGATA
This sequence comes from Haliaeetus albicilla, assembly GCF_947461875.1. Lineage (NCBI taxonomy): Eukaryota > Metazoa > Chordata > Aves > Accipitriformes > Accipitridae > Haliaeetus > Haliaeetus albicilla. The sequence continues at coordinate 23,970,574 of NC_091494.1, read as the reverse complement.
ATATAGCCTCTAGTACTCCTTGTCACTGAAATCCTTTCACTTCACGCCTTATTGCATAAGTTCAATATACTTTTCAGCTGAAGCTCTCCCGAGCACTTAGCTCTTTAAACTCCCCACTCAGCAGGTGGCTTATTTAAATGTGGCTGTCAGGTTGGCCAGTGGCCAAAAGCAAATGGCTCAATGCGTGAACCGCAGTGTTTGGGTTTAATTCTGCTCTCATTTCTGCCAGCAAAATCCTCCTGGCTCCGGTGGGGTTGTGTGTGGTACAAGTGAGTGCAATAGAGGGCTGTCTGCTCAACTGTTTGTCAAATAAATCTATGGCCAGTCATTTGCATTATGTCAGCTAAACATTTGCCTGGTGCTTTCACATGTGCGAGCCAAGGAGGAATTCTGGATTGTTTGAAATGAAAACCATCATTGTCAACTCTCACTTAACCAATAAGCATTTCTTCCATAGTGTGTAAGTAACTTATTTTGCAATCCACAGCCTCAAAGAGGAAATGTAAAGTTTCTCTAAACATTCAGTACAAATGGGGATATTAGCTGCTTAATTGATTCTTCGAAATTCGGGTCTTACAGCTGAAGAAGTGAGATGGAGGGAGGGGGGAAGCACATGGTTTAAATTAAATGTATGGAAAATAACTGCTGAATGATAAAAATATATTTTAAAAGTAAGCAAACCTGTTTTCCCTCTGCCTCTCCATTAAATGTGTCAGGAAAGGGCCTTTACAACTAGGTGGTAATTAGAGAGGAAAAAGCAGTGCTGGCAGAGCAGTCAATCTATCACATCCTCTAAAGCCTAAATGTTACCAGCAATTAAACAAGTTAGTAGGGGAAAAACTTGACAAGCAAGTTTTATCACAGAATCATCTCGGTGGCAAAGTATGTGGGGCACTCTTATTAGATTCCCTTGTGCAACCCCAAAGATTTAAAATCCAAACTCAGGAATGCACGTTCCAACCAAAGTGACTATTTTCTTTCCCAGACTACCCAGGCACAGGGAAGATTAGAATGCTAAAAATAAAACAACCTTTCCCACCACCCCCTTCCTCACCCCTCCAAAGTCAAATCTGTCCAGGTTGACTGCTCCATTAAATTCAAGAGCAAAAAGTTATAAATTGAACATACGGAGAGCAGTGCCTTTTTTAAAGTGATGTTTCCTCGCCTTAATGGATTTAGCTATGGCAGGGAGTCAGAGAGAAGCTGTCTTAACTAAATCTTTGACTGATTATGCATTTTTTTTCTATTCATACAAGATAGATTCATCATTCCAATTTGTCAAGCTGGCGAAGTTCCAATTAATTACACCAGGAAAAGCTCAAGCTGCATTAGGCCTCTGTCAGGCCTAATCTAGTGCTTCATTTACTGGAGCCCCAAATGAAGAGATATCAGAGGTGTTGTTCCTCTTGGTACTTAATTTGATGAATGCCCTAGCAGCACGATTGGTGGCAGAGGTGTATATGTGTGTGTCTCTTCATCAGCCACCACTGCTGAAGTCGTCATGCTTTCTCTACTAATTTGAGGGCTCATCTGTATACTGGATGTTTTTTTGGAAGGCCTATTCTTCATAGATATGCCAAAAGGTTTCTTCTGTGTGTGCATGTGTCTGGGTATGTTTCCAAATATGCTGGACCTGATTCTGATCTCAGTGATGTGATGAGTTGGGATTCAAGGCCTTGTATGTAAACGTAGAACAATACAAGTTAGACTGGATACTGTAAAGGGGCTGTAAATTTTGACATCCTTGTTGCTGTGTGTTGGCAGAGGAAGAGCAGCTTTGCATGTTGTTTCATGTAGTGTTCATAAGAAAGTGTGGGTTACCATCCACATCCACTGTAAAGAAGTGTTCAAAATGCTGGAATAACCTGAACAATTTGTTTGCTATGTGGTTTTGAAACTTTGATATGAATACATACGTGCTGTATCAGCACAGTAAATAAGTATATGCAAGTACAGGTAGACTTTCTGACACCATACTGGTGGGCTACTATTGAATGTATACATTCAAGTCTAATTTTTAAATATTTTACAGTAAAGACACTATGGACCAAGAACATATGTTTCTTTTCTGCTGCACTTTACGTATGAACTATTCAGCATAAGGTGCCAGAATGCCAATATGTTTAGCTTACTTTTGGCTTTTAACCACTGCTGTGATTAAAGATGTAACTGCAGCAATGCTGTCACTTTGCACATAGTTTTAGGTGTCTCAGGATGCAGCATTAGCCAAGAGTAAAGTAGCTTTGTACTTTGGCTGAGTACAGTACTAAAAGTCTTCATTTGCCAGCAGTCACCATGCTGGGATTCTGAGTTTATTTTCCACTGACTGTATTTGAGGGACTGGTGTGTGCAATGATGATTTTTAATGGCAGCTATCAGACATGCATATGGTGCTCAGTAGGAGACCATATTCAGAACAACCAAGGAGAGAATTGATGCAGTGATGACTGTAGTATGACAACTCCTCTGTAGACAGTTTGGACCCCAACTGGTGCTCACTTTTGGAAGGGAGGCCTTTGTCCCGAGTTTGTATCTGCTAATGCATCAAATTTGCAGCTGCCGTTAGTGTGTCAAAATGAGGTAAGCCCAATTGTGCTGGAACAGGGATAACGCCCTAAATCTTCTTTTAGGTGAGATTCTGTAAGCATTGCTGTTTTGTTTCAGGGTAAAATCAAATAAGGAAATTTGAATCACCATGGGAAATGGTGAAGGTAAAGGTAGACTGCAGTTGTAATGATCTTTCTTCACTCTGCACAAGAAGGTTTTTTGCTGGACATATACATTTGAGGTTGGTTCTTAAATGCTCTGCTTAAAAAGTCACTGTGGACCAAACCCATATGTTTCCTTTCTGCAGTACCTTATGTATGAATTATTCAGCATAAGGTGCCAGAATGCCAATATGTTTAGCTTACTTCTGGATTTTAGCCTTATGTTTTATGTTAAACAGGTTGTTTTAACTCACCTGTTGAACTTGAAATAACTAAAAGCCTTCATATAGCTGGGGCCAGGCAATAATTAGTGGATTATGTGACCTCTTGTAGTTTCCAAGTCTCTAGACTGGGCCTTCGGTTATTGTATTTGTACCCATATGCTATAGGCTGACTTGGGTTTGCACCCAGCAGTTCCTTTACATTTGCTGATATTTGTCTTTGGTTTACAAGCATACTGGGGCGTTTTGTGAGTGATTGCAACGTGTATTAACGCCAGGAGGTACCCAAGGCTGTCCTAAGCTGTCAAGAGCAAGGTACCCGCTCTAGGTAGAGATTGTCTTGGCTGGTTCTTTTTCATATGTACCACCAACACGGTGTTGGAACAAGCTCTATCCTTTAGAGAAATGAGAAATTTTTTTTTTTGTCATTCTGCTGAGGAGACACGCAGTTGGAGGCTCAATGGATGTGTCCATAGGCTGTCTTTTTCTCTAGTTGGGTACTGATTTACAGAAATGTGTCCCCAGAGATATAGTGGACTCGTACTCTTACAAATGAAAACTAACTGGCCGCAAAAGGGAATGTACATAACATACTACCAAAGGATCATATTCACCCTTGTTCTGGGCACAAAAATGAGGTTTATTCACTGCTTACGTCCCATTTAACCTTTCAAAATATAGCCTACACAGAGCAATGATCACACTCAGTGGCTTAGAGACTCTGATGCCTTCTGATACAAGACAGAAGTGATCTCTTATGGACACAAGCAGTCCTGAAAAGACCATAATCCAACAGAAATTTCCTTCTGCAAGGACGCGACCCAGAAAGCTAGAACTGCTCTTCCTTGTGTTCTCAGTGAATTTTCATCTTCATCCAATGCTAAATTCAAACTCTGCAGTAGTTTGGGCCATCACACTAGCATCTATCTCTGAGGAATGATTACAGATGATGAGTTATTACCTTTAAATAAGGGGTAATTAATGCTTCCCACTCTGACTTTAATGAAAGGATTTCCTGATGGGGGGGACAAGGAATATATTGTATCAGTAATGCCCCTTTGGGAGTTATTGGCAGAAAGTCTGCGGTTAATAATTTGGAGTAACAAATAAATGTGGGCAACTTGTGATATATGTATGGAAAATGAGGTGTCAAATTATTCATTATGAATTATTCTGCCAGTTCTAATAATAACCCAGCTGTTGAGGAGGAAAAGAAAGCTAGATCTGTCAGTGCAGACAGACCCTTTTGCAGTAATTCTATCCCTTTCAAACGGAAAAATATAAACTTCCTCTGAGAACAGAAAATTAGATAAGACAATAAGAATGGGATTCCTGCTCCAAATCCATTTTTTGAGCTTAATGTACACTAATGGATAATAAAAGATGGTTGATTAATGAATGACCTGCACACCAACCAGCTGAAAAAACACATTTTGGCAGTCAGTACTTGCAAAATCCATAGGTTAAAGACAAATTCAGCCTCTGTCACTATTCTCGATATGGTCAGGTGCCTTTATTCAGGTAGAAGTGTTTTATTATACAGACTGTGTGTGTCTGTATTAAATATATATATGTGTGTGTGTATGTGTACATATACACATATTGCCGATTACATCTTTAGGCAGATTTTGGGAGACTATGTTTACAAGTAATACCTGAAGAAACTTGATTGAATGGCAAACCAGTGTCTGGCAACAGGGGAGCAGATGTGGGACTTGAGAGAGGTGGGTCCCATTTCTGGCATACCCCCAAGTTGCCATCTGACTGCAGACAGGTTCTTGCTTTCCCCTTGGGCTTTTTCTTTTCCCTTCCTCAAAGGTGGTGGTGAAACATCATCCATTAGTATTTACAAGCTGCTTTCCTGCCTTTTTGATAATGGCAAGTGTAGCTGGTGCTTTTTCTGAGAGGATGGTGTAATTTAATACCTGTGTATCAACCTCAATGTCATTTGTGGGGAATGCTCTCTTGAGCCACCAAAGCTGAAAGTGAGCACAGTATCTTAACCCTTCTGGATTTGGTAACTTGGTCCCAAACTCTCTCAAGACACCAAAAGAGATTTCGCTCAGCTTTGCTAACTTTGAAGACACAGTTAGCACAGCCTGAGCCAATGCAGTTAATCTGAAACCATGCAAGCTGAAAGAAAATAATTAAAAGATTTCTGTAGGGCTTTGTCATATTTGAATATATTTCCTTTAAATATGTGGGGAAAAAAATCTCTCTGCCATGTGACGCTTGGTCAGGTTTAACACTCTCATGTCAAAGGGTCTGAAAACATTAATAGTCCTTTACTGATGAACCCTTTTCTAAAATATTAATAAACGACTCACCTGGCAGCCTGTATGTCATCCCTGCTTTGCGTCTTGCACACTGTGCACATGTCTGATTAAAACGTGAGCTGTCCAGGGCAGGACCCGTGCATTCAGTGCTGGCTTGCTTACTGGTGCTATTATAAATAATTAAGATAATTATCCAATATGTTTATGACAACTGACTGCTTTGGGTCGGCTTCTCTGAGGACTCCTGTCATCAATGAAAATTCTGCAAATGGAGGGGTTTGCAGACTGGCGCCAAAGATAGATTACCTGGAAGCTTTCAGAGCTATAAACGATGCACTTTCCATTTGCCTCTCCATACTGTATGGACTTAATCAGAAACTGTAATTTTATAGTGCGAGTAAATGGGTGAGAGACATCAACAGCATGAGTGAGACAGAGGCATTGTCTTTTGCGATGCCAAATCCCAGAATATTAAGAGTTTGCCAAAGGCATTTCAGAGATAGGTTTCCTATCTTCATCAATAATTTAAAACATTCCCAAGTCTCCTCTGAGTAGCTCAGAATAAGAGCTGAAGGCACGGATGTCAGAAGGCAGAGTGACTCCCAATTAGTCAGGTAGAGAGCTTTCTTGTTGACTCAGCCGGGGCAAGGGTGGCTATAAAACGCAGGCTTAAGTCCTTATAGATTCCTTAATAGTTTTTCTTCTTTAAATCTGTGGTAATTTGTAAGAGATGAGGGGGCAGTCCAGTCCCTGATCCACCGGGGTGCTCATTAGTGCCACTGAAAAAACACATGGGCGATTGTGTAAGTTGCTAACAGAAAATGGGTTGGAGAATGAGCACCATATTGTATGTGAGCGAGACCCAGAAAGAGGTAGTAGCTTTTAAAATCTGCTACAAACTGTGGCATGTCTTGGGGGCATTATCAGCCAAGGAGAGTTTGCAGTGATGCCTTCTAAATTGGTGCTTCTTTTTTGAAAGCATTGCCATTAGGATTGCCGTATATATGTGGAGTTTTGAGGAAGTGACGGTATTTTGTTCCTCGCACGCGTGGCTCTTATTAGAACATTTTGGTGTCATGCAGAAAATTGCTTGTGGGCCCCTAAAACTGGGTCACATGAATGAGTTATCCTGAATCAGCCAATTTGCAGCAACTCTCTGGCTGTGTCTATCTGGATGTGTCATAAAACTCTTGAGTGTGCTATCTATTTTTGAGCATGCTAAACGTGTTTATTTACCACACAGCTTATTGTGCACTAAACTCATCCACATGGCAGGCAATTTTCTAGTGCTCAGGCCACTATTTGACCCAGCTGCCATGGAGAAGGCTATATTAAGTCCAGCTGATCAGGGCTGTCTCCACAGTGGAACAGGAAATTAGTCTCTATAGCTATATGACTCTGTCAGCTTTTCTACACATTTCACACAACTAATTTCCTATAATGTGCAGCTTTTCCTGCCATTCTTTTGTGTGTGTGTGTGTGGGGGGGGGGGGGTTAAGGTTATTTTTATATTGCATTCCCTGATGTGGTATTCAAATCTTAAGCGTGACACTAATTACATATTATTATTATTTTTTTTTTTTTTACTCTCTCCTGACAACTGCTTATTGCACCTGTTTATGCCTTAGTGCTTTTAACTGCATGTGATTCTATCCAAAACATGCTGTTTGCTTGCACTTGGTTTGGAACTGTGTTTTGCTGCACACTTCTACATTTTAATCACAGCTTTGCAGTGCTTGTCTGGCCTAGTGGCAGCGCTTTGCTGTGAAGCTTTCCTCCTTTGAAAAAACAATGATTTTTCAAAGCTGTCCCTTGTACTGTTGAGATCAGATTTAAATAGTCGGTTACTAAGAAAAAGTTGCAAGTCCCTTGAAGATAGTAGTTTTAGAGATTAGAGGAGCTCTGGAAAACTGCAGGTTAAGAGAGGATGAAGAGGATGGGACTGCAGTGAAGTGGGGATTTATTTCTGCCCCTGTCGGCTTGTGTTCCAGCACTGACTTCAATCATCCTGCACAGTTGCAGATGTTGTTGGCCAGGCCTCGAGTCCTGGCTCCTTAATATATCTATATAAGATCAGGAATCTCATTCCAAGAGGAACAGATCTTCAGCTCTGCAACTCAGATTTTCAAGGAGTGGGGCATTTTTATCAGTGATGCAAGCTGTGATACAGTGTCTAACATGTGGCTTGAGTTATCTGTGTAGGCAAAGCCCCTCCATGCATGCTCCTAGCTCATGGCAAATGAAAGGTAATTCATGGATCTGATTAAAAATTCCAGATCCTTGATGCTCCAGGTCTTGTCACTGTTTTGTTAATATGACAGAATTTAGTCAGCTGTGAAATATGGTTTGACATTCTATCCCTTTGTCCTGCGTCCTTAAAGTCCTGTGAAACTATGTGATACTTGGCAGGACCAAATTCTCATCTAAATTGCATTGCTTTGAGTCTAAGGCAACTCCTCTACACTGCAACGATTTTGTCTCTGTTCTTCCCTGCTGTAGAGGTCCAATGTGCCTACGCTTTATGCCTTGGGTTTTACTGATCAGGTGGTAATATGCCACTGGGCCAGTGGCTTAATGCAGGAATTACTGGAAGCAGCAGTCTTGGAGTGCTTTTTATGAGGATAACAAGGCTTTTGCAGACATAAAAAGCAGGAGAAATGCTTGTTAGTTATGGGGAAGGTGAAAGGCTTAGAAAACTGATTAGTGTAGCAGTGTGGTCAGATTGAAATGAAAGCTCAGTGGCATAATCGTTAATTGGGTGCTTACTTACCTACTAATTTGAGCTTGGATGTCAGCAGTACTGCACTTCATCTCAAACCAGAGGTCAGGCTTTAATGCTACATCATAAATTACGTAAAGGCACAACACTAACAATTAGATAATTATGGAGACCCATGCTGTTGCAATTTAACTGGGCAAGTTCAGGGCAATCATGACAGGAATAGTGCTTAACCCTGAATCTGCTGCCTTTCTTTCAACCTGACAGCCAAATATATGTGGCCAAGGAGGTAGCCAGCCGTCTGGCAGCCCACAGGTTAAAAGCATCTTTTCCTATTAGTCAGATTCATCAGATGGCCTGGACGAACTCTGAGGCAATATTGCAAAAACGTTAATTATGGTTCAGAAAGAAAAGCCTGTATTTCAATCTACAGGAGATTCTGGGCAGGGCACAACAGTCAGAACAGTTTTTGTATGCAAGGCACCATTGTGGGTTTTTTATTTGTTTCTAAGCCAAGCCTATGTATATGTGTGGTTTATTTACTTTGCTAAAATAAACCACTAAGTCAAAAATAAGGTTATCCACAGGGATGTCTTTGCATGCATCCATGCTGCACAGGACAGACCCACAAAACCTCACATTTTGAGTACTGGAGTCATTCAATTGCCCACAGCCTCATGCTTGTGTCTGCCTGGCTGCCAGTGCTGCTTTCTGTGTTAGAAGTAGCATTGTAGAGCAGAGATGAGGCCAGTTCAGAGTGGCTTGTCCCCAGCTGTGTTCCTGCTACAACCGTGCTAGAAGGCACATTGCCCAGCTGCAGCCTCTGGTGATTCTTGCCCATCAGTTCTGAGAGCATTCAGCATGGCTCCTCTTGATGCCCATGATGGCTTTAATGGAAAGAGAGTTCAATCAATGCTGGACACTTGAAAATTCAATCCACAGAAGAGATATTGAAGATCAGGGTGGAAAACATCAGTCAGGTGGATTGGAAAGTGATTGACAGTGGGATGAAATTAATAACGTGTGGATTTTGGGTTGTTCGGCCGCATGGTTTCAGACATAAGCAATGTACCCTCATCTGGAAATACGTAATGAACAGTGATTTCCATGGGGTGTTAGAAGCCTACAAGCTTTATTGAATTTAGGCCTAGGACTTTTTTTAGTGCTGTCCTTTTACTTTTGTTCCTGGTCCTTTTGGCAATTGGGTAAATCGCTCACACTATAATATTTATTACCTTTGTAAACACTGAGGTTTTGTTTGTGCTTTGGGTGGGGCTGAGTAACCTCTCTGCACAAAAAAATAAGAACTGCCCACTACTGGCATTTTGGCACTGTTTTCCTTATTCAGGACATTTTAGATAATCAACAGAAAAATGATCTTTTGAGGAAGTATCTCCTATTAATACTAATGGTGTCTTACAGTGTGCTGTGCAATGATGTCATATGCTAACATTTTCATTCCTGGGTTGAGGAACTGTGTGCATTAGGTTTAGCAATGTCTTGCTTTAGCCTTGGTAGGTAAAATTCCTTCAGGTGCTAAGTTTGTTATAAAAGTGCTAGGAAACCCTTAGCTGTGGCACAATGCTTTGAAAAATAATCTTACAACCTTTACATGCTGCAATATAGCATGGTCAAGTAATGACACATCTGGTTACCTATTATTAAGGGTTGAGTTATGGTATACTTTTTGTTTTAATTAGTCTGCGATAAACAAAAACTCTGGGGCTGTTCTGCTCTGGTAGTTCTCATTTTTCCTGCAGCCTTCCCTGCCCTTATGGGTTTATTAGTGTAGAAAAAGTGGCATGTCATACTTGCAATGTCTAGACTGCTGTGGTCAACAAAGCAGGAGGTGGTAGACTTGGTCTGAACCAAATGTCCATAATACAGTACTGGGGTGCTCTGGGTAGGTCTGTGTTCTGTCTAATTTGATAGCTAGAGGCTATCCCCATGCCCAAATTCACTAACAGCCCTGCAGGACAGGCTGCAAACAGGGCCTGAGTGAGCTTCTCACCTTTTGGAGTGCTCTACAAAGAGTGAGGAGAAGAGAAGGAGCTCTTTGCTTAGGCTGCTTGAGAAATGGATTTTTTGTTTGTTTGTTTTTCTCCATTGGCACTTTGTAAAGGGGAAAACAAAGCTGAACTCTACTGTGGGCTGGGCTACACTTTGCTGTGTGGGGCTGGAGAGCCCTGTGCTAAAGTTACTGGGCTCAGTCCAGCAGTGACCAGGAGGGATTTTCTGGCCTTTATAAAGAGATGGCTAAGAGTAGGGGTACGAACACTCCCTTAAAGCAGTAAAATCAATCCCATTCTTTGGCTGCCATCCTCCCAGCACTGCCCAGGGGAGAGCTAGGGCAATGGGTGTTGGGAATGGCTGTCCTGGTTTCAGCTGGGATAGAGTTAACTGTCTTCCTAGTAGCTGGTACAGTGCTATGTTTTGAGTTCAGTATGTGAAGAATGTTGATAACACTGATGTTTTCAGTTGTTGCTCAGTAGTGTTTAGACTATAGTCAAGGATTTTTCAGCTTCTCATGCCCAGCCAGGGCACCTGACCCAAACTGGCCAACAGTGTATTCCATACCATGGGATGTCCCATCTAGTTTAGGAACTGGGAAGTGGGGGACAGGGATTCGCCGCTCGGGGACTGGCTGGGTGTCGGTCAGCGGGTGGTGAGCAATTGCCCTGCGCATCATTTGTACATTCCAATCCTTTTATTACTACTGTTGTCATTTTATTAGTGTTATCATTATCATTATTAGTTTCTTCTTTTCTGTTCTATTAAACCGTTCTTATCTCAACCCAGGAGTTTTACTTCTTTTCCTGATTTTCTCCCCCATCCCACTGGATGGGGGGGAGTGAGTGAGCGGCTGCGTGGTGCTTAGTTGCTGGCTGGGGTTAAACCATGACAATGGCCTAGTGCTACACAGGGTTATGCTGGGTCTGAATCAGGGTCCTAAAAAGCCTTTAATGGGTTGGAAATGATCTTCACTGCAGGGAACATGTAGGAGTAGCCTAGCAGGCATGTTGGCAGTTTTGCCCTCCTAATAAATTTGACACTGCTTTCCTGCAGCATTCGTGGGTATTTATTACCATACATCATGGCATGAGTCCTTTTCCAAAGGGGCTGGTGCCTTGGGTCTGTGACAATCTGATCAGCGCTTTAGACCGTGACATAAAAAGACCTGTAATTCCTCCTGGCAGGCCTTACTAGCAAAAAGCATTTTATAAATAAACCTTCTTACGGGAGTTGCAAAAGAAAACTCCATCCTTGAGATGGTGCAAACCCAAATGCCTTCAGCTGCAGGTTGAAAGGAACTGCTGTATTTATACATGTAGCTCCCGTGCAGATGCCCGTGTAGGCAGTTGTTCACAGCCAACTTGATGACATGGCTTGCAGATCGGTGCTTGCCTGGACAGCCTTGGGCCAGAGACAAACCACTGCCAACCCTGGAAATTTCACTGCAATATTTGGTCTTTCTCTTAAAGCTGTAGCTGCTGGAAGGAAAAGAAGGAACTAGAGTTGCAGTTTTCATTTTAAAAAGCACAGGTTTCTAGAGCTGAGAAAGCAAGCTGAGCAACATAAAGCAAGTGTGCCCTCAAGGTCCAGGAAGCAGAAGGTGAATGAAAGGCACCTGCAGTGATTTCTTTTAGAAGGATCACTTGATGTTTGACCTATTTGTGTGGCTTCCTGACACTGGTGTCAGGACTTCTGCGTCCTTGGGACGGGTGCCAGCATTCACAGAGCAAAGAGCAGAGGCTGGAGCTGTGGTTTGCTCCTCTGGGCATGATCCCAGGCAAATGTGACAGTGAAATGCTGTGCCTGAAGCATATCAAATGTTTGCACTATGGGTTAAAGACACAGTGTTGATGAAGCACTTAATGCTCATGGAGTTTGGTGCTCCATAGCACTGGTGCCCATTCAGGGGGTTGATTCTTTAGCATTAGAAATCCCGGCCATCCTTTAATAATATCCCTTCCCTCTCCCTATCCCCCAAACCAGAAAATATCCATAGAAAATAAAAAGTTAACTTTAATCAGTCTTTCTGTCTTCAAAAGCTTGGGTCTCTCCCACTGTAGTGTCTTGAATACCAATTACCACGGGATTTATTGCTAGTGGATTGGGGATTGAGTTGAACTGAAGAAGACCCGAACTGTACAGCTGGCCAAGTAAACTGTGTAATCTCTGCACATTGGGAACAAAGCTACAGGTCCAATTTACTCAGTATCTGCAAAGACCAGAAAGCTGTGGGTTGTTCCTTGCTCATCCCCTATGTCTCTGGGTTACACTTCAGCATTGATAGTGCAGGAGATCACCACCTCTCCAGGAGTTCAGCAGCCCCTGCGCACGAAGAAAGGAGAGAAATATTGGTAGTTTTTCTGTGAACGTTTTTGCTTGCATCAGTGGTTTGTATTCACATGTACAGTGAGTCTCTGATACAGAGTTTGGGATCCTCTCTCTGGAGAGAAGTTATATCTCCACAGGTCTCTGGAGCCTGGGGTTTCAAAATAAGGTCAGTGAGTGAACAGTGGTGTTGCCAGATGGTTGGACTCCTCTGTCACTGAGGAGGATTTATGTGAGGTGGGAATATCCTGGTGAGAACTGCACATGACCTGGGTCAACCTACAGGCATGGGACCAATTTCTCCTCTCGCACAGACAAGGTGATTCCAGCTAGCCTGTGTAAGCAATTTCACTCACCTCCCATGCCAGGGCATTTTGCCAGGGAGTCATGCCCTTTCCTGAATATTGAAGAGAAAGCCCAAAACCTAAATCTTGTCCCCTATCACTTGGAAGGGCAAAGGTCTGATTTCCACCTGGACTGGCTTTATCCTACCATGCTCTATTTTACAGGTTATGCCAAGACTGACTTTTCTTTGCTCCCAGTGGCAGTGCAGCATTTCATGCCCTGTGCCACATCCCACCTGTGCGCAGTCCTGGAGCTGGGGACTGGACCCCAAAGGAATCCCACATGTGAAAGAGCCCTGATAGAAAGCGCGGTAACCCTTGCTATAGCCCTGTGTTACAACCCCTCCTACGTTACAGGATCAGTTCCTGGGACTCTGCAAAGCCTTGTGCAGTGTCTCAGAAGTGTGTTTTAGGTCAGTGTGCTGGTTTAACTTATTTATACAAAGTCTAGATACTTTAGAACAATGGTATAAAGCTCTGTTTGATCTGGATGTTTCCCCTCTCTTCTTTGGACACTTGTTTACAATCAAATCTGAAACTTTAACTGCCTTTGTCTTTGAAAAGCTGAAAATAATGTTTTTTGCAGAACCAAATTATCTGACTGGTGTATAAAGCAGAGATGTACCACTGTACACCAGTATATGACTTAAATGTGCATTGATTTTTTCCAAGTGAGTTTCCAGTAAGCAAATCCTATCACATCACCACTTAGCCCCCCCACCATACTTACAGGTGCAATGCTGCATGTGCTGAAATCACAGTTATCTTTAGGAAACTTGGCATTATGTGATCTTGTCCATAGTTGCAATCAGTCTCAGCAGTGCTGTTGCTAACACTACTACTGCTCCATCTGCAAGACAGGGGTGGTGAATTTAAACAGGACTTTGGTTGTAGCCAGTGGTGCCCAACTGCAGTAACTGTGTGTTCTGGAAGGACAGATTCTGTGTATTGGTGGTGCAGCTGCCTTTGAATCAAAAGCTTCTGACTAGTCTGCCCAAGCTGGGACTGGAAGTCAAGCAGCAGCAGCATCTGGGGCTTGATTTCACTTCTTGGTGGAAAAAACTCCTTAAAAATTCCTATTGCATTAACTTTTATTTTGATACAAATGGCAAAACAATTCAGCAAATGGAATCTTTACAGCTGAGAGATTGAGTAACAAGGGAAAGAAAATGTCAATGCAAGTTAAAGCAAATTTAATAAAGCAAATAAAAACAATATACTGACACTGAAATATAATCTTAATGCTCTGACTGCAACTAACTGAAGCCAGGAAATTCTCTGCTAAGTGTTCCCTCAGCCCTCTTAAATCAACCCATTTTGCTTAGGCATTGTTGCACGTAAGAGCCTTTATGAGATGGCCCCAAAACTCTGGATGATAATATGAACACTAAGAAGATATTTATTTCATCAGCTGTGTGTTTGGATATATTTGTGATGGATGTATGAGCACTGATTCTGCAAGCCATTGAAAAATCAGCTAAACTTTAAGTATATGCTTACACAGTTTGCAGAATCAAGGTTACTGTGCTCCAGGAAAAGTGCATACCATAAGGTGGTACTGAAGACACAACAGTATTACCAAGATCCCTTTGTAGATACTCTAATGATGCTTTGCACAGATACTAAAGAATTGATCTTCACAAAATCTACACATTAAGGAACCTTCACTTGCCAGGTGAGAGGCTGAGGTCCTGAGAAATTTAAGTGACTTACCAGCAGTCTCAGAAGATGTGTGTGGCAGTGCCAAGACTTGAATGTACCCTCTCAGTGCCTCCATTCAGCATTTTATCCCTGAGATGTCCCACTCATGGACTGAAAAAAATTCAAAGTTTCAAAACTTGGGAAATCTGAGCTGCCCTGCAAGCGTATTGTAATTCAATGGATTTTAAATACAGCTGAGAGGGGGCTTACCATGCCCTGCTGTGTGTTAGGATTTGGTTTTGGGAACTGGGGGCCTCCAGAGCTAGAATTGCCTGGAGTCCTGCTTGAATCAGAGTCTTAGGATGAGGGCTGATTCAGGATGGAACTGCTGCACGTACCTGCTTTGGAGCTAGGAGAGGACTTTGAGATGGGTGATGAGCATTCTAAGAAGCATGGTTTACCCAGTAACAATTTTTTCCCTAAAAAATATTCTCAAAGAAAATGCTGGCCTTGAAAAAGGAGATAAAGAGTCCCACTTCTGTCTTTTCTTCATCTTTCAGTGGAAATCTGGTCCTTAAAATATATTTGGAGTTCTGATTCTTCATTCTGATGCAAAAAAAATTTATTTCTCACATGAATAATCCTGTGAAAGCCTTCAGAGTCTGCTTGAATTGTTAGGTCTACAGGTCTTTTGGGTGAGATAATATAAGCAATGGTTTGTGCCAAGTGCGTGTGCTTTTGTTCCCCCACCTCTGAGGAGTTAGACCAACCAAATTTGAACCTCTGATACTGTTTGCAGTTGAATAGGAAAACACTGATATCAGCCAAATATATGCCTTGGTGGTTCTTCTCGCTTATATTCAGAAAATGCACCTAATATTTCTCTTCCAGAAGCACAGCAGAAACAAACAGATTTCTTGCCCAGATTTGCTTTGCTGCAGGATTCCACGTCCAAGAGGCTTTGACCTGCCTCTGCCTCTTGAGTCCTCATTGCTAGTCCTGACCCTCTCTTTATTGAAGAGCCTTCACAGCCCATATCCATCCTGCTTATCACTCTTACTCAGTATTGACAAATCTATGCCCACTTCTGACAGGCCACAACTAATTGATTTCTACTAGCGAAGTTTTCCAGCAAACACGTTTGCAGTATCTGGCCTTATGAGCTCCCCATGGTCTCAGGGAAAGGTAGTGAATATCTTCAAAAGTACCTATTTTTTGTAATATTTAAATTACGCTTCTTTTCTTGCTTTCCCACTAAAAGCCTGTTGAAGACAGAGGAGCAGTGGCATGGTACCGATCAAGAATTCTTCATTGCTTTTACTTTTTTTCCCATTTTTTTCATGCGCTGCCACATGCAGGTTGCCTCCACATGGTGTTTATATTTATCACGCTCAGGCTGTGATATCTGTGGGACTGGGGCTGTCATTTTGTGCAGCCCCCAGAATACTGGGATCTTAATCTGCGCTTAGGACTCCCAGAATTCATGGCAGTACAAGCATTAAACAGTCTCTTCTGCTTGCGTGCAGGAAAATCCAGTAAACCTACCTGGATATAGCTCAGCCCAGCCTTTAATTCCTTGCTGGTGGCCGACACTGTCCGTGGTTGACTGCTTTGGAAAGGCTCCAAGTGCTCCTTTGGCTGATCTTTAGCACACCCAGTGATTTAATGAGGATATGGCTACCATGCTGAAAGGGTTAGATGCAAAGATAAATACCAGCATCTTTCTAGGTTACAAGATGATCTTGGTTTGTTCCTGTAGTCTGAGGGTAGAAAGCTGTTTTCTTTCCTAAAATCCCATTTACTCACTGTAGTAATTCAGGGTCTGACTTTTCTTAGCTTTTACCTTTCTGTGACTACAGGACTACAGGGCTGGACCAAATCACAGAGTAGCCCGAGCTGTCAGTCATTTTAATAATTATTATTACCCTCCTGCTGATGCTTTTCCACATGAAAGCAAGAGTCTCTTTGGCACTTTTCTTACTTTTCTTTAAAAGATGGAAGGTGGAATACCAAAGTTCTTAATTAGCTGAGCTACTGTTGGAAAGCTCAGTGTCAGATTTCCAGGTCATTGTTTGATGGAGGAATGATAGGGGGAAGTGATGCATCGACATTGATTAAAGAGCAGTGATGAAGCAAGATAAAATTGACATTTAATTCTTCCCAGCTAAAGTAATGTGACTGACAATACTTAAAGGTGAACAATCTTATTTCTTGAATCAACAATGCAACCTGTAAAAACATCCGTCACAGCAGTCTTTTCTTAATTACTAACATCTAATTAGCCCCAAATCACTGTAGCACACTGATTAAAATAAAAGGTGCCTTGCCACTCTTTCTATTTTGGGTATACCTGAGAAGGGCAAAGGATATGAAATTAACTGCCACTTACAATTGTTTCATCTGGAGACTTTGCAAAGAGTCCTCAGCTCTTCTCTCTATTCTCCATTCCTTAGTCAAACAGAACAGTAATCCCAGATGAGTTGTTTTTCCTGGATGCTGACGGGATACAGCTTGCTGGAAGCATGGAGAACCCCCTAGAGGGGTGTGGGAACACTGCAAAAAGCTAAGCTACTGCCTTTCCTGCTGTTAATAACAGGGAACAATTAATATTTTATAGGGCTAATCTGGTTATTGTTTTGTTTTTAAATGTAGTGCATTTTTAAGCTTCTTTTAAACTAGCAATTTAATGTTGCCTCACTTTAGTAAAAGACCAACCCAGCCTCCTTCCTTCAAGCTGACAAAAAGCTTTTGATGATCATTTCCCACCCCTTAGCTTTTTTCCCTTGAAAGAAACAAAGGAAGTAACAAATATAAATCCCCCAATACCTCATTTTCTACAAGGGGTCTGGAGTGCAGCTGATTACTCTGTGAATATGTTCGTATTGCAGAAAAGAGCGTTCAGGTGATAATGCTTGAAGTAGCAGTTAATGCTCATTTTCGAGCTCTGATTGAGTTGAAATATTGCTTGTTGCACCAAGGTGACTAAGACAGGAGATAAGATCCCAGAGAAGTAGCATCCTTTTATCAGTAGATGGTAGTATAACAACACGGAAGGAGTGTAGCTGCTCTAAGGTTGTCCCAAGATCCAAGCTGTTATACTTGAATTGTAAGTGAAAAACAAGACAAAGGGAGGCAGAGAATAAGTTTAGACTCCTGTTATGTTTTACTTTTCACCAAATAGTAGTTTACAGTGGAGGCAATTAATGTATGTTTTTATTCATGATTCATGCATGGTTTATCTAGAGCAGTGTGAATAATTGATTATTTTTGTTCTTTGGCAGTGCAAAAAAATTAAAATAAATATGGGTTTTTTTTGAAGCAAAATAAAAAAAAAGTTAGGAAATCAAACAGTGAAAGGGAAGGAGCAGACTCTTTTGTGTCAAAATAAATGTTTTATTTCTCTCCAAAACAACTGTTTTGTTCCATAAATGCTTTGCTTTTAAGGATGGTTTGAATCATTTAACATAAAATTAAAGGAAATTGCCAAACAAAACAGTTGTAGTTCAGTTCTGGCTTGTACATATCAAAACAACGGGTTTTAAACATTGTTTCCTTTCCTATCTCAAAGGCAAAGAGTTTGGTGAAACTGGGAGAAGCTTCCCAGAAGATGGGTGCTGCCAAAACTGAAATTATCATGAGAATGTTTCAACCAAGGCAATGGCCATTCAGGCTCTTGGTTTGGCCGTGAATTTCCAGCTACAAAAATACAAACAAAACAGAATAAACCTGCAAAGGGGCCCCATCCCTCTGTAAGCCCACATTTGCAAAGCCTTTTATTTTTTTTAATTAAAAGCAGACTTTTCCTGTATGTAAGCTCAAGGATCCTAGGGGCTGGATTCACAATGTAAATGCACTTAGGCTACAGAGATCTGTATTGATTTGTATCAGTAGAGGATCTGGCCCAATAGGAACAAAATCTGCTTTTTGATGTAGTATTGAATTTGTATGTGTTAGAATTCTGTGCTTTGGAATTAAAATCAAGGATTTGATAGCAAAAAAAAAAAGAAAAGGAGGAATTTGCAGAGATACTGGCATCCACTATTTTCACTCTTCATGTCTTCTTTTTAGCAAAAGCACTGTTGTAGGGGTAATGTTGATGAAGATAAAGGGTTTTTTGGTTACAACTGGATTCTAATCCAAACCCTATGGATTAGGTGGGGTATTTGGTATCTATGTATTTGGTAATGGTTGATAAATGACAGCTTTTCTTTATGAAATTGTGAAGGGGAAAAGACTGTATTTTCTTCACCAGCATTTTTTTCTTCCCTCTCTCAATTTCTTCACTGATAAAAATATATAAGAAATATTATCTATTTTTAAGTCCACTCTAATAAATGTACCCATGAATTAAAATCAATGCTACAATGCAAATGTATGAATGAATAATAGAAGAAAACCACTAACAGCATATCCACAAGAAGGAAGGGTTCATCATCAGAAGTCTGAGGTGTGAGTTCCTGTGTTGTTTTATTGCATGCTTATGTGTTTTTGCAATGTAAAGCGAGGTTAGGATCTTTGTGGCTGAAGTATCATCTGGGATCAGAGGTCACAGAAAAAAAAGAGCCAGAAAAGGCTGTTTCCTCAGCACATGGTAGGTCTGGGCAGCCACCTCAGGCCTGGGATCCATGCTGGGTGC
This sequence comes from Haliaeetus albicilla, assembly GCF_947461875.1. NCBI lineage: Eukaryota > Metazoa > Chordata > Aves > Accipitriformes > Accipitridae > Haliaeetus > Haliaeetus albicilla. Next base: position 23,951,691 of record NC_091494.1, on the reverse strand, counting down.
CCTTGGCTGCTAGCAGGGGGAGTGTGACCTTCTGTAGAGGGCTGAGAATTATTTGTATTAAAACTGCAAATTTTTTAAGTTTATGCAGCGGGGCCTGTAATTTCAGAGCAGGTGGAGCCCTTTCTGTAGTGCCCAGGGTTGGGTATGCTGTGGCCAAAAGGAGACCAGGGGAGGTCTCAGTGGTTTTCCAGTGAGGGGATGGCTCTTTGCGGTGAATCTGGGCTTCCAGCCACAGGGGTTTCCCTTCGGAGCCAGGGCTGCTGTCACAGACTGGTTTATGGTGGAATTTTTCTTTGTTGTGTATTGGTGAACATATTTCTGCAACACGGCTAATTCTGCTGTTGGAGGCTGTGATAGGTAGGGATATAACGTGAAACGGCTGTTCATCCTCAGTTACTTTAGGGGTTGAGGTCAGTGTGCCTGTGTATGTGGGTGTATACATATATGTGTGTGTATATATATCCCCTATTTACGTGTTTAGTGTCCCTGAAAGAAATTCTGTGAGAAAAGCTCTGTACAAGCTCTTATTGCATTTATTTTGCGAAATCCTCTCTTGCGCTCTCCTCTTGCGCACTCTGCCTTTCCGGAGGCTGTGCCGAGGGTTTGCTGCCAGACGTGTGATGTGATTGCAGGAGCTGTGGAGAGCTGGAGGGGGAGGCAGGGGAGGTCTTTCACCAGCAGTGTCTTTCTCCATGCCCAAGAGGACCTATTTTGTGTTTTGCATAGCACTGCTGGCCTTGGGTACAAATCCTGCCAAGCCATTTGGCGGTGCAGCGGCTCAGTGCCGATGGGCCTGCCTGCATTTCTATTACCGATACAGAAGTGCTGCTCAGGAAGGGGCCTGGTAAACTGCAACTGAGCGAGTTTAGCACTTTAGGCTGCACATGACAAAATCCATTAAAGTGCAGATATATTCGGAGCATGTGGAAAGGGAGAAGGACACATGAAGGCATTTCAGAATAACAGAGTGCCTAAAAAAGTCATTGCCTGGTACTTGCAGTACTTTTATGGGGACACTCGGGCTGTGTAAGTAATATCGTAACAGCGCAACTCAGGCTGCAAATGCATTTTGGCTGTGCCACAAGAAAAGATGTTGCAGGAAACTTTCTCTTCATGTGTTTCCATCTAAAGGCACAACACACAGGTCAAGGGTTTTGCTGCCATATCTGAACAAGTGCTCTGGCATCTATTAGATTAATAATTTTGTGAATTAATTGTCTTTGTCGTAAATAAAAAAAATAGAAAAATCTGTTAAAAACTATGCTGATGAAACAAAAGCATAACAAACTGGCTGGACATAGACAAACTGACCCAGCTTATTCTGACTGGATGTAAATTTGTGTTATTGTGTGTACTGAGAGGAGAGATGATACCCCAACCACAGCTTCATCTGGGTAGAGATGTGTGTTGTACTTAAAGGAGAACCCAAAGAGATGGATGAGGTTTATGTCTGTGTGGGAACCTTCCTGGATGGAGAGATGAACCCTGTGCAGAAAGAATGGTGCAACTGAAAAAAAAGACTCTCAGTAATTTCAGGTGGCTTTAATTAAGGTGAGACTGGTGCTACCATGCCTGTTGTTTATATCTAGCGCTAGAAGGCCAGCTACATGAACATGGAGCATCCTGTACTAATGGATTAAATCCAACTTGGCAGGAACCTCACTGTTCCTTTCCAAAGAGCAAACATGCATGTGTGTATGCACATCTGGGACTGACACTAACACAGCTTGGCAAACCTGTGCTACAAAACTGCAGTGTGGTGGAAAGCATGATGGGTACTTGCAGGAGCTCAGGTGAAGGAGATGCAATAAATCTTGCTTCCCGTTCAGGTAGGGGAACCTTCGGATGACAGGATGGCTAAAACAATTCAGTTCTGTTGTCTCAATCCAATTCCAGTAAAACCAACTGTCCAGTCCCATGAAAGGTGAGCTCTTCCCTGAGGAACTGGATGAAAGGTGTGTGTGCCTCTGGATATGCCTGACAGGAGAGGGCCCAGGCTTTGGGGCTGAGGCTGGAGAAGGTGTTTTGCAATGGCACATGAGGGCTTGCTTATCTCCAGGGAAGCCGGGCTTTGTGCACAAGGTGCCAGATCACGAGCAGGGCAGCAACGCTGTGCTGTGAATATACAAAAAGCCAGTTCCCAGCAGGGGATGCATGGTTACAAAGGGCCTTCTGAGGCTTAATGCCTCTGTAGGCTCATCTGCGCAGAGCAGGTTGAGAACAGTGGAATCTCCTCAGCAGGTGGACTCTGTCCTTAGATATTTAAGTCTTAAAGCCAGCTTGCTGGTTAATTTAACAGAAGTTACTGTTTGAGTGCTTTGGAGACAGGTGAGCAGAAGTGCAGGCTTTTACAGCAGAGAGGTCAGGAACAGTAAAAACAACAAAAAAAGAACACTGTAGAGGAGGGAGAGCAGAGGAGAGACATATGGACCCTCCATAGCCTGTGTGAAGGAAGAGGAGATTGCCCTGTTTACAGCAGTCTCACATCAGGTGAAATATTACTCAACAGATCTGGGGAAAATGACAAAAGAAAACACACCAGGAAGAAGTAAGTCTGGGGTGACTGATAGTTTTTGTTGAGCTGGATACTTTTTGTCCTTGCCAGAGTAAAGAGATGTCTTTGTCAGGAGGCCCCGGGAAGAGGCAGTTCCCAGGCCTGATGAGGTGGGACCCAGCTCTGGCAGCATGTTTGCCAAGAGAGGGAGAGAGGGCTCCTGCTTTTTATTTGTGCAGCTGTAGACCAGAGCTCTTCCAGCGATACAGCTCTTTTTGCAAAGACAGAGGATGCTGAAACTCAATAGGAGTTTCCATTTCCTTCACTTTTGAGCTCATGCTGTGAAGGAGTTTGCACAGCTCCTCTGTTGCACTCACTGGCTATGGTAATAAATAAAGAGAGATCGCCCAGGTGTATCCAAAGCCAAACTTTCATCTGCAAACTGCATCTTTGATACTGGGATCATTATTCACTTACACAGAGCTTAGACAAAGATGACGAGCAGTTCAAATCCAGGGCAAAATTCCTGTCATGCAGGTGGATGCTGAAGAACAGGACTGACTTGTGTGTATGCTGTGTTCAATAACAGAAAGTCTGGGATGAAAGCATTTCAGAGGCTTCTCTGCCTCACTGAAGGCTTGATTGAGAACATAAAACTCTATGTGTAGACAGAACTTGTTTAACATCACTTTTAAATACAGTCAAGCTAGTAATTTTCTTTGTAATTTTTCCAGCTGTTTATGTGCAAGTCACCTCTGGAGAGCACTTTCTGTGCTCTCAAAATCAGGAGTTAAGTTATATTGCTGACCTAGTTATATTTAACTAAATATTTGCTTTTGCATCATAAAGGCAACCCATTTTTTTGTCTGATAACCTCTAGAACAGAAAACTATGGCATGCTTATGCAATGTCTGATGTCGGGTCTAATTAGCTACCATTCTTGAATTTTTAATGGTTTGAATGGTATTCTACATAGACATTGCTCAGAAACCTAAGCAACTATTATTTTAGTGCTGTTCTTCAATAACCTGTAACCAATTGCATTAATAACAAGACCAAGTATCACAAGACTTACCTGAATTCTCCTTCTCCCTGCAGTCATCTCTCCCCCATTACCGTGGCAGTCCTTAACTCCAGGGACAGGATCCTTTCCATTTGGGGTGGGATTCCTTTTCTGGTGGACTGTACGGCTTGAACAAGTCATGAGGATTCCTGTTCTAGTGTTCCGAGAGAAAAAGGCACTTCTAAGACGTGATTAATCTAATCCGAAAATAGATGTTTAAAGGAATGAGATGAATAGCATTCTAGGAGTGCTTATTTTGGTCTTGCCAGCTACCTTAGATGTAGCATTCACAACATCTAAATATAGATGTGATGAATTTGATCCTTGGTGTCATTCTGTTAGATCTGATGTAACGACTGTTACAGTCAATGGAAATACTCTCATGTAGGTGTAGTTATATACTGCATTGATCTTCTTCCCGATCCCTTACTGTGCATTTTAATTTGAGCCAATACTGTCTCCTCTTTCAAGAGGTGGAGAGAAAATACAGTCAATTACACCATGAAAGCCAAGAAGCTCTTTCAGTGATCCAAACTGACTGGGAAGTTACATTTGAAACCATTCACCCATTCCATTAAAAAAATACTAGGCAGTGTGCATGCCTATAAAATAATGATGGGCAGAATAAACTGTCTGAAAGTATCTTGCCTACACCATACCATTTAATCAAGAAGCAGTGAGTGGAACTGGCCTAACATTTACAAAGGGAGAACTGACACAATGCATATTTGAACACCATGAGAAATAGCATCACCGGGGACAGAGAGTGAGTTTAGTTAATAATGAATGGCACATCCTATAAAATACCATTACACAGTGTTCAAGGCCCAAGAATGATGACATAATTATTAGGAGACTGGGAGATTAAGATATAATTTAAAAAAACATGACAGGGGAGGGTGTAATTGGGGAGACAAAATACACAGGAAGTTTGTAATTTACATGTCAAAATACCTTTTTCATGTTTTGATTGGATTGGACGCCGCCTTTCCACTTCATTTATCTTGGCTTCAATTAGAGGCAGGAGAAATGACATCTCATGTTCATATTCTTGACACACACTGCTCATAGACACTTCCTAATTCTAACAGACAGTGAGGGGAAAAGGGAAACTCGATTCTGCCTCTGTCATGGACTTCTTAGTTAACCCCTAATTTGTTTCTAAATGAGGCTGTCACTGTGGTTCAAATGAATATGCACTTAGGAATCAGGGTGTGCATTTGGGTATTGGCTTGTAGGCAGGGCTTTGCATGTTGCATGGCTGGTTGTACCCAAAAGCTACTTAGCTGTGGGGTAAAGGAAAAAAAAGCTAAGAATATTTTACCCCCCAACGAAGAACTTTCCTGTATGAATGGTGCACACTTTTTTTATCAGAACAGCCATATTCACAGCATGCTTGTAATCATGCTGAGCCATCTCCAAAGCAGAGGATGCAAGTTGTGATTTTTCCCCTTTGGCAGAATTTTTGCTCTTTTTATTTTCTGTCTGTCTCTTTTATCTGGTGTCACCATGTGTTTCCCATCGAGCTCTGAAGTCTGCTTCCATTTTTTACAGGAACTGTGCTCTGTTTTACACCCATCCCCACCCAAACACATACACTAGAAATGTCAAAGGTGTGTTTGAGATAAAGCCATGTGTTTCATCAGGACTGAAGTATCTGCTCACCTGAAGGCATGTATTGAAGTTTTTCCTTTCTGGCAACTCTAATTTAATTCTTCTTGTGCTTCATCTCAAAATCTGAGTTTTAGATTTTTCCAAAGGCGGTTGATTTTTGTTTTCTTTCTTGGCAGAGAGGAGTGCACAATTTGAGGTGCTGGAGAGAGGGCAGAAGTTTGCCACTCTATAGAACATCTGACCTCTAAAATTGAGGGCTCTTTAAAACATCCTAAAGTGTCCAGCTGCAAACAGAGGTACTCAAAATCATCAGTCACTTTTGAAAACATGGGAAGCAAGTTTCAGGCTTATCAGTAACTCTATTCATTGAATTTCCTTATAAAGCAAAATTGCTCCTGGAAATGCTAATCAGGAAATATCAGAGAAATAGTAGTCCTTGAGAGATCTCCTCTGAGAGGGACTTTGACTCACCAGACGGAGAGAGAAATCAGAGCAGCTGTATGAGGTCTCTGCATATTCTGTGTGCGTCCTGAACTCTATCAGAAACCCCAGAAGTGTCATAAAACTGGATGAAGTGGGCAGTACTGCTGTTGCTACTGCTATTGCATTTTTGATATTTAAGCCACCTGCAGCCATGCTGGCATCATTCACCATAAGGCTCCCCCTAATACTGGCAGGAGCACACTACTCCTATTAAGTACAGTCAGGTCTGAGTGCTTTGAAAATGGATTCAACTGCAAGGTAAAAAAAAAAAGAAAAAAAAAATTAAAAAATGCTATAAGATAAACTTAAGACAGACTTAAGAAATACAGTTTGGGTCAGACCAATCATTCATCCAGCCTGGGTGCCTGACCCTGTCCCCAAAAGTTGTTGTCCAGGAGGAGTGTGTGACTCTAGCCACCTTCTGCAGCCCTTTTCCTTCAAATGCCTCCAACATCTATAATCATTGGATTAAAGATGTTAGAGGGTACATTCCTGCCTACCCCTTTGATGGACCTGTTGTCCATGGTTTTCTCTAATCCCTTTAAATTCTGCAGATACTGTCTGCCTCTACAGCCTCCTGTGGCAGCAAGTTTCAGAAGTTCACTAATGGTATTACTTCACGCAGTTTTGCAAACTGCTTTTCAGCAGAGCAGCCTAACATGCATTGTAAAGTTTACTTTACAGCTAGAGAGGCTGCGCTGAATGTCTTTGGAGTAAGATACTATGAAGCTTTTAAATATATAGTGGTTTGAGTCAGAGAAATGTCCTACTCCTCTGCAGTCTCCAGGATAATATACTCTGACTCTCCCAATGTGTATTCATGTGTAATGTAAACCATGCAGATAGTCTGCAGGAAGTCAGTAGGACTGTATGTAAAGTTACCAAGGTACATATTTATGACTTGAGGAGCTGTCTATATTTTTCTGGAAGAATTGTGCCCCCAATATTGATTGTGCTGCCCCAGCTCCCTACCAAACAAAGTAAGTAAATAAGAAATAATAATAATAAAACCACCCTGAAATAACTTTGGCTGTCAGGCAGGACTTTGATGTGGTAAAGGGAGATGTCTCAGGTGTTCCACAGTCTAACAGACACTTTGGTAGGTTATGGATTTTACACTAACAGGATTCAGATCATTCATGGATGGGTAAACACCGGAAGAAGGAATACAGCTGAAGAAATAACTCATGGATTAGCCAAGGCACCAAGTCCATTTTTAACTCATGTTAGCTAATTTCGGTGAACTCTGAACAATTTCACTCAGCTCTTCATTTTGTATTTATTTTACTAAAAACAAGATTCTGGATTTATGGAATGGAATATGTTAATTTTTAGCTGTGGCATGGGTTCATCTCTGTATTTAGTTTACAGTGTGCCCACTGATATCTGGGCAGTAAAAAGACTTTCAATATCTATGCTGTTGCACAAGTTTTACATATTAGCAACTCGTACTAAGTTAAAAATTGCTCGTTCACGAGTTATTCAGATGCATCCATCCCATTTCTGCTTAACTTTGACATATACAACAAACCCTTTCAATGTGAGTACTTCCTGTGGTTGATTCCACACACCCCCCCCCCCCCCCCCCCGTATCTCATTTGATGATACTGGAGAGATCAGTACAATCTTATGTTGACTGTTCTAATAAGAATTACACAAAAGAGGAGTATACACCGGCAATAGACTATCCTCAGGGACCCATAGTTTACTATGAAGAGGCTTCTGGCAGCAAAAATTATGTTTGCCACTGTGTTGCATGACCCACTTTGAGCAAGGATAGATTGATCATCTGGAAAAAGCCCTGGAATGGCTAAAAGAAAGAACATGCAATAGAAATCTGTATGTCTTTATTTCAGTATTCATCATGAACAAGGACAAAATGGAAAATACAGGCCAAGGGCCTTAACTGAAGGCTGTGGTACCCCAAAGACTCAGGCTAGCGCACACTGCATACATCATTGAGCCACTGGCAACAACACACTGAAGCCCTGCCCAAATTTCAATTCTTACACTTCAAATAGTCTCAGCTCTCACCAGACAAATTAATATTTAATGCACAAGTGCACACTGTAATATTCCCAACTGTGCAATCTAATATTAACAGCTATTTCATAAACCAACAAGGCCCATTCAATTGGTGACCATTGAAACTATAACACGCCATTAAACCGTAAAAGCAGCCATGGAAACACGATTAAGATACATGTTTGTCGGTCCATTGCTAAAAAAGGGAATGTAACAATGTCAGTACAAAAAGTCGGCATATAGTTCCAGCAGGGCTGTTCAGAACAATAAAGGGAGTCGTGAAGCAAATTCCTTCTTGGAGTTGCAGTTTGGTTATTACAGCAAAGTAGATCCCATCCACAAGAATATATAGTTTTTAATAACCTTAAATGAATCCATGAGAATATGTGGCACCATCTAGCTTTCATTTACTTGTGCTTCTCTATGGATGTGTCTACACACATGTTTCTGTGCTAATTCTGCAAGGGCTACATGATTCATGGATATTTAATCAGGGTGGCAGTGAAGTGGGAAGGCAACTTCACCCTTGTCTTTAGGCAGCCAATGGTACTGCACTTTATCTGATTGTTCTAGTGCTTGCATTCTGAAGAATATACTGGTAAATAGGAGAGGATGCAGAGGATGCAGAAAAGAGATGCCTGGAGTAATACAAGGGCTGGGGAAAATGCTTTGCTATGAGATAATCTCAATCTTTTTAGCTTATCAAAAAGAAGATTGAGAGATGACTTGTCTTCAGTGTTAAGTGCCTCCACAGCAGAAAAACACTAGTTTGTAAGAGGTTCTTTAATCTATTGGTGAAGTATAACAAGAACCAGTGTTTGGATGCTGAAGTGAAATGACTCAGGCATATGTTTATCTCAACAAGGGTAAATAAGCGGTGGCAAGTTAAGGGTAATGGTGAAATTTTTTTTCTTGTCTCCATATCAAGACAAGAAGCTTTTCTGAAAAAGATACTTATTCCTTGGTGTTTTCTTGTTAGGCATGGAAGAGAGGGGCCCTATGCATTATACAGGCCTAAGTAGTCATTCTTCTTTCTCTTCTTTCATAGTCCAGGCTTTCAAGTGAGTTAGACCTGAGTCCACAAAAGAATGTGGAATTTGATGTTGAAGGTATTGAAACACATTTGAGAATTTGGCCTAAGCAATTAAACTCTTTTTTTTAAAATATTATTAAGCAGTGTCATATGAAGTGCCTTCAGATGACAGAGTTGGTTTTCACTTTAGAAATAAAAAGGAAATGGTCTGAAATTAGGTAGAATAGCAGGGTGAGACACTGAACCAAGACAAAGTGTGATGTTAAAGGTGATGTGTGATGTTAAAGATGCAGAAGTGGAGACATCTGATGGTTGTAGCTAGTCCCAGAAACGGGCCCTGGACCAGCCAGTCATGAAAGCAAGGCAGGTCTGTTCCAGCATCATCAAACTAACTTTTTGGGGGCCCTATTAACATGGTAATGAATGAATGTTGGGCAAACAGGACATTGCAGGCATCCTCCTACTTCTGTATTGTCAATGTTTTCCGAGTTTATCAGCTTCTAAATAGGAATAACTCTTGAATTATTTAACTGTATAAAGCCACTTTTGTGTTCTCAAATTTGTGACCCTTCGTTGTGCACAGTGCAGGCATCTCATTACATGGGCAGTCCTTACATCTTTGCAAATATTCACATTTGGTGCTCTGGTGTTCTTGATTCCCTTATTTTGCACTTACTGAATGAGCTGAAGGCAAGACCTTGGAGGCCTGTCTGTGCAAGCACTTTTAATGGAGGGCCATGTATCATTCATCTGATAAGCAAGGGAAAAAAGGTTGTCTGAACTGCACTTCCGCATTATATTACCATGTGTTGTTATGCCTGACACTGAATTTTAGCACCCTTTTAAATATAGTTTCCTTTTGTTTATATTAGTTTTTTTTCAAATTCCCCCCCTCCTCAGCAAATAAAACAAATTTCTTGTGAAGTAGTAGACTAATAAAAAGGGCCCTAAAAAGTTTCCTTAAATATCCTCCTTCATCTAAATAAGTATTTTAAAATATACAGGGGCTCAGTCTGTGGTTTACCACATGCATTTTTGAACTTGCTGGTTTTGGAGGTAGGCACAACCTGTTGATAGATGTCTTGCAAGTGACAGGTTGTAGTCAAATGTGACCCAGGGCAGAAGTGACCAAAAGCTGGTGAAGTTTGATGTCTAATCTGAAATGACCTGTTTGTCTCATAGGAAGTCTAAGAAGTTATTCAAATCAGAAAAAAACAGTGCTGCAGATGGTACCAACTGTCACTCCTTATTGGCAATCACATTAGAGAGGGCAAGAACCTGAGCAAAGCTTTTCAGTTAGAGGATTGCAGCTATCTGTCTGCTTGTCTGTTGGAGCTGATATAAAAGGTAAATCTGTTTTGTGAAAAAAATTGTTCACAAATGTTCAAAATGTACTGATTGCTTACTTTTAAAGAAGAAATTTTGAATGGAAAAGATGTATCTCTCTGGCCTGGTTTTCAGTTCCTGTTTTTTCTCCCTGTACGCTGGCCTTTTTTTTTTTCTTTTTTTTTCTTTTTTTTTCCTGTCACTATTTTGGTTCTGAACTAAGGACGGAGAGAGTAAAAGGATGAAAAAAAAATCCAGCTCAAATTGATTGAAACCAGACATCCTCTCACAGACTTCATATCTGGATTAAAAGATAGCTTTTTGGTGTTTTATTCTACTGAATAATTAGAAATTATCTAAAAAGTCTCTTTATGGATCAAAGTTTTGTCCCTAGCTGTCTGATTGCCTGTCATCCATGACCCTTCTGTAAGAAACTACGCAGGTAGGGGAATGGCCCTGGTGAGGTTCACGGTCTTGTGCCGATTTCTGTAGAACAAGGCTCTGTCTATTGTAACTATGTACTGCAGCTACAATGGGAAAGGAGGATAGAGTGGAGAGTGTTGTAGTATTTCTTGATGCTCTGAATTAATCTGTTCTCTTCTGGAAACTCCTCCTCAGAGGAATCCCATTGACAGCTTTTTCACCCTTCATGGAGTACATGCAATTGCCTTGGTGTACCTTGACACAAGCCACAGGGAAAACTGAGGGTCAGCTCATGGAAATCAAGTCATTTGACCTGAGATCTGAAAAAGTCTAGGAGGCACTCGATGGACTGGGATGTTGAAAATACAGTGATCATAATCGTCTTTACTCAGTCTTGGACACAGCAAATTAGAGTGATTCAGCAGGGGAAAACGTGTAGCTCTCTACGGACCAGTCCTTGCTAGGATGAAGGAACATTATTTCTTTCCATGATGGAGCTGTAATGGTGATAATGATATCACTGACTAGAAACAGCCTCAATTTTCATATCACTATGACAAGCAGGAGGAGAGATGCCTCAGGTAAAGCAAACAGTGAGTCAGATGTCTCTTCAAATCAGACAAGGCAGCTTAAGGGTTATATTGTTGGCTGGTGAGCTGTACGGAGAAGCAGCTGAGAGGCACCATCCAGACTGCGGAAGCCTGGGAGCACCTCTGAGCTGCCAGACTTAGGTGTGCTTCCAGGCTGCATACAGGGGCAAAAATGAGCTGTGCATCGCTCTCCAGGTCTCCTGTCCCTACCTGCACTTTTCTTTCTACTGAACAAAAGAAATGTGTGTTCATGAATATTAAAAGCTGTAACATATCCTTGTCAGGTGCCCTAACTGGATGAGTGGGGACCAGAGCCCTACAGCGTGCTGCGGCATTGCTCGCTGCTCACTTTAGAGATGACCAGAAGACTTTGATCTGTCCCTGTTTTGCAGGTGGATGATCACTGGCAGTTCACTTCACCTCTCCTTGCTTTGATTTCCACACCTGTAAAGAGCAGGCAAGATTTTTTCCCTCTTTTAAAAAAATACTTGAAAATCTCCCTCCAAAAAGTGCAAAGTAATAAGTAGGAGTTATTATTCAAAAGTATTTTCTGATTCTGGTTGGCATTGCCTGGGTTAATTCTGAGCTGTCAGTCCGTTCCTTGGGAGATGATCTTTTGCAGACTTCATAATATTGCTGTGGGAAAAGTGTTGTATTTTTGTACAGTATTATTATTGGCTTGGAAATAACCAACATGAAATGATTTCTTTAGGTTTTCTAGCAGGAATCCCAGTTATTCTCTTCTGCTGCATTACACAAATATGCAACATGTGATGCTACCCAGAGATGGGAGACAACAGCTTTATAAATAAATGCAAATGATAAACACAGGACATGTTCTGTAGCCCTAAAAGCTATGCCTATAAAAGTATTGGTATTAGTAGGAATGGACAGCTTTATTTTCACCTGTGTATGAGAGTGATATTGGAATTTTTAAAATATCTAAGAGAAAAGGGGAATGATTTGTAGGGAGTTTGTTAGCTTTGGGAGTCATGTGTGAAACCTTGGCTTTGAGTTTAAGCCTGCAGTTTTGGGGGACTGTTTTTTATGGGCTAAGGAAAATATTTCCTTTTCTTGGCAGTTGAAGCTTTTCACTGTTCTTTGGTTACATCGCCATGCTGAGCTAAAGACCCTAGTGTGCAGTCAATTATACACTCATGCTGCTTTCAGATTCACTTACCCAGTGATGATGACTGTCTGTGAGCAAAATCCATCAGAGAGTTATTATCTCCAAAGCAAAAGCCTCAAATGTTCAGGCATCTAATCTGCCCCTGAAAATAAGTACCTGTTCTTGAAAACACAAGACCTCAAATGACTTATTATTTTGGATGCTTGAAGGCTGGAAACAGTTTTGAAATCTTGTCCATAGCTTAACAGTTCAAGGTTGTCTCAAGTCCATTGGCCAGTATTAGACAGTGTAAGAGGTGCAATGTAATACCTGTGGTACAAAAGGTCATCTGGATCATGTTATAATTACATGAATGTCTTCATTGTGCACTGTGATACCCACAGTAATGCTAGATAATGGTTTAGGTAGCATGCTAATTGGCTGTATAAAATGAGTGTTTTAAGCAGTGAATCTCTAGCTATCACAGTATTTATGACATGCACATGATTAGCAAACGTGCTTAGTTCTTCTAGACCCGTGATTCTAGCCACAATTTAAAGTCTGATGTTGGATTTCCTTTTTCACTTTCAGGACTTGGGGTATCCAGGCTTAGGTTAGTTCTCTGTGGCTATTTTCCCTCCTTGCCTCCAGCATTTCATGTCATAGTTTAAAAGCAATTAAACCTAGTCATGGTGGTCCATATTGCAGGACTAAATAGAAAGTATGGCTGCTCTTGTAGCATCATAGTGAAACTTTTGGTATTCCAGGGGTAACTTCTGTCTCGGATTAGAGTCTGAGAAAGTGTAATAAATGTAAAGCTCCTCATGAACTCATCAGTTTATTTAACTGTGGTCCTAGTGCAGTATTTTTTAGTCATAGTTGATCAGCTTAAAGATGTTTACTTCCGCAGTCTTACAAGGGTCTTGGAAACTGCTGGGTCATTCAGTTCAGCAGCCATACAGGAAAGTTGTCTGAAAGTTGGCATCAAGTTTGATCCAGGCGTCACCTATTGCCAGTTGAGAGAGAGGGAGAGGGCTATCTGGAGGTATGTTTAGTTATTTAGGATGAATCACCATAGACAAGAGGCTGTTAAACTGAGCTAAAGTTAAGTGAGATGAATCCCATCTATTATGGAGAAAGGTCAACAGAACATCTTCACTTGCCTCCACACTCTACAGGTCAGAATATATTTCCCAGTACCTTTTAATAAACTTAATACCGAGCAGCAAGGAGTTTCTCTTCTATGTGGCAGGAATATCGCTGGAGGCACTGAGCTTTGTGTGTCCTGTAGTTCTGCAAAGTTGGGGAATTTTGCAAAGTGTGTTTTCAGATGACTTAAGAAGTGGATTGTGCCCGTTTTTCATAAGAAGCCAAAAACCCTTCAGCAGTACTTGCCAGCTTAACCTGAGAGAAGCAGCTCTCTTGACCACCCCCCAAATCATGCAATTTCTCTTGAAAAATTGCCAAGGACAAGACTCACAAGCTTGACTACTTCTCTTCAAATGGCCACATTCCAGAACAACTGCTCCTTTGTTACTGTTTATGAAATGACTGGGAAAAAGTTTGTCCAGAAATATTGTTTCACTTCTGTGTCTGATCCTGTTATGGTGTAACCTTTCAAGGCCAGAACATCTTAACCTGAGAATACTAGAGAAGATCCTACAAATTAGTAAGATTTACTGCACAGATAAGTTTTTTCAGGTGACAGATAAATTAATATCTTAATGAAATGAAGGCTCAATCATTTATCTTCATCCTTAAAAATTAATTGGCCTTTTTGGACACCTTCCTGTGGTCATTGTCGTGAAGGAGTATTTCATACCTACTGCATCGTCTTTGCACCAGTGCAAATGGCTGTGCAAGTTCAGTGTTATGGAAATAGCATTGCAGAAAGCCAAAATGAGTCAAGCTAAATCTGTACCACTTTCCATCGGCTCAGGATTTCTTGCTGCTGGGCTGCCCATGCTGATGTGTCTGTCCCCTTCCACGCACTAATGCCCTTTGGAGCACTCTTTGAAATGTGGCAGTCAGTACAGCAAGCAGGGCTTTGACAGTCCTTCCATGCAGGACTCCAAAACACCTACTGGGACTCTATGACAATCCTTTTAGAAATCAGGACGGGATGGCACAAAAAAGGGACATCTGGCAGGTTCAACAGAATGGATCAACTGCAGATTCCCCTGTTGGTGAACTTGGCCAGCAAGCTATTTCAGCAGATGTTTGTCCTTAGGCATTGAATGCTTTCTGGATGCATCTTTCCTCTGCCTCTCAGGAGCAAATGCCAGCACAATGGAAATTCACATAAGCTCACTGACCAACATTAGGAAGTGTTGACCTGACGATGGGCTTCAGCATGTAAACTGGGTTCTTTGAAAGAACAGAAGCTAATGCCTCCTCCAGGGACTTATAATGAAGAAATTCAGAGTATAAGGAGCATTCGTGTAGTGTTTGTCAGTGGTTGTTAGGCACAGTCTCTTTTTATTTTTGGAACAATTTCATCTTTCCCGACATCTATGATTTGAATGCTATATTGACTCTGCTCTGTATACTTTCAAGCAGGTATATTAAAAATGCAAGAGGAACTGCATTTTGAAGGGGGGAGGGTGGGAAAAAAGAAAGAAAATAATTATTGTTACACATTGGAGCATATTAATGAATACATTAATAATTGATCCACTGTTATGTTTTCCCCTAATAGTCATCAAAATCTGTATAAACCTGCACTACAATACATAACATCTCATTACAACGTTTGCTCAAAAAATCAATGCATATCTAAGTTATTTGTGTCAAAACTCATTTATTTCCACAATAACATGGACTGTCAAACCTTGACATCCTGTTAATAACATCCAGTGCATTTGCATATTATTCAAATATTTCCTTTTATGAAATGGGGGACTTTTACTTACACCATCCTACTTGCAGTGCTTCATATATTTGCACATTAGCTCAATTCACACAGTTATAGAAGGGTTACCTGTGGCAACTAATTATACTGCACTTTATGCATATTAATGAGCTTTGTGAGCAGCCGTCCTCTGTTCTATGGTGAGATGAGGGGGGAAAAAATAACAGTGTAAGTGGGAGACCTATTACAGGCAAAATGCAGGCGAGTGGAAGACAGATATTTTATAATGTTTTCTCTTTGATGCCCACAGCCTTTTAGAACAGGCTAACCTGAGTGGGAAAAATACCTCACAGCAGTCCCAGCAGCTTTGAGGCCAGATGTGAAAAATACTACCTTTTTTTTTTCTTTCTTTCTTGTTTTTTCCTTTTCTTCTTCTCTCCCTCTCTTACCCCTCTGCTGCTACCTTTAGTTTCTGGATCCTGTCTTTGCAAGGTGCTGAGAGCTGCCCTCAACCCTGGTTGAGATCAACACCTCACAAGATCAGTCTTTTAACATGTAGCCTAAAGCCACCATCTGCCCTCTGATGAAATCATCTTGAAAAAGGCCTTTTCACCTGCATAGATGAGAGCGACATATTTTGTTTTGAAGGAGCGTTTCAGCAGCACACACTAGCTAGCAGGAACAGAGACCCAGCTGTAGGCTGTTCAACTGATTCCTGTGACCAGGTGTCACAAGGACAATGAGAAGAGTCGAGCCATGAGAATGGGAAGAGTTGGCAGCCCCACTGCAATACAGAGAGGGGCCACATTCTGTGCATGCAAATGCACGCACGGTGATAAAGCTTTCTTCCCCACTGCAAAAGCGGGCAATCTGTCAGCCTAGAGGTCTTGCAAAGGGCAAAAACCATCAGAGGGGTGTATAAAAGTGTTGTTGGAGGGCATGCGGTGCTAAAGGCTGAGCATGCTTCCTTGCTGGGGTGTTTCATGAGATTGTCTCCACCTACTTTAAAAAAAGATAAAAGCTCCCGCGTTGACACAATGGAAGACAGAAAAGGAAGATTTGATTTTATGCAACAGCAGATGTCTCCTAAGCAGTAATCACAGTGTCAGATAGAAAAACTAATCATATTTCAGTAGCTTGTTCAGATCTCTGATTAAAATTCAGTGATACCATTCCTGGATCCTAAAATGCAACAGTCATCAGAAACAAAAGAGAATGTATCATAATTAATGCAATTAAAAGAGCCCTTTCCTTTCTCTCTTTTTTTCTGGGTAAACTATGCTGACCTTACCAGAGATTAAACCCACTCTCCTCAGGACTAAAATCTGACTCAATGTGGGAGTAAGAAATCCCAGCTCTTTATAGCCATCTCCAGGATGTGAGTACATGGGGTCTTGCACATATGGGAAGATATATAGGCTTGGTTGCTTACCCCTTTCAGAAGAGGGGAGAAGGCAGATGGAGCTGTGCATCCAGCCTCACTTATTTTCTGCTGCATACAGCTCTGTTGGTGATACGGTTGTTTAGTCAGGACTGGCAGTTAACACCTCAATCTACCCTTTCTAGGACAAGCCAAACCTTCAGATTCTGAATTTTTTCACAGTCAGTCCCTGGGCCACCAGCCATGCAAATCAGCCAGAATTTGCTGAGTAAATCCTGTCTTAAACCAGAGCAGGGTTTGTAGTTTGAATGTTGATGGAGTGCTCAGTCAATGCAGTACTGGAGAGATTCAGGTGTGGGTGGTGCTGGGTAGCCCTGGGGCAATTCCCTTGTCATCACCTGGCCTAGGCAGAGATTTGAATCAAGATGCACAGGTTGAAGAGTGAAATCAGGCAGTCCTATTTCATGCTGATTGCGATTTCAGCTCTGATAATCATTGAGTTTTTGCAGGGAAAATACTTTCAGTGAGGATTTATTTGGCTTCGGATATGAACTATTTTTGATCAAAAGCAGAATGAAAATTATTTAAAAGATACACATTAAAGATAAATATAAAATAGACAAATAGTTTATGCTAGCTGAATGTAGGAGAATATTTTTGCAGCAAAACAGTTATATCAATTTCATGGTGCAGGACTAGGGGAGAGGGTCCAGCAACAAAGGGGATATTTGATCCTCCTTTCCCTTTTTATACCAGCTGGAATGACAATGCCAACTTCATTTAAAACAAGACTACATAAATTCCTTTTTACTTTACAATGGCACTTGAAGACTTTTGTGGACTGTATATAGTTTAATTCAGCATCTTGGATAGGTGGAAAGCTCCATTTGCTTGTTGGTATAAGAGCTTTGCTCTAGTGGAGGTCTTCAGAGTAATTATTTTGTGCTGTATGCCATACCAACCCTCAGAAAAGAATAGGAGTATGAGTGAAAGGCTAGTTAAGAGATACAAGCATTTATTTTATTCCAGAGCTTCTGAACTCTGAGTTGCTACTATTAGGTGTTAAAAAAAATACTCTGGTACTTCACTAGAAAAGCTGACAACCTGCTGTCTTATTAACATAACTCTAACATGTCTGAAAGATCCAACACAGCAGATTGATTATGTTCATGTCTCAGCCACAGTACTGATGATGATACGCTAGTAAATATATCAATGCATCACCAGCTTCGAGCGCAGAAGTCTTTCTGTGACATTTTCTGAATGAGATATGAAAATGAGAATGTTTTGTGCATCTACTCTACTCAAGTAGCTAAGTTGAGAAGGCTGCACTGTTAGGCAGAAGTGTACCTGGCAGTGATGATTAACTGTGTGGTCTTGGTAGTGTCTGTATTGTAGAGGTGTCACTCAGACAAGCAATGCAATAGCTTGATCTGCAGATTCCCAGAATAAGAAAAAGTCAATTTACGAAGACTGTTTTCTTCCTGAAGGAACAGTAAGTGAATCGTGCCTAAGCGGAGAGATTGGCCTCACTGGTTCTGTTCTGTTTCTGGTGGAGGGGAGCATGATAGGCCAGGAAAGGAAGGGGATAATTATTGCCTTGAGGCAGGTTAATTAGCACAGGTAAGGAGCATGGCTACAACCAAAAATATCTGTCTTTACTTCCTTTCTTTTATAGATTTTCTGTGTGACTAGACAAGTCACGCAGGTTTTTTTGAACCTAGATGTAAAATGGGAAAAATAGTGCTTTCTTTCTTCTGTCCTTTATCTGGCTGCCCATATCGTATCTAGCACAAGGGAGCTCTGAGATCAGTTGATCCCTCCATGTGCTAAAAAATAAACTGAAAAGGTACAGTAATAATAGCAGTTTGGGATGTCATGCACAGGTTACTGCAAAAAGATAACCCAGGAATGAGCATTTCAGTTGGCCAAGACTTGACTCTGAATTGCCAGGTTTGAAGTCCCAAGGGACTTTGTAACCAGGCCCTGGGCTTCAGACATGGAGGAAAGTGGCAGGCAGTCCTGGATTAGGGATCCCATTTCATTTTTTGCTTGTGACAATTGAATTATTCCACTAACACCATCTATTCTTTGGACAGCCATGCTCAATGAATTAATGATGGGTATTCATACAGGTTAACTTAAGGAACCTAAATAAATACCAAATTTATAAGGCCAGTTTCTCTAGCATCATGGTATAACCAAAGTAGAAAGCTCCCCTGCAGCACCTAAAGGTTTTTCTGTTTTGTCTTCAGGAACAGCTTTTCCCTCCAGCAGCTACCAGAGCACTGTGGGAGACGGGGCTTTTACCTTTGTATCAGTGCTAGCAGATGTGAACTCTTCCAGAGTTTTTGGGATGATGGGCAGCTGCATTCAACCCCGCAGCAAATTCTTCGGACAGGTTCACCGAAAGACGTAGTCAATGCAGTAACCAGGTATCCTCACCACTGTAGGGGGGCAGAGCACATATAAGACTGAAACATGATACAGGAGCTACTACCTCTCTACGTCAGTGACAGAGGAAATAAACTCCCTCTTCTCGCTGAGAAACGTGGTAACCACGACAGGAAATTGAAGACAGACTAGATGCTGGGATCATTCGAGGAGTCCATGTGTGGTCTGGTCTGGCAAAAACTCACATGTGTCCTTGCAGGAGCTGCCTCTCTGTTTAGGCCTGTGCTGCCAAGGACATGTTGGCGCTGCAGACTTCATTGCAGCCTTGGCTTTTAGGGGAACCGAGAGCTTCTGCAAATAGCACCACTGCAACGCTGACACTTACGGGATTTTATTGCCCTTGGCAGCAATTCTTTCCTAATGTAAAACTGAGCTACTGCGTCTTACAGGAAAGGACCTAAACAATGATGTATTCAGGCTGATGGGACTGGATTAACCCATTAATAAATAGGAGGTGAAAAGAGCAATCTTGTTGAACGTAATGTATGCTAATGATGTGACCTGGCTAATGGAGCCCTTTTCTATATTCTGTCATTGCACACATCAATTATGCAGCCTCAATTATCATCCTGTTTTTGTATCGTGTGGCTGAGAAATGAGAGGCTTAATAGAGATGTTTCACCCAGTAAAATGCCTGATTAGGTTATGAAAGCAGAAACTCAAGGAAAAGAAGAAAAAAACCCCCCTTTGTTACATTATATCCTGATTTAATTACCCAAAAGATATTATTCTCTGTAAGGGCCTTTGAAGTTGTAAAAATATTGCTGTAGGCTCAGCAGCAGAGATGACTAACTGTCTTAATACCTACAGCAAATACACTGACATAGCACTTAGATACAGACAGATCTTAGCTAAGCATTGCAAATTAGGCCAAGATCATTGTTTACTCCATGTGGTTAAGGTTCCTGATTAAGGGGAAAAGGAGGAGAGGGACTTTTGAGAGTCAGAGCTGCAGTTACATTGAGGAGGAAGACAACAGCAAGCCCACGCTACTAGTGACATCTTGGTGCATGTGGTAGACTGCAGGTTTCGTGGTGGCTTTTGATAGCAGTTCTCAGGTAAGTATGTTTCCCCCTCTTTGCTGCGTGGTCCTCTCCCTTCCTATTCCTTCTTTTTTTTTTTTTTTTTTTTTTTTTTTTTTTTTTTTTTTTTTACACATGTGGGTTACACCAAGTTACCTTGAATTTTACTGGCTTTGGGATTCTGTGTCCCTATTGCAACCTGTGGTGACAGGGACACATCCAATTCATTGAAATCTGTCAGGTTCACTCCTTGTTGCCTCAAAATGGTTGCAGATATTTCTTGTGTTTCTGACAAGGATGCAAATGATAGTCAGCCCTGCAGGATAGGGGAGGACCTTGGAGACAACCCAGTATGTGATGAGAAGTTACCAGAGGGGAAAAAAATGGAAAAAAAGCCACTTTTTTTCAGTAGATGAACCCCTGAGGGGAGCTGTGACCCTTGGCTTGTGCTTGCTAGACAAAATCTGTAGCTTTTGACAAGGTGGTAAAAAATGTAATGGACAAGGAACTAAGCAGTGGGGTGAAGGTGGACTGAGTTAAGTCACCTCTGCAGTCCTTAAGGCAGATCCAGACCCTATTGCCTTCAGCAGCCTGGTGACTTTGCAACAGGGAGAAATCTGTCCCTTTCAGACCTGGTCTGAAGACAACTCTGAGTTTTCTTCATGGCAGCAGGAGCATAATTATAAACACCATGTTTTATTTTGTTTTAGAACTAAACAGCCAGCTAGATCCCCAGTAAAAATCAGGTCTGATTCACACAGCTTTTGACTGAATTGCAGTGGCACAGAAAGCTGGTGTGAAGCAAGGGTGAATCAGATCCTTGGCGTGTGTCAAAGTTGTTAGTTTCCTCCTTCCCTCAGGATCTTGCCTGCCGTGATAAGAAATGATGTCATACTCATTGAGAACATGATTGGAATGACAAAATGCCCAGAGTGCTATATTTGCTCATCTGTTCTTGGCTGGTCCATCTTCTGGTCTCAGTAAAAAAAAAAAGCGACAGTCAGGGAGAAATAAACACCTGGGCCAAATATTCCAGCTGTAGCTCTTGGGTTTGAGTGCCTCCACTTTTGGGTGTCTGTCCAGAGAAGCATGTTATGGCCTGACTCTGAAGAGCTGAGTTTGCAGCTGAAGCTCCTCTTAACTGTGGATGTCTGTCACTTCTAAAAATGGTTGATGTTGACCTAAGCTTTTAAATGCCTCCCTCTGCAGCAGCCAAATAAAATAGCAATAAAGCTGTGATTTGCTAACTTGGAGAAGCATGTTGTCACAGGCTGTAATTTATCACTGGTGCTAGCAGGCTACGTAACTCAGCGTTAAGTTTCTTTATTATCATATGCTTTGTGGACAGTTAAGCCATCTTCCAATGCCCTGTTCATATCACCCCAGTGCTATGCATCTTATGTGTGCAAGAGGTAGCACCAAAGAGCAGGAGTCATGTATATTAGGTGGCTGAAATTGGTCAGGTCGCTTGCTGTCTGCCTAAGGAACAGTATTTAAAGACTAGAGGCTATGGCAAAATGAATTTCATTGATTTTTTTTTTTTTTTTTTTTTTAATGTACCTTGAACCACCCCGAGCCCTGGTGAGATAATTTTGTGCAGAAGAGAGATGTCTGAAACTTAAGATGCTGTAAGAATTTTAAATTTGAAAAGAAAAATAAAAAATAAAAGGTTTTTGCATTAAGAAAGCTCTTGTTAGCAGCAGTGAGGTGGATTGATTCTTTTCTCCTACAGATTTTTGAACAGTGACATTTAAATAGTAGAAAATGGTGGGTTTTAATTTCTATGTCCCCCCTTCTTGCACACATAGAGTCCTCACAAGCTTTACTGCAAACTTCAGTTTTAATTTGTGTGCCTTTGTGGACAGGAGTGGGGTCATGCTTTTGAAGTATATGCTTCATTATTGCTTTGTGTACTTTCCTATTAACTTCAACACAGTATCCAGCTTATCATTGCTTGATCCTTCATGCATCTCAAACGCAACACTAACTGTTCAGCTGCATGTGTTTTCTGACCTTCTTTTCATTTCTATACAATGTCCATATGATCTATCATAGCTTTGAAAATTCAACTGAAGGGTAGAGATTTCTTTGCCAGAATTGATCCTTCTCTTTTCCTCAGAAACCGTCAGATAAAGGAATACTTGTAACAAATAACCATGAGAAAGATCACCACATTAGAAATCTTTTGCTTTGTGCTGTGCTAGCTCCATGTAATTTGGATGGGTCCTCAGTTACTTGTCTTTCACCTTTGGGGTAATTATTTGCTTGCGAGTGATGAAGATTCTTGATCCCATTTTGACCTGCAGAACTTCTGATAAGGAAAGATTTGCCTTCAGGCTTCGGTCCACAAAAGCCTGATATTCCTTTTTTTCACCATCACATTATATTAGTTGGAGAAGCTGTACAAGATGAGAAGCTCATTATAGCTTTAGGGTCATCACTGAATGACTTTATCCAATGGCCTTCAAGCACTTCCACAAGGCCTTTCATAACATCCCTATTATAGTAATCTTGTACACATTGTTTTAATTTCTATATCCTTTTCATCTAGCTACTGAGGGAAGAGTGTACAATTATTAATGTATTTAGCCTCGAAGCTTGTGAGTTAGAGAAAACTTCATTATGCCCAGGGCAGAGGTGGGTGAATTGAGGAGCAGAGAAAGGAAAGCATTTGCTAATGGTCCTGGAGCCTAACTCGTGCCTCACTCCCTCCACGTCTGGCTCACTGATGAATAAAATCAGGGCTAATATGGCTTCAAGCAGTTCTTTCGTACGATGTTTTGCTGTGTGATAATATCATTATTGTTTGTTTAACTAAGAGTTGTTCTGTGCCTCTTGGCTGGAAGATGTTGAGTTTTACTAAACTTGGACAATTTGGAGTTTTCTGATAATTAAATATTTAGGAGGAAAACCAAAATGTTGGGGTACTTAAATCATTAAGACTGAAATTCAGAAGAGCTGTAATTCAGGCACTGTATTCTTCCATTCCCTTCCCTGTGGGGACCTGCTTTCCCACGACACACTGCAGTCACGCTGTGGTTACCTGGTTTTGACAGATCATGGAAGATGGAACTGGGATCAGAAAATCCGTCAGGTGGAAAAAGGAGAGAGCACGAGACCTGCTCACTGCATCCCTGCTGAGGCACCTTCTCTCACAGAAAGCAGGCCCTTATTGTGTCATGGTTTAACCCCAGCTGGCAACTAAGCACCATGCAGCCACCCGCTCACTTCTCCCCCGCCCTGGTGGAACGGGGAGGAGAATCAAAAAAAACCTAAAACTCGTGGGTTGAGATAAGAACAGTTTAATAATTGAAATAACATAAAATATAATAATAATAACAATTGTAATGAAAAGGAAGATGATAAAAAGAGAGAGAAATAAAACCCAAGAAAGACAAGTGATGCACAATGCAGTTGTTCACCACCCACTGACCGATGCCCAGCCAGTCTCCAAGCAGTGATCCACTCCTCTCTACAAACTCCCCCCAGTTTATATACTGAGCATGTCCTATGGTATGGCATATCCCTTTGGACAGTTTGGGTCAGCTGTCCTGGCCATGCTCCCTCCCAGTTTCTTGTGCACCTCCTCCCTGGCAGAGCATGGGAAACTGAAGAGTCCTTAACTTAGGATAAGCACTACTTAGCAACAACTAAAACATCAGTGTGTTAGCAACATCATTCTCATGCTAAATCCAAAACACAGCACTGTACCAGCTACTAGGAAGAAAATTAACTCTATCCCAGCCGAAACCAGGACAGTGAGAAATGTTGTTCAGTTAAAACTGCGTTTCAGTTGAAAGTTTTCACCAGCTCTACACTTGCTTTCATTTGCAGTTTCTTCTGTTTTGCCCACTGGGTCTCTGTGCAATGAAGAATGCCTCCTAATTCAGTGGTGACCATTCAAAATGTGTGTTAATCAGGCAGCATCGTTTACAGGCAGAGCCACAGCATCCAGACAAAACTGCCTTAAGTGTAACCATTAATGGTTTGCCACAGCACTGACTGTGTCAAGATAGGACATTTAAAATTCAGCCCATGTGCTTTCCATTCCAGAGAGTTTTGTGGTGTGCACAAGAAGGGTTATTGATAGTTAATCCAAATGTTTTTTGACAGACCCTTTCACACATTCCTCCAAGGTGGTACAGCATACAGGGCTGCTTTTTATCACTGGTGGTTGGATGTTATGCAAGGTGGCTGTTCTCCCCTTCTTCATCACAAAATGATCCATAAAGCAAATTGGGATATCTAAATGCACCAGGCTGTTCACAGATCCCACAGCAATTATTTTGGAGTGTTGGATGTAGAAATGTTTGCCAGAGGTGGAAAGCAAGTTGCAAGTTTTATGAAATCCACTCTCTGCAAGTAGTGGCTGGTCTCAGTTCACTCTCACTTGCTCAAGGAGAAGGATGGTCTTGGCAAACCATCCTAGCACTAAGTAGAAGGCATATTCGGAGCTGAAATATTAAATGCAGCCCATTATGTATGGTCCAGGTTGGAAGTTGGACTGAAGGACAAACCTACTCTCTTTCAGCCTCACTACGCAATCTTCAGCCCCACTACGCATTCTTCAGCCCTTGTCACCCAACACGAGGGCTGCTGGGCTGAATGCCCTTTGGCCACTGGTTATTGTCTGGTGGTGGGGATACACTGAACCCACTGTCACTGACTGATGCAATATCAAGCTGACATCATCTTTTTTCTTCTTACACAAAGGAATTGTCCTAATGACCAGCCATCTCTCTGCAGGCCATGGCCAAGAAATTCTTGCACCACATGGGACCTATAGATCGCAGTCTGGGAACAGGGGTTTAGGACTCTGAATGCCAAAGCCAGTGGATATATGTGCCTAGAGCAGGTGATCAGGTGTGTATTTATTATGTGTGTCTCTGTGTGCATATATGTTTTTGTGCATGTGTATCATGTAGAGATGGTTATTTGATAACTGTCACGCATGAGCAATATGGGTGATGCACCTTCTATGTTTCTGTGCCTGACACACATGTACACATGTGTACAGTGACTGCTGTCTGTCTGCATCTGTATATAAAGGCTGGGAGAGCTGCATGAAATTTGGACCTTTGCTTTTGTGTTAAACATGATCAGATCATTCCTTTGCTGAACTGGTTGATCTGATTAGAGGTAGCTTAAAAAAAAAAAAAGTGAAGTGAACAGGTGGCAGACATAAATACACAGCTGTGCATTATTGCTGATTTTATTGCTATTTTATAATGTTGTCCATGGTTATTTTACAACAATTTTCTCTATTCATGACATTGCTGTAAATCTCATTGTAAAATGGCCGTAATGTGCAATGAATACTATTAAGCAAATTGGAGAAACTTAGAGAATCACTCTTTTGTTATCAAAAGAGAGACAGGGAGAGAGATGCAGCTAGGGGAATAGCAGAAAGCCATGGGGAAAGAATTAGGGGACTGAAATGCTGGTTATGTAATGAGGGTAAACCTCCGCATGTGATGCCATAAAAGCATTGTGGGATAAAGCAATAGCTCGTTTGACCCACTAGATGGAGATGGAAAGAAGCATTTTCTACATAATGATATTCTTGGTAGCTGCCTGCTATGTACTCTGCTTGCTTATTGAATGGCTTTTACTTACAGTATCTTAAGCTTATCCTTAAAGCAATTACAAGATTTCTCCAGAGTAACATTTGGCATATGCAGGCTATATCTAGGCTTTTAGCACCAGCTAATTTGCCTGGCCTAATTTTGTATATGTTCCCATTTATATTCGTGGTCAGTATCTATTGTAGTTACAGGCTTTTTGATATAAAAGGCACCTCATTCTTTTCTTAATTTTATTGAGAATTAATACAGCTTCTTGTATGTCAGCAAGATGAGGCTAGAGAATTGGAAATATTTTTCCTTCTGAAAATTAATATCTCAGTGGCTCTATCCATCATTAACTTTGGTCACTTCTTTAGTACCTACAAAGTCTTTTGGGGTCGAGTCCTCTGGCTAGGACTGACTGAAATACAGTATTCCCTCTGCTTTGAGAAGCCCAGCACTAGTGCTAGCTCCAAAGTCTAAGGCAAATCTTGCAAACGTCCTGTCGTGAAAAACATCCAATTCTCTGAAATGTTTTTGTTGGTGATGCATTAACCTCCTTCTTCTGAAAGTTGATTTTATCAAAAAATGAAGCCAAAAGTTTACAAATCCCTCAAACCCAGAAATTTGGGGATTGAGGAAAAAAACCCAGAACTCCTGGCACATGATGTTTCTAAAAGAAAAGGTAGCGGGGATGCCCAAGCTGCGGCAGCCTGCGTGTTGCACAGCTCCACAGCTGCACTCCCTCACTGTAGTCCCATCTGGAGCGCTCTCAAGCTCCCGTGTGCTCCTGTGTGCTGCTGCGGCACCAGCGCTGCCTGCTTTTCCAGATGCTGAGTTTCCTGACACAGAGCCTGGAAGCCCAGCTTTGCTAGCAAAGCCTGAAGAAAACAGGATTCCGATGCAGTAAGCCCTCTTGGACTCCATGCCCACGGACCCACTGCGATGTGTTGGAAGTTTACATGGCATCTCTGACAAAATGTTTGGATTCAGCAAAAGAGCATCTTCTACTGAAATGGTGTATTGCCTGAAAATTTCTGACCAGTTCTGCACTGATTGCTCTAGGATGTGGGGAACAATTCAATGAATACCAGAAAGTCATGGAGCATCTTCTATTTCGGGAGCTGACTGCCCTTGTAGTGCTCGGGAACTGGAACAGCCTTTGCTGTATTTTCTGAGAATGTCTTTTATTGAGGTTTAGCTAACAGAGCTCACTGTGTGACCAGGGCAGGTTAAGAGCCCGCAGCTGAGTAGTTGTTGCAGCTCTACTGATGGATGGTGAAGCACAGAGCTGCTGCAATTCATTTGCCCTTGACTGCACAACCATCTCTTGAGCACTAGGCTGGCTTACAGTCCCCTTCCACTGTGCAATAAGCTGTACTCTTGCAATGTACCTGGTATATTGCTTGTAAAGACTCTGATGGTTGAGCAGAGAAAGCATGTTTGAACATGGCCATGAGTATTATACAGATGGTGTAATACTACCCCACAGGGCCATGCTCCAGCCATTAAGGTTGAGTATCTCCATGCACTGTTTGCACCTGAAACATTTGCTCCAGTCTCTTGCAACCCCCAAAGGACTGGAAACTCCAGAGCAGCACTTATTCTTTCATTCTTTGCTTTTCTTTCCTCTCTTGATTGCCACTCACTGCATGGGGCAGACACATGCATACAGATTTCTGCACCCCTCAGCAGCCGTCCATTTGGAAATGTGGGTCCCAGGGCTCAGTGATGCTCCACACCTGCAGGTCTCGGGCTTTGCAGGGCAGAACCTAAGACACTTGTTAAGCTGATTATTCAGTGTTACTGTCACTTTTCGTTCTTCAAAGGAGTGAGATCAGAAACCACTTCAGCAGACGCTTGTCTCTCAACAACCAACTTCATGAATCACTTCCAAGCCTGCCGAATGTCAGCAATGTGAACAGGAGCTGTAACACTTGGGACTGCTCTTGCAGAGGAGCTTTCCCCCACACAAGTTTTGGCCTCCATACAAGATTAGGGGTGATTTTTAGGAGGTGGTGATATACGGGATGTCGGAGTAAATGCTGTAATGGTCTGCTGCAGGCTTGCACTGCATAAATTCCACAAAGGAGAGAAGTAGTACAAGTGTCATTCCTCTAGCAGGGGCCACAGCTTACCAAGGGTGGTGGATTTGTCCTGCCTGTGATCAGGAAACCTCCATTAGAAGAAAACAAGGAATAGGTCTTGATTAGGTGGAGTTGCCTCTAGGCTTGAAATGATGCTGAGCTGTGGTTAAAGGCAAGTACCACTCCTGAGTGACTGGCACTTAATGTGGCTTAGCTGTGCTGTCTCATAGGCCATGGCTCTGGGTAACTGCCCTGGTCACTTGTCCCTAAAACTGCCTTGGGAGGCTTTCCGCAGTTAGCAATCTGTTTTAATCCCTAGAGAGATTATTTACTCTCATACTTCAGCTCTTACAGCTGAGCCTGTGCTTGGCCTTCATTTCAGATCTGCCCAAGTGCTCGCTGTAACAGCTGCCTTGTTGGAGGTGAATTTTCAGCTGTGCCAGAAGAGGTTTGCAAGGAAGTTTGTGTTATACTTAGTCATGCTGCTTGGTTCCAGTGATGTTATTTGTCCCACAAGACCACAAATGCACAAATCACTTACAAATGTATAAAACCCCCCAAACCACTGAGGACCAAGCAGAAACACTCTTTTACAAGCCACTGATTGCTCCAAGGGTCTGTGGCATTGAAAGCCTGCCATTTGTTGGCCTTCTGTAACCAAATACACAAACTATGTCTCTCAGGTGGCAGGGGGAGTTTGTTTCCAAATCTAAGTGCTGTTGCCAAGAGTATGTTAGAGCAGTAGAAAATAAGTATTTGTTTAAAGGGAGATTACACTTTCCAACTCAGAAATGTGTAAGGTTTTTCAAACTGATTGCAACTCTTTCTTTCACTGGAGACGACAAGTGTGTTGTCTAGCTGTAAACTGAAGCAGAAGGAAATTGAAGTAAGGAGTCTTTGATGATATTTGAACAATGTTTTTAGAATGCCCTCAGACAGGCAGCAAAGATGTCACTGCAAGGAATGGTCAGGGCTCACTGGCTCTGGAAAATCCTGCTTCCCCACTGGGAACCCTGACCTGCTGCCTGGCATGGGGGACATGCCACACCAGCTGATTTTTCTGTGATAGGTGTGGGTGCTTATAGCAACAGAAATTAAGTTTGTATAACAGGCGCAGGGTTGCAAAAGGCAGATTTCTCAGCTCATTTTATATATGTGAAGGGCCATATACTGAGTATGAATCTAATATTTCTGTGCTCCAAATTCCGTTAACTAAAATTTTATGTCTTTTATTTCTCTAGTACAAATAACTGCAAACTGTGATTATTCTTGCTCCCACGGTGAAGCTGTGCTCCCAGTTCCCAGCACAGCAAAGCAGTGAGGGGGGAGTGGGAAACGCATGATCATACAGGACTAGGATGAGGAGTCGCTGTGTGATGAGAGCAGACCAGAAAATTTCTCCTGTGTTTAAATGAGTGGAAGTACTCTAATGGGAAGAGTTTGGGATAGCTGGTGTCATGTGCAGGAAGAAGTGTGAGGGTGGAAAATATCTTGTGTGAGAGCATGGAGGGAAGGAGAATAATCTTTCCTGTGTGATGAAGTGAGAGCAGGGTCATGTTTGGTGGCATGGGCACCCCTGGGTGTGAGGGAGGTCTCATGCAGTGAAGCTAGCCCTCTGCTAAAGTAAAAACATTTGAAAGGGAAACCTGCAGGTCAGTCTGTTTGACCTCCAGAAGTGGCACAAAGAAATACTAGTTTGGTCCCCTTCATGTGTGGTGACATCTTTCTGTGCTGGGGGCGGGCACGACCCTGGACATCTTTAACATCGCCGGGTGTGATAGAGACACAGGTAACATGTTTATCGAAGGATCTGTCTTTTGCATGTTGTACACCCATGTATCTATTTCAGGGTAGAGCAGCTTCATTTAAACTGCCTGGAAAGATTAAATTATATTATTCTCTTAACATGACAAGAGGGTGACAGACTCCGGTTTCACCACACAATGGTACACAGCGAAGCGGAACTTGGAACATGTACCTGCTCCCTCCCAGGGAGGAGCATATCGATTGAAGAGCCGTGTAGTGCATTAGAAGGATGAGAAAGTGTGGATTAATTTCGACTATCTCATGTAAAACACTAACATCTCCTTCTTGAGCTAAATCACAAAGGGGGGTTCTGGGCCTGTCAGGTGTCACAGCGCAGGCAGAGCAAGGGACTCCACAGTGCTGAGGGGGACAGAAGACCAGCAGAGGAACAGCTTTAGGTTTTATCATCTTTGTTTTGTTGTCAGCTTCTGATCTCGCAACAAATAAATGCAACTTTGCATAGACAGAACAAAATAATCTATCTTATTTTCCAGACGGGAGCAAGAACAGTCCCTTGTTTGGGGACTAGCCGAGGGAATTAACAGAATTTCACTTTCCAGATCTTCTCCCTGCCCTTTGGCAGATCTGCATAGGTAAACTTTGATTTTGATGGAAGTCTGGCACAGATCATCCCTGGGCCTCCTTTTCTTGTTTGCAAAACATCTTTTCCCTACCTTACAGGAGTGTTGTGACAATTCATGTGTTAAAGATCATGAGATGCTCAGATATGGGGGTAATTCATACAGGTCACTTAGACAAAGATAGACTGCTTTGCAGTGCATTAGACAAGATGAGCCAGACACATTTGATTAAAAGACAGTTAGATGGACATTCAGTGGTTGGTAACATAAACATCAAAGCTCTGGTAGAAATATGTATTTGGCTTGCAAATCTGTCTGTTCTCCTTAGTTTTGGCAGGACCTTTAAACCCTTCAAGCTTTTCTCTAATAACATGGTAAAGTGTCTCCAGTGCAAGTTTTCACATGTGCTGCAGAAATATTTATTGTACTAGGAAGAAACTGTGGAGCTGTGCTGATGGCTTAAACTCCTGAAGGCATCCATGCACTGGGAAAATCAGGCACTAAGTTAGCTCTGACAGTAAATCCTGCAGATTTGCACAGCTAATATCAAACGTCCCGTAGACCTTCTTATATCCTCTCTTGCTTACTGCTTACAGTTCCTTATGGTACAGGAATGCCAATGGCTGGCTCAGACACAGTGACTTTGATGCTGGAATAGGCTCTTGCTCAGCACTGAAGGGAGCCAGTTGCTCCAGGATGCTCTCTCAATTAGCTGTTTGACTTGCTCTCAGGAGGAGTTGGGGATTTGTCAGGAGGGAAGATGGCATTGCTGCTTCTTTCATACCCAGCTTTAACCAGCTTCTTGGGAACACCAGACCTCTGTATGCTTTCTCCCAGGTGAACACATCAGGGTCTGACTGTTCTGCACAATAATCGTAAACCTCCAGAGCTTGGAGCATGAAGTATTTAGGAATAATGAGACCTCTTTTTGTATTTCCTTACGCGGCATCACAACATGACATCAGGGGAATTCTGCTGAAAAACTGACATCACAAGACTGCTTCGCAACTACTGGCTTGACTAAGTAGCTACCATTGGTATATGTGAAAGCCAGTTTGTCTCGGAAGGTTGAATTCCTAAATACTCAAATCATACACACAACTGCTTACACGAAGCATTAGTTATGCTTAGTTCACTAACAAGATTTATGTGTGCGCTGTGCTAGAGGCAGCGAGACCATACTGTGCAACAAATGCTGTTCTCTGACAATGGCGACTCGCACTCTAGGTTAGATACTGGCAATTTATCACAAAGGCTTGACAAGTTTAACAATACATCAGGTAGATTTACTCTCACTTTGAGCTTAATGTTCCTCATTCTCTTATGTTCTAGAAATGATCCTTCAGTGAGGTCCGGAGGCTGGGAAGCTGGCTTAGAGGTGTAATGGGACTCACTTGTGGCTATCATTAAATCTAAAATTGTTCCTTTGAATATTGTCTGCAGCCTTTAACATGCAGACTGCAAGACTTTAATGCCGCCAAAGGGTTTTTCTTGGTAGAGAAAAATCTTCCTCTTGATATTCAGCAGTTTCTTTAGGGGGTTGTTTGGTCTCTAGACATGAGAAAATCCTGGCAATTTTGATCATTTGAAGAGAATGAGTAATGCGTAGTGCTTAGTGCAGTGTGTCACTCTTCAAATCACTGATTATGCTTTATTTTCTATTATGTTGAATGGAGTGATTCTATTATGGACTATCATTTTCTCTTTTTGCTGCGGTTTATTTCAAGGATTCCTGCTGAAGCCCTATCTACAGAACATTTCTAGATTACAATTGACTATCTAAGACTGTTTCAGGAATACTTAATGGGCCAACTCAAATTAGCCAATCTGAAGAAGTGAATTTTGGCCTTGAGAGCTATCTGAACACATGCCATTCTGCAAGTAAAGGGAAAAGGCTGTCTGCTGTCAGAATTTCAGTAGGTGTCAGTGTGGATTTTAAGCTGCATGCTCAGCCTGAGTATTTATGTCCTTTTCTTTGTGAATTTACCACATCCCTGTTCTCAGTTATCAGCCCTTGGTTCAATTTAACCTCCTCTTCCCACACTCTGATCAAAGATTGCTGGTGATAGATGGTCACTAACATAGATAACTAAGCCAGGACTGAGAGGGGTCTTTTGCTCCTGCGGTCACAAGTCTCCACAAAACCATGACCCAAATATTCTGCCCGTGCTGCTGGGGGCTGTAACAGAGGCACACATCTGGCTGAGGCACAGCGTGAGATACTTCACATCCATCCTGATGCAACCTTCAACATCCTTATCTGGCAGGAATTGCTAAGCCTGCATGGGAAGGTCAAAAGAGCTCATCTCATTCAGCCCATCAACATTTGCGCCTAACTCCGATTGCTGTCAAGAGTACATCAAAGGTAAACACAAGAACAAATAGACAAATAATGGCCAGGAAAGGTAGGCTGCCAGGGAGAGGCTGTCTAATCTTCAGGGAATGACATTCAGTAACAGCCTTCAGGGAGAATGTTGTGATGGTCGAGAGCAAACACTGAGCAAGGTAGAAGGCAGCAAGCGGTCAGTTTATGGCAGTTTATTCCAGATTTTGGGCAGTGTTTCAGCACATTTCTCATTTGATTGGCTTATCTGTCTCTAATTACTACATTTTCAAAACTTATGTGACATATACTGTCAGGAAACACACTGCTTATTGATGGGAGTGAACTCCCGAGCATACTCTTCAAGCTACAGAATTATCTACTTTATTGTATTCTTCCTCTTTAGCTTGAGGAAATTATAAAAAGGAAAAGAGCAGAATTATAGGCTGAAGGCATATCTTTTCCCCCAAAACTCTTCTTTCTCTAGTTATTAAATCTTGCAAAGGTTTTAATTTCATAAACTGAGGTGGATACAGAGGCACTGATCCAATAAGTTGTCTTTCAGGGATCATTATTAATAAAATATCAGGGAGTAATTTAATTTTCCTTCCACATCATTTTATTTTTTCTTCTGACTGTTTGAGAAAAATCATTCCTGTGTATGTAAGTCACAGCTGAAGAGTGCACTGAGCATTCAGGGACTGGGGGACAAAAATGTCAAAGTGGACCCGAGCCTTTCTCAGCTATTTTCTAGGTGGTCTTTATTTGAGTGGCATTTATCTAGTACAGAGAGCACCAGGAAGACTGATATCTGTTACAGAGCAATGCAGAAGTCCTCAAGAAATTAGGACAGCAACTACAGAAAGCAAGGCACATTGTGGCCAGGGCTCTTTATATAAGTTTCTTACCCCTGCAGAAGAGTGTGGGTTAGGCTAGGGGACCAATAAGGTCTGCATAAACCTCTGAAGCTCCACCTTACAGCTTTCCACCATGAGAGTGTATCTAACTGGCAGCCTTGGGATGTGCTTCCCCCCCCTCACTGCTGGCCAGAGCTGCTGAGCATTTGTTAACAGATGCCTTTTGCTCCGGAGATGGTGGATTTCAGGATTGGTTTTGGCACTGCATCCCCTTTTTAGGGAAGTGTATAACGAGCTATTTCAGTACGGATAATGCTTGCAGGATGTGAAGCACGAGCTTTTTTGTTTGTTTATTTGCTTGTTTAAATGAAGATGGAGTTAAGTGCATGCTTAAGTGATTTCCTGGTGGAGGATCCAAGTTAGAACTTTGTGATGATAATTAAGGGGCTATTAGCAAAAAAAAAAGAAAAAAAACAAGAAAAAGGTTAGCTCATATTTGATAGCAGCCCAGAGAAGAATGTGAGTGCCCCTCTTACTATTAAAATATTCCAGTGCATTCCCCTGGTCATGCTTTCATTGGGAAATAGCACTTCACAGAGAGGCCTCAATATGTGTACCTGTAAAATCTCTCGTGTGTTTGATGTTGGCACTTCTCTGAAGATTTATTTTTCCAACGCAAGCCTGAGTCAGTAACAGACAGCTCAGAGGAAAGGCTGGGCTCCAGGAACAAATACAGCTTTCGTCTCCTCTCTTTGAGGGCTTTGGATCGCAAAGAGAAATGTAACCTGGCTGTTCGGTGTGTTTCTGTTCTGTGTTCAAAAGTCTGATGTGGAGGAGACCAAGATCTGGTAATCGGTATTGAGTTAATTCCTGCCTTCATCGTTGCTGCCTTGCAAACTTCAAAGCAGAAAAGCTACCCTCTTTACACCTACAAGCATAATTTCCAGAGCTGAAGCAGGGTAATTTTCACATGCAAATTCAAGAGCGAGCCTGCCTTATCTGAGCGGGTGGACATGCTGTTTAATGGGACAACAGCACCTCTCCTTTTCTTCCCAGAAGGGGAGCAAGGCAGCAGAAATAAAAGGTTTTCTTTTGCTGTTGTTTTAGAGGAAAAGATGTGTACTTTCACAAAAGGGGAAAATGCCACCTTGTGCTTTGTTTTTATGCTTTGAGTTGTGTTGAATGCTGGAAAAAATAGAATTCAGTTTACCATCTAGAGCTTTATATTACATTTTTCATGAGCTGTTGGAAGCATAATGCAGAAATCAAAGACTTGGCAAAGGAACAGGTCAGCTTTACAATCCCCCTTGTTCTCAGGCATTTGAAATACACAGATTTGTGGACATTAATCCTAACATTATTAATGTAGTGGGAAAACAGGGAGCAAATTTATAGTATTTACAGTTCTCACTGTTGTTTTTTTTCGTATTCTCTTTGGGACAGTAATTTCCCTCATTTGTTATTTCAAAAGCCGCCTTCTTCGTCTTGAATATTGGTGGGTTTTTTCATTGACCGTAACAGCAGAATTATTGGGAAGGAAAGTTATTCAAAACAGAGAAGAGTGAGCGCCAGGGGACCAGGCAGGATAATAACTGCCGGTATGATTTAGGCAGGTCACTTTGCAAGCTTAGGTACTCCTGCTAAGTCAACTCAGAAATGACCTGAGGGTTTGAGTTGCTCGGCTTCTGAAAACCGCTGTAGCTTGATTATTTTTTTCTCTTTTTTTTTTTTTTTTTTTTCAGTTCCGCAAAGCAGGCTGTAGTTTTTCAGTGCAGAAATGTGGCTCCCATGCTTCCTTTGCTTCATG
Source organism: Haliaeetus albicilla (assembly GCF_947461875.1). Lineage (NCBI taxonomy): Eukaryota > Metazoa > Chordata > Aves > Accipitriformes > Accipitridae > Haliaeetus > Haliaeetus albicilla. The sequence continues at coordinate 23,916,799 of NC_091494.1, read as the reverse complement.
ACCATATTTGAGTCTGCCTCTGGCTGGGGCAGATTGGTGAAGCGGACACATCTAGCAGGTTTGCAAGGATAGCCTCAGGTGTCCATTGGCCCTCAAGCATAAGCCTTTGTGCAGGATGCTATGTATAAACATATAAATAGCTGAAGCTCATAAATACTTGGAAAGTTGCATTTTCACAGCAGAGCCTCTCTGTGTTAGTTTCCTGTGCAGGTTGTCAGGTGTGTGTGCAGCTTTTTAACATGCGCAGGAAAAAGCTTTATCCCAATGCAGAGTGGCTTTGGGTGAGGGCAGTACTTTTCATTGGATTGACTATTACTGAGGCTTGCTCTTCTCAAAAAGCATGCAGGAAGCATGTTGCTGTTCCCTCATCCAGGCACACAGGCCAGTGTGGGTTGGCTGTCACCTCCCTGCACCCCGCAATGTCTCTCCCAGCTCTCTGGGAGAGAAATGGCTGATGACCTCTGCAGAAACTGAGGACTTCATTGTTAATTGCTATGGACTCTAAGTCTGATTAAAATCAGCCTTTATTAAATTAAATAAGCTCCATCTGTTAATAGTGTGTGTGCCCTTCCACTGGAGACAGAGAAAGCAAGTCAAAGGGAACATCTTTCAGATGATATTCTTGTTTCAGTTAAGGTGCAGAATAGAGAAGCAGCTCAGTCCTCGAAGTCTAAGCCAGATCACCCCAAGTCTCCTGACTCTAATGAGCCAAACCCAAACCCCAGTTCCAGCAGTTGTGTGAAGTGGGAACAGGAATAAAAATCCAGATTCAATGGAATGAATTTCAATGGTCTGGGCCCCACTCTTCAGTGCTGACGATAAATGTGAGCCAGGAACTGGCCTGAAATCATACTATGTGTGAAATAGACTTATGGTTCCATTCTCATTCTTCTTTTAAAGAATTTAATGTGTTGGGATGACATTTCTCCTGGGGTTTTCTGATACCTCTGTGGGAATCTTAGTGTCAAGGCAGATGTAATTTGGCTGGACACTTTACTCCCCTGATTTTGTTCTGCTTTTTCATGCCCCTCAGATCTGAAAGTCAATGAAGTACAGAGGACTTGCCATTTGTGTTTGCATGTATGCATCTGCCTTCCCACTTGATATGCAAGCAAAATGATGCAGAGCTGAAATCTAAGTATGGAGGAACCTTTAGTAAAAGAAAACCTAAGGAGAGGAGCTTGGCAGAATTACAACAGAGCTGATAAGATAATAATGTCTGTGCTCCAAATCTCCCTTCCCTTCCTGAAACAGCCTGTTGGGGTATTTGGATTCTGGGTGTGAAAGGGTTACTTGACACCATTTACAAATCAGCCCAGATGACTTGCTGATATGAATGACCCCTGGGCATCTTTCCAATAGACATGATATGCTAAAGAACCTTTGGATGGATAAAAGAGAGCTCTGGAGAGAAAGAGGCATCTCTGGGTCAGTGATGCTGTCACATACCTTCTGTCACCTTGCTTTTCGTGGCAGTGGGCAAGCAACATGGAAACTGTGTAATGCATGGATGAGGAAGGCAATGCAATATCCAGATGGTACCTGGGGCAGTCCATGGTCATGAGGGACGCTGTGGCCTTTCGTGGACCTCTGTGGTAGAAGAAGCCTGAGGAACCAGAAAGCATGTGACTCCCACATGAGAAACTTTGAGCAGATGCTATGTGCTTAGGTACAAAGTGAGAGGGAAGTGCATCTTACCTGATGTCAGAACAGGATATTCCCTGCAATCATGCACCATCCCCTATCCTACCACGGTTTTCAGGGAGCTTGTTTTTTTCTCTTTAAATTGCAGATTGTGTTCATGCTTTTGTTTTTCATGGGGATCAACTCAACTCTGTCCACGTGCTCCAAATCCAGCTCACGTCTAGAGGTTGGAGAATCACAGAAACTCCATTTAATGCAATGTGCATTTGAAAAATCCTGCTCCCATTGAAGTCAGTGATAAAACTCCCACTGATTTCATGTGGGCAGAGTTTTTTTCCAAAGTCACCAGACAATGTGGTTGAGTCTCTTTGATTTGTTGATTGAAAGTTGAGGGTCTATAAAGGCAGTGGTCCTTCCCATATTTAGCTATGTTGAAATTATCACAAGGAGATCCTTTTATGAAGTATGCTATACTGTGTTCCTTGGCCTTGGTCATGTGACCAAAAATGAATTTTTATGTATAAGTAGCAAAAGTAAACATTAAATAGTATTTTGAGGAGATTTATTTTAGGATTGAGAAGAAAATGCAAAAAGTTTATTGTATATTCTGTCTCAGCAAGAGGAGAGCAACTTTTCTTACAGTGACCTAAAGAGCATATAACAAAGATAAAAGGATGTAATTAAGAAAAAGTTGAACTTAGGCTGAACTTTTCACCAGATACTGGAATATCGTCCCAAAGGATGTGGTGGATGCCTCACTGCCTGAGTCACTTACAATAATGCTAGACTGAATTTCTGTTCACTACAAAATGTACAGTAGTGGATAGGAATATTACTGTTCCTCCAAGGGACGGATTCTCTAACCTCACCGGTCTTTTTCCTGCTCATTTCTGTGATAGTATCTGGCCTGTTTTGACAATTCCCTTATCAGAGAACAGCCCTGTCCTGCCTGTTGGGTCTTCCAAATCAGTAAGACTTGGAGAGATATGACTGTACTATTAACTTGTGCCTGGTTTTATATCAAACCTTTCTACCATCTACATGAAAAAATTTTCTGGCTAAAGTAAGACTTCTACAGCCAAGCAAACTTCTTTGGCAGTGAATTTAGGATGAAAACTCATTGCTTTTAACAGATTAGCACTCCTGAAGAAGACCTGTGGTCTTGGAAGATGCACAGCTCAAATCAAGACTAATAATAATGTTTAAAAGCTTGGACAGAGCACTCACTGGCTGATCAGAGAAGAATCCACAAGTGTAGTATGCAGTAACCAGAAAAGCTGAGCGTCAGAAGCAAGCAATGTGTTCATACAGTATAGAAACTGCAAACTATGGGAAAACAAGGGAGGAACCTTTCCCCATCACAGTTTAGAAACAGCCAAAATATGGGCTCATCCTTATACTAGATAACTGCTGCTGTGTGTCCACAGAGTAAAGAGGACCTTCTTCATCTAAATGGGCTGTGAGCTTGATCAGGTTTAACAAAAGAAGTCTGTGGAAAAATTAGGCAAGAAAGGGAATCCCCTCAAAATCAAAGGAGAGGACTGTGGGATGTTCATTGTCAGATCAAGTCAGCCTAAAATCTGTCTCACCAGCAGCAGAAATCATGTCAAGTTATTTTGAAAGGACTTGAGCCCAACCCACCATTATCCTGAAAATCCTAATCAATCCTACTGACTCTTGTTGTGATTATCGCGTACATGCCTTCTAATAATCATCTGTTGTACTGCGTGGCAATGCGACTTCATCACTGTCACAGGGCCTTTGAAATTAAGGGATTTTTTTAACCGAGTGATTAGTGAGTGTGATCTAACTCCACTGGGTGCTCCAAAAATCCCAACCAATGCAGAAATACTTCTTTTGATTGCTGTCTTTCTTGCCATGCCTATATTCTAGCTTAGTGGATTCAGAGCTTCAGTCATGCGTGTAAAATGTCATGCCTGAGATATCCCCCTTTATTTTAATTTTTCTTCAACCTCACCGAGGTTTTGCTGAAAGACATAATTCATCAGTTTCCCATACCTGTGAGGGAAGACTTGGCTGTTGGCAGACCAATGCTGGGGAAGAAACCAGAAGCAGTGAGATTTGGGGAGAAAAAGGGGAACCAATCCTAGTTTTCTTTGAGCAAGGAGCCAGGCTTGACCAGCAGTTGGCCTTGGATAGATGGGCAAACTATATTTCTGAGGAGTTTGAGAAAGGTAATTTATCCCAGGGGGGCTTTTGGATATTTGCTTGCAATTACATTTGGTTTAGTGAAGTGAACAGAATTTGCTCTTTGGATTTTCATTTCCATGCCCAGAGTTTAGAGTTGCAGGTACCACCTGTTAACACTATGCAAACAAAATATAATTGACTCCCGCAGGAATCCCTCTGAAAGGCGGCACCTTGGGATTAAAGTTGCAGAGCCATCTATCTAAAATGATGTGGCAGATTTAATTAACGTGTCTAAAAATACACAGGCTGCAATCAAGCCTTTGCTTCTGCCCGTGTCTGTTCCCTGAAGGGGAATGCACATAATTTTCAAAATCTTGGGTTCTGTCAGCCACCTGTGAGTTGAATTTATTGATGCATGAGATTATCATAAAATTAATTTGGACACTGCTGAATTATGAGGTTGAAAACAGGTTGAGAAGTAGTTTCTCACCCAGTTTAAGCAATATGCTGTCAATAATGTTCTTTCAAGCCCATATGTAGAGCATTACTAGACAGCTACAGTTACAAACTGTAAATGCATGGAGATTGGATGCACATAGCCCCTTGTGGCAGAGAAAGATCTCCGTAGTGTGGTACCGGGAATGATTTGGAATGACTTGAATCTGAGCGGCAGATAACTACAGACATCAAATACATTTCACTACTTGCCACTCAGGAGACAGATCTTTGCTACAGAGTCAGAAAATGGCATAGCACCGAAACAGCTGAGGAGCCTTCAGTCAATATGTCTATCTGTCTATCCATCACTTGGGATTTCAGGCTTTATATCCGCTTTTTAATTAAAACAACTTGTTTTTGTTAAAGCAGTAGTGGGCAGCAATGAAATGCAGTTTGCTCAGACTGCAGTAAAGATGTTAAGGGAAAAGAACAAATAACATTTCTTATAGTGCTAACATGCTTCACACAGAAGTTGCTCCCAGTAAGCCTTCTTGTGCTGGCAGGTTTTGGCATTGCTTTTTGTCAGTTGTTCACAAAGGTCCTCCTAGGCTTTAGGGTGGAATAGAGGGCCTGAAGTTAGATGCCCACAGTCTGGCCGAATGAAGCCATATTAATGGCTTCACTCACAAGCCCAGATGGGAGATTTCAGGTTAAGTTCATCTCTGGTAGAGCTCCAATGAGGTCAGCGAAACTGTCCCAGAGCATTGACCTAACTAACCTAACCAGCAGTAATACTCCTTGGGACTGAAATAATACTCTTCATCCAGAAATTTCAGACGCCGTAGAAACACATGCATGGGAATGGAGTGGGGAAACAGAGTGCAAACCTGACATCCTTGGTCAAATTTTAAAAAATCACCCGGCTTGCTGCACACGCAGTCCCGTGTGAAAAGATGCAGCTCTGCTGAGAAGGGACTTAAGGGAATTCAGGTTTTGGAGCTTGTAACTTGGGCTTTTGGCAGAGCCAAGTAGATATTGCCTGTTACGCTTAATTCATGTTTCAAGGTTGTCTTACAATCTAGAGAATGATAAAAGCACTTTTGAGAAGCTGAAAATTGGGATCTGCTGGATTCCAATGCCTGTGACTCTTGGAAGAAGGGCTGTAGTGCGTAGACCTTATTTCAGCCTGGTTGTGATGGCTGCCTCAACTGCCTGCTGATTATCTGCCTTCATTAGCACAGCAGATGGCTGTCAGTATCCTGGTAACTCAAGTGGCCTCCCCAGCCATTTTTATAACTACACTTCAGGGAATAGATGTAGGTGCCAAGGTGACTGTTCCAGTTTTAAAGCCCAGTAAGATAAGATGATTGAGAAAGCTTTAAATAAAAGCTAACCTGTGGAAATCCCTTGACAAATCATCCGTTGTGAACTTTTACTTCGTCTTACATTGCCTTAATCTCCTCTATCAGACAGGCTAAAGAAAGTCCAAGGGTACAAGAGAACTATTTTAATTTAGACCATCACCCTCATCCACATTAACAGCTGGGGCTGTTTGCAAAGGCCTTCTGCACGTGGGATAGCATGTGTTGGAGGGCTAAAACCTGGGGTTCCTTCAAAATGGAGTGAAAATATAAAATAAAAGTGAGAAACTGTAAAATATTTCCTCTGATAAATAAAGGGAGGAGCAGAGAAAAACTGTTGTGCAATGCAAAATGCAAATTCATGTCTCTACCGTTGGACTTCTTTGCCATCAGCAAAGGCCTATGCTAAACTTTAGGAGTACATTTATGTCTGTACCATTGTCAGTAATTGTTTTGTTTTGTATTTCTGATAGCAGTAGAATTGCAGGGGTATTTTAGTGTGCCTGCAAGTATGTGAACTAATCTAATGAAGTCCAGTGGGCTGCTCACATGCCCCGTTACCAGATCAGGGCTGTACAGTCAGTGTTGTGAGGCTTAATGACTTTGCACAATGTTAAATTGTGCATCCTCTTGGAGAGAGGGTTCTGGCTTTTTTTCAAGATCTATAAATACTCTGGAAGTCGGCCTGATTTCTTGTTGAAGGACTGTGGGCACGGTGCAGGCTGGGGGTGTGTACACGTGTGCTCTGCAGGGAACTCTTTGCCTGGTACTGGGCCTGCAGTCAGCTGGTCTCCTTTTCTAAAGAGGTGGTAGAAAACACCACAGAGAGAAACAGGCAGTTCCCCCATACAGGATGGTTTTATTTACTTTTTCAGCTTTCAAATACCTTACAAAAATGTCAGGAGGCCACTTAATAGCTCTTCCCTTCCCCAGTGGGTGTCCTTCCCTCGGGGGGGGGAGGAAAATATCCAGGCCTGGGTCTTTTGGAGGAGGACTGGGAATGTGAAGATGAGGAAAATATCCAGGATCGTGACTAGTAGTTAGGGAGAGTTGTGAGATGTAACAGCCCTCATGTCACTGAATCTGCCTGGGAATGCACAGAGAAACACATGGGGGACTATGAAGCTCTGCAGAGTGATGCGATATGACAGAAGTAGGCCTTGAACATGGGATTTACCTACTGCAGTTGTGAAAGAAAGAAATTATTACTGCAGCCTCCAGGAAATGCACTTTATTAATTTATTTTACTGCTTTTTACCCACGAGTAGAGGACTGAGAGCAAGAGCACAGCTGATGGCTGGTTACCGGCCTGGCAGCCATCCGTTGGCTGTGGGTCTGTCTGCAGGACAGGAGGCACTAGGAACCGCACCAGGGCTACCACCAGCTCCAATGAATAAGTTTTCAAAATTGTTTTTATAGCAGACACTGGATAAGTCTTTTGGACTCCAAAGTAAATTCTTCTTCTGGAACTTCTCAGTGGATTTTTATTAGAACTGGCTGAGGCTGGAGGAAACAGCCCCTCTGACGTCAGAGGCTTTATATCGGGCTGTTTCCATTTTTACGCTGTGCTCCTCTGGGCATTTTAGGCATTTCCACTACATAGCAGATCCGCCTGGAACTGCTTCATTCCTTTCTGCTCTGATTTAAAGCAGATAAAAGTTCTTGCCTGTTGCCAATTACTAGAACGTGTTTCAGTCTGATTTCAGGTATCATTTGGAGTTTATGTCAGTGGATATTTAGTTCTTTGGAGCGCAAACCTTGGGCAGACCAGGTTTCCCATAAATAAGAGAGCAAAGATGCTGAGCCTAGTCTGTTGCTGGAGATATACGATTACACTCTCTCTCCCTGTGTGTCGTAAAATGTGTGGTGTTGCATCTGCTGGCTCCTGGCCAGGTGTTTGAATCTGTTTAGCTGTGGCTAGACTTGTTGCATGTGTTCTTCATTCATCACAAGCCATGTCTGAACTTGGCAAGTGCTGCCTAGGCCATGGGTGGCAGTTCTGCCAGGTGAGCCATTAGTGGCTGGTCTCGGCTGGAAGTCTTCTTCCTGCAGATCTTGAATGCAATTCAACCGTGCTAAACAGCAAACCGCAGCTATGCTCATGTGCATGCAGTAGTGGAAACAGTTTGACACGCAAATCAGAAATGTCACTTCATTTACCCAACGACTCTTGGCTGAGAAAGACCTGGACTTGTGCTCGGACCTGCAAGAGACCAGATGGCTAATGTGGTCATCAGCCATTGCACCGTAATCCCACAACAAAATTTGGCTTTCCACAGAGGTCTGTGAACAGGAGTGAAATGTAGAATGTTAAATACAAAGCAAAGCAGAACCACTCCATTATAACCTGCAGTGATGGGAATTCAGTGCTGCTTTTAAGCAGCAGGGTTCTTAACTCCAGGCTTTTTCTATTTGGTTTTATTTCCCAAACCCTGCATTATCTTGTTAGGAGAGACATTATTTCCCTTTGGTAATTTCTCTTCCCTTCCTCAACTCTCCTGCATTTTTTAAGCTCGCAGTGGGAAGATTAAAATTTATAGTTGTTGGAGCTCTGTCTTTATTTTCCCCCTTTCCTAATTCTTCAACTCATCATGTTAAAATAGCACTAATTAAATCTGTTCTCGCTTAAAATGCAGTCCTGCCTTCAGTAGGCAGAATTACATCTGGAGTCTCCTGAATCAGTCTAACCTTGGCAGTATTTCAACAGAAATCAGTGGCACTATGCTGGGGTAAGATTGGTGTCGATAGACCAGAGTCAGGCCTCTGGTTATTTGAGTTACACGCAGTCAGTACGCTACTATCTGTCAGAGTTTGTTAGCTTACATGCGAGGTTATGTGAGCACAAGTACATTGCTCGTGTGGGTCAACTTGGGCTCAACACCAGATCAGCCAGCTAGGAGGGGGAATTGCAAGGAGCTGTTCAGATCCTCTGCACCGCTCTGCTGTTTTGGAGAGGGTTTATTAGCCTGGGAGTAGTGTCCAGCCCACGGTGGCTGTGTGCTGCACCCACATAAGAAAGTCTGTGGAAGTAATAGAGGAAAGACACTGTCAGAGCTGGCAGCTAGCGTCCTTGTATTATTGCTTTTTGCTCTCAGGTTTATTCCAACCTTTCAATACCCACATAATGAAAAATTGCTGGTAGATTCCTGTGCAAGCCTTTGGCTGGTGTGCATTAGGAGAGTGGGGAGCACTTCTCAGATCAAGTCTCTAGTGTGGACATCTCCTTGGAGGTAATATCCCAGCCACCTGAATTCAACATGTGCTTCCAGCTGGCTGTGGCACTTTTTCTCACGATCTGTCCTGGACTCTTGTGTTTCTGTACACAGCTGTCTTTCAGAAGTGGCTGGATTTAATGGCATGGGAATTTCTTTCTCCTGCCAGAGATTTTGGTATCAGTCTTTGCATTCCTTTCCAAAAGAAGAGTCAGAGACTTTGCAAAGTCCACATGAGACTTTTCTGTTGCAGTCGACCCATGGTATAGCAGCAATCTCAAATGCTGAGATAGATTTGTAGTTAGTAAATAGCTTTGAGAATTCTTTGGAATAAAAGATACGTATACTGTATAAATGTAAGAGATCTAATTATTTTTATTGCTAGGACTGTGCTGAGCAACACTGCTGGGGAAAGATCACATTATTGCCATTCTATTTCTCTTGGGATAGAATAGGAGACTTGCTCAGACCCAAGAAAAACTGCTTCTGTGCCTGCCTCTGATTCATGCTGCATAGTTAAATGCCATGGGAAAGCATTTGTAATACAAACACTTTTGTTTATAGGCAGACATTTAATTATCATATTACAGAATTCTCAGGACCAGCTGCCACATGAGATTTCTGGCTAGGACATTTAACATAAAATTAAAACACAGCGTCACATGCCCATTTAGCTGAAAACCTGAGCATAGTATTTGCACTTTCCTGTTCTCTGTAAAGAGCTGCCTGGATGATATTTCTGTGCAGATTAGTCATGAGAAGTCGGCATGCTGTAAGCTTGATGACGTCTTTGTGACTGGATCAGAGAACAAATATTGTGATCTGTTCAGCATGGGCTCCCTGAGAGTGATTAAATTTCTTCTCCAAGGAATCTAGGTCATTTGCTAGGATCAGAGTACTGGACATCTATGAAAAGAAAAACCAAAGTGGATTTGGTTTTGAATCCGAAGTCTTATTGATAGTTCTGAATGCTCTGGGAAAATGCCTAACAGTCCCAGTACAGTGTGGGAAATAATGCTACATGTTAATAACTCTATGTAAAGGAAAGCTTGGAAGCCTACTTCTAATCCTCATACGGTTTGCAAGATTGAATCCTTTTCTCAGGCAAGTAAGGATTATAATTGTGAGTAAGAGTGTGCAGGGCTGTGTTTTCTCTCCTCATCCCTCTCTGCTTTTTCCTGCACCCGTCACATCTGCCTGCTGGGTCGCATTCCTGTCTCTGATACTCTGTGCTCCATGCACTGGTTCCCTTTCCTTCTCTTCCTGCCAGTTCGATTTAGTCCCAGTGTCCAAGCTGAGATGTGCTTCCAGTATTCCAGCAAGGGCTCACTAATTGTGGATAAACTCCCCAAAGGAACTTAGCTCCCTGTGAGTCCAAATGCATAAGATTTCTGAAGCATCAAAGTCCTCTTCTGGTGTTCATCTGCTGACAGTGTCTACAGGACCTAGGTGCCTGGGTTTCTAAAACAGTGGCACTGGAAAACACAGTGATGGCAACAGAGAAATCCCTTTCCTACAGATAAAACCAAAAGGAGAAATCTGCTGGTTTCCTGGTCTGTTTTAGCGTGCGCTGTCAGGAAATTAGCCTACAACATCTTCCTACACCAAGAACAAGAGATGAACTGGCAGGAAAGTTTCACTAACATATTTTTGGAACAAAAAATCCCATTTTTCCTGTAGGGAACGATTGTCTTAAATGCCATCGAAAAATTGCTAAGTAACACTGCCTTGCCACTGTGCTGTGCTATAGGATGGGTGAGAGTCAATTGCTCCAGGTCAGGACACGTACTTCTCTCAGGATCTGCCATCCATTTTTACCCCTCACTTCTGTCCTGTCTCTGGGTCTGGTCTTTGCCTATGAAGCCATAAACAAACCAGAATGCTGTTCTGCTTCCATGGGATAAACCCATAGCTGTGGGACTCCCAGGAATAGGTATGGAGGTTTATATCTTTGCAGGCTTTTTGGGGCTGTGGCTGGTGAGCCAGCTCTCTTGAATGAAAGCTGGAGCTATCTGGACTTGTGCACTGCTGTTCAAAATTCATGCAAGGCATAAAATGTGCTGTAACCTTTCAGCACTGGCTCGGGGCTTCTTAGCAATGTTGGCAAAATGTGGTCAAAGCAACGCAGCCTGGATGAGAGCCTTTGAGAGCTGCTTTGCTGAGAAGCTTTTGCTTCCGCTAGGCAGTGTCTCCTCTCTGAAAAAAAAGGCACATTTAATATACCTCTGTCGTTGTTTGGTACCGGTAAGCAGGAAGAGGAAGACTGCTTCTGGCTTTGTAGATATCTTGCAGTAGTAGAGCTGGTCTCTTTTTTTTTTGTTTCTTCAGTGTATGTAAAGCAGCCTGTTGCCAGGGTCAGCGGTCATCCTGGGCAATCCTGGTCTTCATGTCCGCTGAGAGCTGGATTGGTATTCGGGCTGCAAATGAGGCTTTACCAAGCTGCTTGCCTGGTGCTGTGACCTCTGAACTCACCAGACATGTGAGCACATCCAAGTGCAAATACTGAAAGTGAAAAAAGGAGCAGGAGAAGGAGAATCCTAAAGCATATGGGAGGGGTGGGTGTCATTGTTTATTGTACTTTTTTTTAATTCCCTCCCCCCTTCATCCTGAGGTCATGAAATGTTTTTTTTTCCAGCAGTGTCACAGTATGAAGAAACAAAACCACATACTCCTGTTGCAATATAATCTGCTCATGGAAACCATGTGAATGTTTTGAAAGACCAGGAGTTTCTTCACAGATCAGACAGATTAGTGTGTCTGAACTGTAACTCAAATCACTAAGCATCTGCCCTGCATTGCCACACTGGATATGATGAAAAATGACCCATAGTCCACCAGGAACACAATTCATTCTTTGATACACTGGTTGAGTGTCTTGGGATTTGGAAGAAGATGCTTCAGACATGGGGGGAGAGGGAAGGAAGATAAATAAACCTAGAAAATACCCTGTGTAACAGCTGCAGGGCTGGTGACAGGCTTCCAGCTTGAAAAAAGTAGTCCAGGGACAGCTTTTCACAGCTGCAGTTTTGTGACCTTAGAGTTGCAATAACCCTGGCACGCTCCTTAGCAGAGTAGAAAACCCTGTGTTTGAAGCAGGCACCTCATTTCCACTGTGCTTCCGAGGGAAACCTGAAGTCTCTGTGAGTTTCTTACACAGATGGGGTGAAGACGATGAATGAAGGTTGTGGCTTCAAAGGCTGTATCAGAAGGATAAGATGTGCAGTCTGTGAAGGAGCGTTGCAATTGCCATTCCTGCTGGAAGCAGGAGCTCCAGAAAGAGCCGAGTCTGGCTGGGCCAGTTGATGGGATTGGACCCACAGGTTTCTGAGGGAGAGTCCCATCCATGTCTTTGGTCTGCTTTGTTTGAGAAAAGAAAGAGCCAGTGCTTACTCATGTTAGTGTTTCTGGGATGCCATCTGAGTTCAGATGGCTGTATCTTAAAGTGGAAAGGAGGCTTGGAAAGGAGGGGATTCACACCATGCTGCTTTGGATGCATCTTATGTGTCCTAGGTCTTTCCAGGAGTGAAAACCTTTAATTTCACAGACATCAGGCTTTTATTTACAATGCGCTGAGATAGTTGTCTTGCTGTGGCTGCTAAGATACTGCCCAGAAAATCTCTTCTGTGAGGTGACCTAAACCTCACAGATGGGCTTTGCAAGAAGGAAATCACTTTTCTCCCAAACCCACCTCCGGTTCCCCTTTCACTTTGAGCGCCCACAGTGCTAAGTCACTGCTGTAGGCGGTGTATGAGCTTGTACGAAATCCATGAAGTTCCCGGGCTCTCAGGAGCTGCGTGACCATGGGGGCTGGCAGCCAGTGTGTCCAAGGCCGACCCACCAGTGAGCACTGGCCACGTGGCTGTGGCTGAGAGCATGGCTGGGATGCAGCCACACACATAGGCAGTATGAATGAACAGGGCATCCTTGACACGTGAGGCTGACGTAAGTGCTTGTGGCTTTCTACATTTCTAAGTCTCAAAGTGGGTTTTGGTGGGGTGGTTCTTCTGTTTTATATGAGCTCTTTTTTCACAAAGCCTCGAGTTACTGCAGCCTCACAAATGAGATTGTTAAGAAAAGCTTAACTGGTATGAAGTGGCATAGGACCAGGGGTTGAAATTCTTCTTCCAGGAGAATTTCATAAAATTGCTCAAAATCAGAGGCTCATTTTTATTTTAACACCTTATTTAACATAGAAGGTGGTGTGGGTTTTTTAACAGAATAATTAAAACTGATAAGTAGAATTTAAGACATAATTAAGGACTTCTCTAGGATTATATTCGATAAATCTTACACTATTTTAAAAAATATTCTACAAAAGATTATGCTGTTAAATTTTATCTAAATACCAAACAACTTTTTCACCAAGCATTATTATTTCTAAATTGCACATCTTTTAAAAAATTTCATCTCAGTATTTTCAGCCAGTTAGAAAATGCTTAGCATTGAACACTGTCAAATCTGGAAGACTTGCTGTTCATGACAACGCTCTGTCAGGTCCTCGTGATTTCAGCTGACTACAATTAATAATGATAATATTCAGTTTTAATTGCTTGGGGTACATTTCTTGTTTTTCAAAGGTGTGTTTGGCACTTGCAGAAAGCACCATTGACTCTGTAATCTTTCACTGGGGGGGATTAATCCTGCTGGGTTCATACTCTAAGCTCTGTGGGACCAAAAGGGACTGGACTGCTTTGCTTTGCACAGAGCAATGACCACTTCAGTCCGTGAAATATTTATGTCTTCTCAGCTGACCTGTGTGACTCTCAAAGCATTAACACGGCAAAGACTTAAATAATATTTAAACTACTTTAGGATTCAGATGACTGCAAAAACCGAAACCTCTGTGGGTTCACATATGCTTCACCACTTCTGCAGCACACAGCTGGCATTCTGTGAAACAGCCCATCCCTGATGGAAACACAAACAAGGGCAGTCAGAAGATTTCTGTTCAAAGGTCAGTGGTAAATGACAGACACTTAAATGTTGTTTTGTCTCTGTTCCACAAGCTGGAAAATAATAGGATTGGATTTTGATCAAGAACTCTGTTTTATTCCCTCCAGTCATTAGCTTTGTAGTCTCCCACACCCTAAGACAAAGTATAGCTGATAGTAAAGGGAAGAGAGCTTTGACGGTTCATTTGGGTTTTGGATTTTTTTGGAGTTCATCTATTTATATACAGTGAGCGCCACATTGCCTTTGACTGAGACTCATTCTGTTTCCCCTGGTGCTTTCCAATGTAAGACTGCTGCCCACCAGGCTGGCGGGCTGCCGAGCCAGACCCTCTAATACTCCAGCTCTCTGTGTGCCCCAATGCTGTCAGCTGGGGCAGGTCAACCAGTGAACATGTGGACTTTCTTATTATCTGATACAAGCGCACAGAAAAGTCCCTTCCACAGGGAGCCAATTTCTGTTCTGAATGGGGAGCAATGGGTGATTCATGGAGAGGAGGCTCCTGGCCAGCAGGAGTCTCCCTGGGAGCGGAGTCACATTAACTGTGGGCTGAACCTCTGGGAGTGGGATCTTGACATGCAGAATTTCAAGGATTGGGGATTTGAGTTCTGGACTATTTAAAATAGATATCCTCTGAACCTTTCTGACACGGTTTCGGATTATTTTGTTAATGGATTGTTTGAACACTTTTGGACAGTTAGGGTTGTGCGGCAAAAAAACCTAAACCACCAAAACCAGTTTCCCTTTTTCCCTTCTTTTTTTTTTCTCTCAAATGAACACCCTCTTTTAGAATAGGAAAGCAGGTTGGAGCTTGCATAATACAAGAGGTCTCACTGCTTGGGTAGGTTTCCAGGTTCCCCTTGGGACCCACAGTTATACACCCACAGTTGTATGTATGTATATGCTCATATAAACTAATACCTTTTCCAACTATCTCAGAGATGTTAGGAAACTGTTTCCATCGTGATTCAGAAATGAAAAACTTTTTAAAGAGTAGTAGCAGCAGATGTGCATGTAATCTTACATAGTGCCAAATGCCCTTCATACATCTTTCTGGAAAAAAGTTTCATAGATGTTTACCAGGCTCAAAATAACAGGGACGTGATCCTGCTGGCATGTCCCCTCTCCATAGCAATAGACACAATAACAGTGTCCCATCGCTTCATGTTATCCAGTAGGACATTGGTCAGAGAGACTTACAGGCTCTGTCCCCCCAGAAAATCACCTGCTGCTCTCCCATCAGTGGGATGCCTGGGGCAGAAAGGCTGAGCTGGGGCATGATGGTGGTCCCTTCTCTCATTCATGGGCTGCTTTGCAGATTAGCTCCTGCTCTTGGAGGTTCCCATCCAATTTATGGTTCTGGTCACCACTTTTAACACCCAGATGGTGTGACAGTCTGACAAATTATAGTCAATGTCTCAAACATTCATTAAAGAACTTTGGTGGAGAAGACGGCCTCTGTAAAAATGCTGGAGTTTTGTGAACAGGACAATGTGGCTGGAGGAGAGGGCCCCACGGAGGGTGGGACTGCGCTTCTCCAAAGCTGCAATTCCTTATCTTAAGCAACATGAGAAGGAGCACAGCATATGTGACCGGAGGAGGGGGCCCCAAGGAGGATGGAACTGCGCTTCTATCTTAAGCAGTCATGCTGGCAGGGAAAGAGAGGCAACTCCCCAACGAGCCCCCACCCCACGCTCACCGACCGATTCCAGAGAACCCCAGGAATGTGAACTACGCATGTTGAGACCACTGACTAACACACTATAAAAGAAGGGAGAATGAGTTCTCAGTGCACGCCCTACAGAACTGGATCTCTATGCTGGCTGGACCAACACTGGACCCAGGGCTGGTGAAACCCTTTTCTTCTCTTTTTTCCTTCCTTCCTTCCTTCCTTCCTTCCTCCCTCCCTCCCTCCCTTCCTTCCTCTCTTTCTTCTCTCTTTTCCACAGTCCCTACACCTCATCCTTTTAAACATAAACCATTGACCAAGTCTGAGACTAGGAGTGGATCTAGCCGCCCCTGGGCTCCTCTTTGAGGAGTCCAGAAAGCAAGGGGGTCTGCTTTGAACCTCGTGACTCAATGGGAGGGCTCTCCTTCTGACACAGTTTCATGTTCCTTTTTCCGCTTCTTTTTCTACATCTCCCTTCTCTTTTCAAACAGCGGCTTAATGACATGATGCAAGGTTCATATTGATAGGTTCACTTGTACTTGAGCAAGGTTAGCTAGGTTGAATAAATGCTGATGTTTGAATTCCTCCGGTGTCGTTTCACCTTAATTCTGACAAAGGAAATCCACGAACCTGAGTTGCTCCAACTTCGGGACGTGACAGATGGCTGCCTCAGACACTTTTCTCTCTCTCTCCAGGCCACTTGCCCTCCCAGCAAACTTTAGCCCCTTTTCTGTCTGCAATAGGGTTGGTTTTGTCTGGATGTCACATCCAGGAACAGTTTCAGCTTAAGAACAACACTTCCATTAGGGTCAGATTCTGCCACCGAACTTGGAACCTCAGGATTATTCCCTGTTAGGAGGTCAGGACCCCATGTGCAAGGTACTGTACAAAAATAAGAAATACAGGTAGCTCCTACATCATGGACAGTGTGATCTAAGCCTCACAACACATTTTCCATGTTAGCACAGCATTCCCTGCAGTGTGTTCTTGCCCTTCCTATGTCTTCCTTAGGTGATTAAGATCATCTTCAAGTGAGGAGCCAAATGATCCAGTATCTTGCAGAACAGGAAGAAAATGTCAGTCATCTTTTAACTCAGAAGAAAAATCCTTTTCATTTGCAAGAGGTGCTTCATTTTCAGGAAAGCCTCATTTCCTCTCCTTCCCACCGACCCTTCCACAGCTCCATCATTGCATAGCACAGTATCGCACCCTTGCCTGCTCCAGTATTTGAAGTGAGCAATGGAGGTGTTGTGTTTGGAGGTAATTAAAGGTTGCTGCTCTCGGTCCTCACCCAACAATGTATCCTTTGCACAATGTACCTTAGCAGAGACTTCATCCTGTGTTTTAGCGTTGTTTGGTCATTTCACTTCTAATAGTCCTTCCTCTTCCATTATATCCCCTGAGTAATGCTTGGAGGACAGTGCAGTAAGTGACTTCTCCCTAATCTGATTTCTGATTCTTAGTGGCCTGGATAGACCAGCATTAGTTTGCTATTTTGATCTGATCCATCATCAGATCCTCTGCTGCACAGGGCTGCTCTTTTATATCACTTACATGCCAAAACCACAGCTTGATTCAGCTGGTCTCCAAAGCAGCGCCAACCAGGTCATGTGTGTGCGGAGCAGAGACGATTAACAGCCTCCCGCTGTACCAAACCCAGTGCAGGAGCTGAGCAAAGAAGGCTGCTGTTGGCCAGAGCTGCTGGGGAGAAAAACGGCCTCTTCAGGCTGTGGACAGGGTGTGTGATGCAATGCAATGATAACTGTTTATGCATTAAATTAATGCTTTGTCATCTGGATGCTGGCAGGATTCGCTCTACCCTTTTATCACCAGTTCTGCAAATAATGGACTGTTTCTGAGTGCAACTTGAAATAGAAATCCCCCAAAAGTATGGTTTTAACAGGTCTGATGGAAGTTACAGTTAAGTCAGTCATCAGAAGTAGCTGAACAGGGTGAACAGAGTGGCATGGGTTTTGGGATGGAAGGTCATTATACTCTCCTTTATGAAGTTCTATACTTCTCCCTGGTGTCCAAACCCTTACTGATGGATTGTAGTCTGGAAAGAGAGAAAACAGAAAGGAGGGAGGTACAATGGTCTTCTCCTGAATTAAGGGACCTGAGTGTGGTAGAAAGAAGCTGCATCTGCCATTCCATCAGAATATTCTTCCTGGGAATTAAGTGAGGTTGGTAATGCTCTGGAGATATGCCAGACTTGCAGGCTCCCAAGCTTGGAAGGATGTTGCAGTCAGACATAGTCATTACCACCCATCTTTGCTTCAGAGCGGCTGGCTCAGGAAAGGCACAGTGGGGCAAATCACAACACCGACAACGTAATGAGGTGAGGGTCAGGTAGGAATAGCTTTGGGACCAGTGATTTGACTTGTTGGATTGTGGAAAAGATCTGCTTAAGTCTGATGGAGTTTGGATATGTTCCAAATTCCCTTTGGGGTTTCCCTTTCTCATGGCTCCCTGTCAGATGTGTTCATTGCTCAAACCCAATGAGATTTCTTTACTTGGCATTGCTAGACTACATGTCCAAACTGAATCTGAAATTCCACCATCCTCCCTCACTCCGTCCACCAGCCCCAACCTGCAAGAAAGCACATGATCCTCCTCAGCACCTGTCAATTTGGTTAACAGGGCAGGAAGATGAAGAAAACAGCCTGTTTCTTCCACAGTTCAACACATACATGGCTGGCAGTGGTGCTGTTTTGGTTTTTTTTTGTCAGCAAGCAAGAAACAGAGACATGGCGGAGCTGATTTTTCAAGGGCTGTGGTTTCAAAGGCCTCTTGCAGCTTTGCAAACTTTTTTGCAAAATCCAAGAGCTTCGAAAACTCCTGGATACAATTGCACAAATCTTGAAGCGGCATGTGCCGAAGTAAGTCATTCTGCTGCCTGTGCCACCTGTTTACATAACCAAGCAGCTATCTGCCTGCCTGCCAAGCCTGAGGCTGAAGTAAGGGCATAGGCGTGAATGTGAAAAGTTGCAGAGTGGGAGAGGGTGGATCTTCCCATGAACTGTTGCCTGTCTCTGTCATACGCCAGTATCAAAGGTCTCTGCTGTGACCTTTGAGGATGGCTGAGCTTAGCATGAGGATGAAACTGCCTGTGTGAGAAATATCCCTATGAACTGCATCCTGTCACTCTGGCGGGAGGGATCTTGACTTAAGTCTGGGTGTGCTGAGGGGCCTTTCCAGCAGAGTCAGGAATAAGTTGGTTTAAGTCAAGAGCTTTCTGAGTACCTCCTTCACTGCAGTTTTCTCTAGCTTGGCAGCCTCCAGCGTTACTGAAATGTGACTGATGTGGTCATAGGGTGAAATGGCTCCTTCACTACATAGAAATGAGTGCAGCTCCTGACCTGTCCCCTGTCCTGCTCTGGTGCTAGAGAGCAAGACAGGGATTTAGGAGTCCACTGACTTCTGCATCCCCCAGGAAAATTACTCTGATATGAAAATTACTCTGATTACTCTAGGACTGATGGATATGTATTATGACGATTACTGTAGTGCTTATTGAGTGTTTGGAGATTTTGGTATAAAGGCTTACACTTTTTTTTGTATAAAGGGATTGAGCTTGGGTGTCTGAAGCTAAAAGCAGAAGTTTCTACTAGCTGAAATAAACAACTGCGAGGTAGGTAAAAGTGGTAGCAGACTTGTGTGCTTAGTGAATTCAGCACAAAAAGCAGGATATAGTGAACACTGATCAGTAAGCAATATTTGGAGAGTTTTCCAGGTCAGGCTTACTAGAAGTATGGAGTGATTAGTAACTACTGCCTTGACTCTGCCTGGTGGGACATGTTTTTGCATGCTGGTTGTGGGAACAGAGGTGGGTGGCCCTCTGCCCTTTCCACATCGTGTTGTATCCAGCCCCAGTGACACCAGGTCTGGTTCTGGACTCAAGAGACTGAGTTCCAGACAGATGTTAAAATCTTTGCCCCCTTTTTGTGTCTGTCCCTTACACCAAGAGCTTTAGGGTAGAGTGAAAATGTGTGTGGACCTTGTGGTGCTCACTAGGTCTGGAGCCAAGATTTAAGCAGGATGCATTCACCCATCATATTCTGCCTTTCTTCCCCAAAACTCCTGTATCTGTTGCCTCCAGTCAGAGGTAATGAAAAGAGTATCCAGTATCCTACAAAGTAGCATGGTCTTACGTCTGTTCTCCATTTCCAAATCTTTGTCTCTGTTGTTCTACTTATGGGTGGATCACAAAAATAATTACCTAAATGAATCAGGTGCCAAAACACCGTAAGTGATCATGTACTGCAGAGAATAACAATGATTAGGTCACCCTCCTTGCTTATCTTGTTCCCATCCTTAAAATAAGGGCAGCAATATTTTTGCTTTTAAAAGAGCAGGATTAACTTGTTCATGTTTGAAGTATTAATTGTTGTTATGATTATTACTCATATGGATGACAGGGAAGCACCTAATGAATTCTGGTTATGTTACAATAGGCTGTGACTACTATTGTCATGACTAACACAGCGTAAATTTACCAGGCTGCCTGTTTATCCTAATGCAAACTCCACCACATACTTGTGGTCCATTGCCAACAGATCACCATGGCCAGGAAGTTCTTACGGTGCTGATCGTTTTGTATTACACCTTCATCCTTTCAAAAGACAGCAGCCTTGCTCATTCAATAGAGTATCTCTGCATGTGCCTTCGAACAGGAGCTGCCCAGTGTGTTTCCTTACTGCTTAGCAATAGCAGGGTCTGTCTGAAGCAATTTCTTTCTTTCTGCTTTAAAAGACAGAGAGAGAGAAGCAGCTCAGACTTCCAGCTGTTGATTTCAGATGCTACCGCCGAGTGGGCCCTTTTGGCTATTAGAGAATTGATGCAGAAAACCAAATTCCCTCCAAGTGTGTCTTTGCTCAAGTCCAAATGTCGCTTACCCAGTCTTTTTCCTTCGTAGAGAGCGTTTCTAATTATATTCCTTAATAATTTGCTAGAAGTGACCTGGGATGCGTGGGGTGATAGAATAGGACATTACATGTTTGTATTTTGGTAAGTAGGAGTGGCATTGTCTTTGCTGTTGGCTGTCAGGCAGGTGTGACGCTGTTTCCTCCGTTTGCAGCCATCACACTGGGAAAGAGCAGTGTTACAAATGAGCCATCCTTCCAGGAGCTCTGCCTAATCCTCCATGGGCCAAGCAGCATGAGCCACACACCCCTTTCTGGTTGGGGCCACCTCTTCCCGGCTGCCGCTGGCCTGTGGCCCACACTTCCTCCCCCACATCCCCACAGAGGTTTTTGGTGTTCACCTCTCCCTCCTCCCAGTGAATTTTCAGCCAAAGGCCACGTCTGAAAGTTGACTGCGTGGTGTGTTGCGTCAGTGCCTGCACAGCTCATGATTCAGCAGTTGTACAAGTTTCATACCTGTTAGGGACATGCCAGAAATCACAAATGTTCTTAAGCCAGTAACAGCAAAAGGAACTGGGAGTTTCCACTCAGCTGAAGACAACAATGTCTGCAGTAGATTTTCTTGCAAATTGGTTTCATTTCATTGCCAAGAGATGAGAGCAGGAAAAGGATGCCAAGGGATGAGAGCAGGAAAACCAGCATCTGGATTTCTAGAGCCCAGAAAGCCTGAGATCTTAAAGAGAACAAGTGACACATTACTCTGCACTGAAGCCTGTTTAAAGGGAACAGAACTCCTCCTGGAAGCAAGGCCGTGAAACCATTAAGTATTTTAGGAAAATCCCAGGCTGTGAGATCAATTAAAAGAAAATGCTCCTGAGGTGCATGGGAGCAAAATGCAAACATCTCTGCAGGCATCAGCTTGAAAATATCATTATTCAAACAGGCGTTGGCACAGAAGCAGTTGCCGTGGCGTGCGAGCTGCACGTCCTGGTGCCAGACCCCAGGCAGAAGGGCTGCCCTGCTGCTGATGGAGTGGTGGGTAACCCAAGAAGGGGCATCTCCTGGTATCCCGCAATGCCTCCCGCCAGCTCTGTCTGCCAGAGAGCCAGGAACATGTGCCAGCAATGGCAAGATTGCTTCTCACTTAGTGTAGCAGAGACTGGGACGCAGCCTTATTCGTTTCATTCAACTGTTGGCTCAAATGAGTTGAGCTGGCAAGGAGAGCTGTGACAGCAAATGCTTGTGTTGCGAGCACAGGAAGCCTTGTTCCCTGCCTTCCTCCTACTTGTTTGCCACCCCCTGCTCTGTGCAGGGATTTTAAGATCAATGCAATTTAGGCGTGAGGGGGAAGGGAACGATTGAACAATTGAGGGCTGGCAATAGAGTAGCTGGTCTTTGCTCAGGGATTGTTGTTGTGATGTAGCCAAGATAGCAGTGATTGGTGTGCAGTTGTCTGGGAAGAAGGGAGTAGTTAAGGTGCAGTTGAAGGAGTGGGAGGGATTGCTGCCTGCTCGGGCCTGTGGGTGATGGCTTATGCTTGGGAAAAGTGGCACCACTGTAAATGGATGGAGAGTGTGGGTGGGGGAGAGAAAGAGGGGGACGGTGAAGAACCAAGCCTGGTCCATCCTGGATTGCCATCCTGCATTAGATTAAAACATTCCAGGCCAAGGCTGATGTTGTTGACCTTCTTGTCAGGCCATTCTTTCTTCTGCTTTTCCCCTTCCAAAGCAAAATTTTCTGGCAGCATGCGTTTAACAGTGTGTGTTGCAGGCAGAGATGGGGATCCCCTTGAACTGTGAACTGTTGTAGGCATGGGAATCCTCTCTAAATAGCCTTGAAGTCATTTTCCCAACATGCTTGGATTGTAAGTGTGTGCCAGATCCCCATAAGGGCTGCTTGGCTGTGATCAGACAGAAGGCTTAATGACAGGAGATGCAAATGATTGCTGTGGTTGCTGGTTGAAGATGATCTGTGCAGAAGTGGGAGACTGAGTTGTCACGGAGATTCTCTGCGTTAGGCTGGTGTGAGGTGGGGGTCTGAGTGGGACTAGGGTGGGGGCATTCAGCCTGTGCTGTGCCCTAATGCATCCGGGGGTGACACATCGGCTCAGCTGAGCATGGGGGACAAAATGTATGCGCATGGCTTGAGCAGGACTCCGAGCTCTGCCAGTGTTTGGTGTGGCTTTGAAAAAATTGCATTTGATAAATAATTTTAAGCATAAATTGAGTGCAAGAGGGAAGGATGGTGCTCTTAGCACTGCTTGTGTTTTCCTACCAACTCCCGTGGTGCATAACCACCAGATTACCTCCCTCTCCCCATGTCCATGCACCAGTACACTCTGCTATGTGCAGTGTTTGATAGTAAAGTGTTTCACTGCTTGGTTTGGGCTTCTGCCTGGAAAAAAAATACGTACCTGGCACCCACCCAAGAGCTATTTATAGCAGGAGTTCCTAGAAGAAAGTGTTACAACTTCAGAAAACAAGGAATCGCAAATAATCCTGTAGAGAGCAGCAAATTAACCCCCCACCACACACACCCGTAGCCCAAAATCCTAGTGAGAATCGGTACCAAGTGACTTAATGAAGGAAACACCACCAAGAATCGACAAGGAGAACTTAGGAGCCCTGCACAAAATGCCATGTCACAAGCAACAGCCCATGCAAAAGATTATGTGAGCTTTTTGTCCTTCTGACAAATCCTGTGGAAACAAACCCCGAGGACACGAAGTCTCGATTCTCCAGCAAGATGGCACAGGTCTTTGAAGACGCCTCTGCTATGTAAATGGCGATCTGTGCTTCAGATTCTTCCAGTCCTCAAACCTTTCTTGGTTTTGCTGAACATCTTAAAAACCAGGATCTACTAAAGAAGATAATACCTCTCTAGTTTGACCTCTGAAATGGGTACCTGTACAGCTCTTGGAGTGGTTGTTCCAATCCGGTAGATGCAATTTTTGCATCAAATGTTGTTTCCCCTTTCATAACTCAGAGACAGCAGTTGTTTCTCTTGCCTTGTCAGGAGCTGGTGGGCAGAGGTCTGCAGGGAAATCCAGACTTTATTTTTCACTCTGCTTGGCTGGCTATTGCAACAGGGTAACCTTGACCCTTCCTGGGCTAAGGGAGGGGGTGTAATTGAGCCTTGTACCCAAATGCATAAAAACAACAGTAACAAAACCCCAACCAAAACCCCAAACCAGACATGACCTAACTTCTATGTGGAGCAGAGAGTCCTGTCCAGTATATCATACTGCCTCCTTCTCAGCACGTCTCTGTAAACACCATTTATGTTGTGTGTTTATACAATCCATACGCTCCTTGCATTCTGTGATACCTTCAATTGTTCCACCCGCTGGACTAGTTGTAACAGGCACTCAATTATGGGGGTTTTGTTGCTTGCTTACTTTATATGCTGGCAATTTCCTGGTTTACATGTCCAGAGAGGTTTTGTAGTCTTTAATTTAAAATTATTCATAGATTTTATTGAGCATTAGTTAACTTTGTAAAGCACCTTAATGGGCAGTATCTTTTTAATTGTATATGGCAAAACCTATAGAAACAAAGGAAAATTGACCCAATTAGTTATAGCTGGTTTACAAAGAGCCCTTGAGGTAACTGATCATCACTTTCCCTTTTTATTGTACTTCACACATTTCTCAACTCCTGTCAATTCAGATCACATCTAACCTCTCTTTCCTGAAGCAGCCTCCGCATGCAGTGTGGCTGCCCCTTCTCCCTCCAGCACTGAGCCAAAACCGAACATCTTGTCAGTTATTTTAGGCAGCAGGAAGAAGACTGACATAGTCTTGTGGAGTTTTCTTTTCCTGCTGCTTACTGGAAATGTGCAAAATGCTGTTTTTCTGAATGCTGCTGCATACTGCAAGACTTTGCACTCATGGATCCAAATGCTTGGCATGCAGTACCTTGCCCTAAAATGATTTTCCTGCGCTCTTCTCGAGGCTACAGACCTGATGCTTGCTCTCACTGCCATCTTGTTTCTCTGCTTTTCTTTTTCTCTCTGTCACAGGCAAACAAACTGCAAAATAAGAGAGAAATTCTTCTTTGCCAGAAGCCTGGGTGGATGCCTTTCCCAATGCAGCAGTGTGTGCCTGTGTTTCAACTGGAGGCTGCTGTTGTCACAGCACTGTCTCATCATAAAGGTCAACTATTTCCTACAATCATCTTAAAAAAACTTCCAATCCTGTTGAACTTGTAATGCTACCACATCTATTGTGGAAATGACCAAGAAGCATTTGCTACAACTCTACCATGGCTAAATGACCCTGTACTGGTTAATGTATCTCCTTTATGCAGCAAAAGCTGCCATAAGCATTGAGATAATCTACGCCCTTCTCGAGGTATCCATCCAATGCTGTCTGGCACATCAGTGAAGTGTGAGATACAGCTCTGGTTTGTGTAGTTGGAATATGTTTGAGTATCAGCTATACCACATCCTGGACGCAGCATTAATTAAACAGAATGGCCCTGCTTCAGGCCCCAATGGACAAGCATCCACATGGCAACTGTGAACCTTGTAGGCAGCAAGAGATTAAGGAATTAATTGGCAGGGTTAATCTTTATGTCAGGGTTGGAAATGAATTGTTAATTTGTTTGGATGAGTGTAAAGTCCTCTCCCAGTGATGGCAGGTGGGATCACATGAGAAAAAGCCTGCGAAGCTGCCCTTCCTGTGGACCTTTCTATTTAACACCTCCTGCAAACAGAACTCTCAAATTCTTTGCCCCCGATGTACGAGAATCCTGCATGGGGTCGGAGGAGCAGGTTGTGCTGCTTGCGCGTAAGCTCATGTCCTTGCAGATGACAGCACAGCTGCTCTGGGCCACGAGATGGGAGAGGGACTGGCTGCAGCTTGTGAGGGCTCCTTCGTGTTACAGCTTTTCTTTCTGATCTTGCTCCCTTGTGTTAAGCAGATCTGATTGATTGCTGCATTGCAGATACAGGATCAGGTCAACCTGCTCTAGGATCTCAGCGTGAGGGAGAGATGTGCTGACACCGAAATGCTGCTGTTGGGGCAAGTGGTACCAGCCTTGCACGCAGCATGCAAAACTTGATAGGTCTGTATGGACACTAAACCCTGTCAGACACTTCTCTCCTCCTCCAGGACACCGTAGCATGAGAATCTGTCGGATCAGTTAATGCTTTTCCTTTTCTGCTATCATTTTACACTCAGGACAGCAGAGTATTTTTCATTTTAGTATCCTTCTAATCTGTTAAGGCTAATGCATTGGTCACATCACATTAAGACACAGGAGAAAAGCACTTCAGGGCTTAAATTATTTGAATGAAAATTAACTTTTTGTCACTTGTGCTGTCTTTTGTGCATTGATTAATCTAATTAGTTCAGCAATAAGAATCACTTTCTCCTCATGCTGTGGTCTGATATGTTGTGACTGACACAGCCTGATTCTAGACATGACATCACATAGGACTGGCCTATACAGAAACCTGGGATCTTTCTGGGTATGCAACAATCTTGTTTAAGACCTTGCAGTCAAAGTATTACCCTGTTGCCCATGCTTCAATTCCCACCATCAGCCCTTACACCGACTCTTTCATTTTCCCTGAAGCAGGGCTGACGAAAGTGTGTGTTTGTGTTGGCCAAAACCAAGGTACTGCTGTTCACAATACACCGGCACTGCCAGGTCTGACCTGAAGATGTGTACGACAGAAGGTCAGGTCGCAATTACAGTCTGATCTGCTGAAGTTAATTTGTAAGAAGTTGCTATTATACAAGATATGCTGCTCATTTTTGGAGAAGCCTTTGCATGTGGATATAAATATCATACAACTGGGTACTGAAACACAGGTACAATCAATCACCTTCTGTTGGTGTCTGTGACTGTCATTGGCAAGCCACCTCTCTCTGTGCTCAATGCCTAATTTATGGGAAGGCTGATGCTGTTCCAAGGCGCTGTAAAATAATGAGAGTTTTTCATAGCCAAAAATATTTGGCTGTGTTTAGCCTACATATCTGCATCCTGTCTGCACACATTGTGTGTCACGATGTCTGATACCAAGTCCTGCTAGTAAAAGGAGTTGGGGGCGAGTGGTTGGTTTTGGTGTTCAGGTTAAAACAGCTCCAAGAGGAGTGCTCGCTGCCATGTCTGTGTCCTCTGCTCGACACCAACCCCTTCTGCTTTCCATACCTTCCCCATTTCCCCACTCATCCAGCTTCCAGCCCACAACCACCACACCAAGGCTGCCTACCATTTTTACCTCTATTCTCCTTCTGTTTAATAAGACCAGAAATGTCTTTATGCTGCTCTCCCCATCTGTGTGAGCCTACAGAGACTTCCATCTGAGTCTTATGCTACAAGCAAAGAATCAAGGAGCAGTTTTGCTGGAGAGGGAAGGGAAGGGAAGGGCAAGGGTGTCCAGAGAGGTCTGGGACACTGAGTAGAGCTAGAAGCAAAGCAGAAGGGCTGGTCTGATGTTTGGGTGATGCTTTTTGTTAGGCTGTCACAGTTACTGAGTGCTAAGTGAAAATATGCCAGATGTGCTACTTGCTTAGGTATCCTTAATCTGACCACAGTCACTTGTTATTTGAGACCACAGATAATAATCTCTGCCATCAATTGACACAGCAAATATCTTGTGCATTTGTACAAAAAATGTTTTGGGCTGCTCTGCATTCTTCAGATTATTTGAGGCAATCTATTTGTAGGTGTCTGTCAAGCACCAGCACTTGCTCCTACTTTCACCTCGCATTTCATGTTCTCCTCACCCTACAGGCAGCCAGATGGTTGAATGTAAGCCAAAACTAAGAAGGATTTCCTCTTTTCTTTTGAAGGGATGGGTGTTCAGAGATTTATCAGTAATACAGTTGTACTTAATCAGATAAGAGTCTGTCCTGTGTAACTAAGAAGGCCCACAGCATGTTGCTGGCATAAGCAGCTACTCTGGTGAAGTCCCACTTGAGTTGCCATTTTGCATTCCACATAAAACTGTGCTTTATGTTTTTCTGACTTACTAGTTGTCCTAAAATGCCAATAATGTGGTGATGTTCTAGTACAGCTTTTGTGTACTATCATTTCATATTAATTGTTTAGAAATTATGACCACTACATAATTTGGAATAAGACTGTCACCCTGTCTATGCCTTATATAAAATTTTAATATTAAAAGTGACTGGGTTCCTCATAGACCCAATTAGCTCTTTAGAGAATCTTTGTGCAGCAGCCTGTACTATCACTATTGATGTTAACATATTATATAATCAGCTTTAGAAAATGCAGCAGTCTGAAAGCTGGCTTCTGTGTCCCTGTTCAATACCCTAAGGAGAGTACTGAAAATCAGCGGAATTTTACTAAAAGGTAGGCATTTTTGGGGGTTTTGGGGGGAGTAGTAGAGCAATTGATTATCTTCAAATCAACTTTGTCTGAAAACTGTGGTCTCCAAACACTTCTTTATTGATATATAGTAGAGATTTTACAAAATGGCTTAGATGTTCTCTTTTGCTGCTCAAATTGGGTGGTGAAGTAACAGAACATGCTATTTTGGT
Organism: Haliaeetus albicilla; assembly: GCF_947461875.1. Lineage (NCBI taxonomy): Eukaryota > Metazoa > Chordata > Aves > Accipitriformes > Accipitridae > Haliaeetus > Haliaeetus albicilla. The sequence continues at coordinate 23,888,999 of NC_091494.1, read as the reverse complement.
AGTTTGGAACATGCTCCAGGAGTTGATTAAATGATGTCTTTTACTCTGTATGTGAACTGTGCGTTTCCATGCAAGCATCAGAATTATCAGAGCTGCAAACACAAGCCTGCACTATCTATCATCTGCTCTATGCCTGTATGACAGAGCACATTGTTTACTACCCGTTTAAACACTAAACAAATTTGAATAGATAATTACATTTGTCAACAGAAATAGTCCCCTATAAAACTTAACAGTGGATGAAGTGGAATTGCTACTGTGAACTTAGTGATAGGATATTTTAGGATCATTAGTAAGACACCTTTTAGAAATCTAAGCCCAGAACTTGAGGTTTTGCCCTTTCCTTTCTGCGAGTCATGACCCCTTCTGCACGCTCCAGTGCTTGAACACATGATCCTGAACAGCAGCTTCGCCTGGATTTTCCAAGGAGAGGTTTGCTGTCTTCCCTCGAAGTGGAAACAGGAAGAAGAAATCAACTGTTCTGTCGTTCCTCAAATCTTTGGGAGGCAGGACCCTGTCAGAGACTTCATCTCATTTACGGCTTAGGTGAGCTATGTGGTAGATAAAATTTGTCATCTCTTTCCCCATGGTAAGAGGTACTCTGTTTTACTCATTCTGTGCTATGGTTATAAGGTTGTTCCGATGTATTTAGATCAATGAACTACACAGTAAAGATACTCTTGTCTAAAGGAAACACAGTAAAATATCCTGTAAGATTAATACCCGAGATGAGAAGCCAATTAGAGCACACATCCTGCCACTTCAATCATTATGGGCAAGATACCTGCAATTAAGTCCTCTATATTACATAATAACTATAGGTGGGAGCAGGCCATGTTTAATAAATTTGTTCTAATTCTTGGTTATGGTTAGTTGAGGGAACTAAAGCAGTGACAGATGAAGACAAAGTTCCCAGATCAGAAAAGAATTAGGCAATCTGCATGTGTTCAAAGTTGACAGAATACGGCTATTTCTTGGCATTGCAGCCATTTGTCTTAAGAGACACCAAAACACAGATGAACAGCATGTGCTGGTTTTGGCTGGGATAGAGTTAATTTTCTGTCTAGTAGCTGGTATAGTGTCATGTTCTGGGTTCAGTATGAGAAGAATGTTGGTAACACACTGATGTTTTCAGTTGTTGCTAAGTAGTGTTTGTACTAAGTCAAGGATTTTTCAGCTTCTCATGCCCAGCCAGCAAGAAGGCTGGAGGGGCACAAGAAGTTGGGAGGGGACACAGCCAGGACAGCTGACTCAAACTGGCCAAAGAGATATTCCATACCATGGGACATCATGTCTAGTATATAAATGCGGGGAGTTGGCTGGGGGGACTCACTGCTTGGGAACAGACTGGGCATCTGTTGGTGAGCAACTGCATTGTGCATCACTTGTTTTGGATATTCCAATTCTTTTAATATTATTGTCATCTTATTATTGTTATAATCATTATTAGTTTCTTCCTTTCTGTTCTACTGAACTGTTCTTATCTCAATCCAAGAATTATACTTTTTTTTTTCTTCCCAATTCTCTCCCACATCCCACTGGGTGGGAGGAAGTGAGTGAGCAGCTGCGTGGTGCTTAGTTACCAGCTGGGGTTAAACCACAACACAGTACTACGTAGGTTTGACACTTTTATTAACAAAGAACCCATGGGGCTCATTCATTAGTACAAAATACAATCATGTTTCTGTATGTTAAACAGCATTTTTTTTTTATTTCGTCTCTTTTAAACTGTTTCACAGTTATCAAAACAAAGCCCCTGCATATTGAACTTATTATTGTGCAAACAGTCATCATTTTAAGGATCAATTTCTGCACTATGCCAAGTGTCAGAGAGCAGAATTTAATCTTGTTTTCACCCTTCCTCTGAAGGGCCATGGGTGCTTCCTAAGAAACACATTCTAGTTGTCTTTTTTTGCAGCAAACAATCTAAGGCCACAGTTTATCTGCAAATAATAAAACAACTCAAAGATTTTTTTGCGGGGGGGGGGGGGGGGAAGCACATCTTTACCCTTCATGCTCGTTTGCTTGACCATGTTTACACCAGGTAGCACACATCACCTATTAGGTATTACAGTCCAAAAAAGCACCTAATGTTCTTTAAGCTAATATTCTGCATTATTAACATGCAAGTTAATACACAGCCACATTACTTTTCAAGTAACTATAATGGTATCTGTTTTGAGGAAAATACGCTTGTTCCCTTTCCAGGTGACATGAATGAAAATCCTGCATTGATTGTATGGGCACACCCTCACTTAAATAAAAAGGCATGAGAGCTACATCTTGAGACTCAAGATAAATACTAATTTTTAGAATGTCCTTTCTAAAACATGCACTCAAATTTTGGTTAAAGCTGCATTTGCTATAGAAGACAATACTTAAAGTTGCAAATGAAAAAAATAACTGCAGTTTGGAAACATGAATCTCAACCAGTATGTCTCTTACACTGATGTAAAAGTGACTTGAGGTGAAGTGCTAGAAATCAGACAATGTAAGGAAGTCATACTAAAAGAAGACTAAAAATATATATCCGCATATGCCTGTAGAAAAATCCCTGCTTCTTAAATGAAGACAGATTTCATAAAAAACCATTTAAACTTTTTTAAACTGCAGTTATTGATGAAATGATGGAAACTCAATTACTATTCTTAGAGTTATCAGAAAGTACAATGTTTTACCACATGAAGCACCGGGTTTTAAACCCAAACCCTTCTGTAAGACATATGGAGTAGTTCTAGTAGTTCAAAATCCCCTGTAGTTTAAAGACTCGACTGTAAACATGCGTTTTAAGAATGCTGTGTTTCTGTTCCTTTAAGTGATATTGATGGTGGCTTACTTATTCCAATTGATGCTTGTCAGGAAGCAAACATTCTACTTTAAATGAAGGCAGCAGAAGGGCCAAGTAAAATGCTGTGCCTTCACTCTTAGCAGCAACAAACTCCCACTGTTCTAAATGACCTGAGGAAGAAAACATTAAAATATTGCACCAAAACAAAATTAAACAGCAAAAACAAACAAGGAAACACACGAACAAAAAATAGTATGGATAGCAAATGACCAGTGCAGCCCCTGACAATAGATCTCTAGACAAAAATGCAGGAGTAA